>NC_084513.1:12499925-12841592 GCF_024500385.1 Phyllopteryx taeniolatus | reverse complement strand
TAAATTCATGACTGACTCTGTTTAACTCAGTTAAAACTTTGCTATCCCAAAATCCAATGACTCAATCGGCTGGTGCAAATTTACTGAGAACTTGAAGTATTACGCTCCACCTTCCTTCGACGTCTGTGGAGATTATGGGAATGAAATCGTGATGGATGATGACGAGTTTGGAAGTACATCCTGTTAACGACTCCCACTGACATTAAGGAGATTACGTAGGTAGCGTTAGACAGCGGCAACTCCTTCCCTGGAACTTGAGTCTTTCCTATCCCTTCCAAATCTTTGCTGCCGCTAACACTGAGCCCGTAATTTGCCTAAAACCAAAGGGATTCGGTAGAGACGCCACGATACGTGTGGACAGACAGATAGATCAAAAGGCTGAGACATCGAGAGGGAGGGGGAGTATTTGTCTGGAGAACACGGAAAGGGTGGATCGTTTGTCTGGCAGATGCATGCTGATATGGAGAAGCGGTGGCTGTGTTGATGGAGGCGTGTAGAGCGGCACCTGATAGTTGGGGGCGGAGGAGGGGTGGGGGACACGTGGGAAGATGTTTACAAGCTCAGGGAGGGAACCCACGAGAGAGGAAAGTGGCTTTGACCTCCTCATATACCCCCCCCCCCCCCCCCCCCCCCCTCCCCGACCCCCCCCCCCCCTACGGTGAAAATACATTTCTGGGTTTGTGAGCCGTGCCGCCGTGTTGCCTCGGCTTCAGCCATATAAATAAAGCATAAAATGCCATTTTGCATCAATACTAACCTATATTCATAATGTATAATGTGTCCGTGGATGAAAAAGTGAAGTTTGTGACCAGAGTGTACGTTTAAATGAATGGAACCAGCAGCTTCCTTTCAAATATTCACACTTTCCCTTTAATTCTCTCCAGCATCCTCTGTCTTTAACAACCTGCTTCTTCCTTAACTCTTAATCAATCTTTTTATGGTTTAAGAAATGTGATCAAGTACAATATTACAGCATCAAACGCTCATACAGACTCGTTGTTAAGGGCGTCCATGTAATCAATAGCTCAATGTGCGGGGGTGCGTCGGCAACTCTTATTTTTATCTGATGGGTCGGTCCAGTCGGGTTCGATGATGTTGCAGAGTGTTCAAGAGGCTATAGGGTTAATGCCATTTATATTAATGCCGCCACACTTAATAAGTCACATACTTCTTTTACCGTCTAGAAGTTCTACAGGGATACAGCAGCCAATCATAGTGCAGCGCCACGTGTCCTGGAGCCAGTAATATTGGAGCAGGGTGTGTCCTTTCAGGAAAATGTGCTGGATTCCTAATGTTGGACGTTCCCTTTCCGGGTTGTCTCAATTGTAATTTGTTTCGTCTTTTGTAAAAGTGTTTCTGCTTTTGTTAATGTGTTTTCTGAAATGTAAAAGTGTTTCACAATTTGTTATATTGTTTTGCACTTGCAGGCCAACATATTAAACACTGCCAGTCCACCATGTTAACATGGATATTTGAATTCAACAGCCGTCAATGGCAGTGAATGAGTTTAAACAAGAGCCCTCAAGAAAGCACAAACCTCTAACCAGTGGTGAGCCTCAATGTAAATTTAAATATTTGTTCCTTGGATTTCTATGAAATAGATAATAGATAATTTTTGATAGATTATTCTCTTCATTTTGTAGTGTTTCTCTTGTTTGCACTACACCCAGATGTATTCAGAGGTGGATTAATTCAGGGAAGTCCCTACTGAATGTCCAGGGACCAAATGCGCAGTCCACCACTGCCTCCAACAAGGTTTTGGCTGTTCGCACGGTTGCATATGGCGACCCCCCCCCCCCCCCCCCACCCCCTCACTGCTTTTAGAGCCGGAGGTAGTCCAAAATTAGGGGGAAGTGGCCAAACGAATGGACACAGGTAAATATATTCAAGTGGAGGGCAATAAATCAATAATTAATTGCCACTGAATATCACCATCATGCACTCTACAATTTTCACTGTATGACCAATAAATCAACATTAGGTTTTTCTCACAATATGTTTTCTCTATACCCTGTGTTTCATCTCTTCAAACAAGCAGGTTAAAAGTGTCTTCCAGAGTGCAGAGGTAATTGGTCTCTGTGTTGTTGCTCCACTTTAGCGCCCTCTCTCTCGTTCTCTCTCTCTCACTTGGCATGTATGTTTACCACAACCATAATCTTCAAACAGCCTTTAAACATAAGTAGCTCAGCTTTCATAAAGCATAAAGTCAGCTTTGACTGATCCTCCGCACCATCCTGTTTACCACACTGAGGAGCGCTCTGATCATATCGGCTGCTCGCTGTAGTAAAGTCGTCCTTTCTCGCATGTACTTCGCCGGCTCATTGCCAAACATGTTGTATTTATTAATATTCATGCTCGGGAGACAGGTGACGAGAGGTGACACCGTCTTTAAGAGCGTCGAGCTTACACGACTACACGGTGTACGTGAGACTTTTCCCAGCGCCAAAACACGGGAAATCAAAGGTCGCTGTGGCAGAATGCCTGGAGTCTCGAATGCTTTAATTTTCTTTCCCCCAATATCAACAACAAATAGTACAAATACTTTGTTACTGTAGTTAACTTGGTTTTTCAGGTATCTGCACTTGAGTATTTATTTTTCGGACGACTTTTGACTTTTACTTCAGATAGTTAAAAGGAGATATCTGTACTTTCTATAGACTTAATTCATGTTTCAATCTCAGTGGATGACAACATGATGTACCGTAAAAAAAAGATAAATAGAGAGAGGTGAAGTCAACCGCAGTTGAGATCTTGATTGATTGAGATCTTGTGGTCTTGTAAGGTCAAAGAAAAAAAGAGGGATTGCAGTGGCATGGAGGAGTGCAAACAAGGGAGCATTGAAAACAACGATGCAACAGATTTGAAGAAGCAAGATATTCTTCATCAGTGGCCACATTTAAGAGAATTTTTTGATGTTGTCGGCTCCAAGAATGATTTGTGTCTAATACGTTGCGCCGGCCTTAGAACGAGCAGCTTCTGGTGTTCAAAAAGTCTAATCTGGAATAAGTAAAATAAAATAAAGGTGAGGTGTATTTTTTCAGTTGGTAACATTAGCTAATTTATCATTTCTTGTAAGTCAATTCACAACATTAGTAAGGTTATGGGAACACATTCTTTTGATAGCGTGGCCACACATTTTTTGTCTTCTTAACAAAAGAAAAACTATTTTGTCATTTTTTTTTCATTGTGCCAAGTTATCAAAATGGTGTGCCTTCTACGAGTGTGCGGGTGCATGGCGAATGGTTGACACCTCGTCAGTAATGCCTTCTGTCCCTGATTGTTTTTCCTCAGATGCTGTGGTTTCTTAAAAGTCAAATTAGAGGTACAAGATGGGGCCAGACAGGGTTGATTATTTTACTTTGAGGTCAGGTCAAAGTTGCAGTTTTAACAAATATGACAAATTCCGCCTTTCAGTAAAATTCTACAGTCTTTACTGTTTTGTTGTTGACCTTTACTCAAATTAATGAGTTAAATCATTCCTTCTACGATTTTTTAAACATTTGTACTTAAGTGTGAGTGCTTTTTCCTCCTCTGATAAATGGCGGCATTGAGGGCCTTATACTACAGAATAAGAAGAGTGGGCAAAAACAGCCAAAATTTTCTCTCCAGGGATCAGAAGTTCAGAGAGAGAGAAAAAAAAAAAAAAACAGCGAAAGGCAATTATACGAGCCGACGTCCATCAAACACATTAAGCGTTTCCAGGTCACGCCCTACTGTTGTGGCAATAATGGAAGCAGGGTGCAGAGAGAGTCCGGAGGCGCGCACTAATTCGATTCTCGCAGCTAATCCTGACACACTCGGGTCGAGCTCCGGCCCAGGAAAACTGATGCGATCACCAGAGGCGACGGCAGGGTGAGACACAGGAAGAAACCGGGGTCTTGAGACATCTGGCAAGGCAAGGCTCTCATGAAAAAGAGACGTAGAAGAAGAAGAAGAAGTGTGGGTGGGGCGGTGGGTTGGGGAGAGGCCCTCAGATGTGCGCAGATCAAAGTGAGCCCTTGGTGCCGGAGCCACCCTGGTCTTTTATTCAAATAGACTTTTCTGAAAGCAGTCAGACCTAAGAACACAAACCAGGCAGGGGAACGGTGGCTGTGAATATCAGAAATCTGTTTGTTCTATTTGAGGACAGAGAAGATAATACTTTGAAAGACATTAAAGGAAGACCAAATTGGAGGGCTTTGCCCACTTGGCATTGACAACTCACTTTATATCCAATCAATGAAGGAATGTTGGATGACTCCAAAGTGAACTATCAACAGCGGATGGCAGTTCTTGGCCATAACTGCTATATCTGAATTTGGAGGAGCATTACAATGCATTTTCCTCCCTTCTCTGTATGTGACCTTTACGAGAAAAAAAGCTAAAGCCCTCCAAGAGTTCTCATAAATAGCACCCCTTAAGTTCCTAGAATCGACCCTTCTTCTAATATCAGTCCACACAAATGAGAGGATGCAGGAAGTCACAGTACAAGGTAGTTCAACATTTCTATATAATGAAGGGAATATAGAATACTTTATATTCTAATGTGTAATTCTAACTAGTCTGGAAGAGAATGTGTATTGGAGTATAGAGGTATTGGCCCCACCGGGGGGTATTTGGAGACACCTCTCAAGGAAGAAAGGAACTGCGGGGAGCCACTATAAACATTGAATGCAGGAATGTGAGCCGACACCTACAGGCGACACCTGGAACAGAGGTCTGGAGCCAGATCAGATGATCCGCAGAACAACGATGACGTCGGATTACGGACCAATCAGAAGACAGCGATTCCATACTGGCCTGTTTGAAACATTGTATAAAATCTGGGGTAGAGTCAGATAGTTTTTGTTCGACTACTTTATCTGCTCAGGATAAGATAAGGATAGTTACGAACCCAGAGCTCTGCAAATGTATAGACTCCTCTGTCAGGAATAAATTGGTTGGTTTTGATACATTGTTGTGAACGAAGTTCTTTCACGAAAACGAACACGCTTGGAACCACGGAAGTTAAGGTGATTTTAAAACACAGGTTCCTTTAATAATTATTAGAACCTAGCGGCATGGTGGTCTAATGGTTATCACATTCACCTCGAAGCCGGGCTCTGGCCTTCCTGTGTGGAGTTTGCATGTTCTCCTCGTGCTCCCCTGTATTTCCTTAATTTTGTTAATGAGATTCATGCTACTGTATATTCACGAATATTTAATTTAGGGAAAATGTTGAAAAAATGCTTAACAGTGTTAACAAAAGCAAAAAAAAAACAACAACAACACAGTTCTAGAAAAGCCACAAACTTGGTTAAGTAGTTTTAGTGTAAACAAACAAGAAAACTGATGAAAACACAACTTCCTTGATGGAGGTAAACACACACACACACACACACACACACAAAGAAAATAACTGTGCTGGGATGTCAATGCTTTGTATTCTGTCAAAACGAAAGCCGCAAAGATTCCCGACAAAACGCATGTTTGAGCAAACTGACATTCATTGAAATGTCTCCTTCCTTAATCACTCTGACATTCCAAATCAGACACTTGAGTAGCAGTGATGCCTGGGAGCGGGGGTCACCTGTATGCAGCATTAGCGAATTAGCCGCTATCTAACCCAGACCTGCTGTGGTGTGCTGACACTAATCCCGGGCCCGCTCGGAGAGCCCTGTCTGTGTTACATTATCATGTCTAATCCCCGTAATCTTCCCAGCCACGCAGCTAAATGCTATTCCACCTCCGTCACTTACCTTGTAGCCCTCTAATAACACTAATGAGGGGCCGGGCCCCCTTTGCCCCTGGTGGTGGGCCGGGTGGAGGTTGTAATCAGCGGCCCCACTGTGCAGCCACCCACTCAGCCTCAGGGGCACCGGAATTAATGTAATTCACGGCCTGGGGCGGCAAGCAAATCAAACATATGTTCAACAAATCGGGGTTTATGTATTTTCATGTCAGCGCTACTTTGTGGGTCTATTGGAGTCATTGACGAGACATTTAGCGAGGGGCTCGCCGTACGGGAGCTTTGAAGTCCCCCTCGTGCAAGGAGACACTTATGAAGAGTTGACCTGCGTTATTCCAAATGCCACAGGAATACTTCTGGATTGGGAAGGGATGAGGTGTGGAAAAGGGGGACCCTGCATTACAAATGGCACTTTATCCACTAAAGCGGGATTTCTGCGTAATTACCTGCACCCGCCAGCATCACGCGCGGGCTTACCTTGTTTACCCTGTACGTCTCGCAGCCTGGCTGCCTCCCTGCGAGGCTTCGTCGCACCGTCTTTGTCTCTCTTTGAGTCTTTCATGTGTCTGTCTCGGCTGTCGGAGCCGACCTTGAAAAGAGAGGCGCAAACACACCCAAAGGAGCCATGTGAGTGAGGGTCCCGAGGGGTGACGGCCCGCGAGCAGAAACAAGCCCTCGCAACTTAGAAATCCACTCATGTTTGTGCCGTATTCGTTTATTTACAATTTACCATGCACACTGTACCACTGCCACCTATTAATGTGCTTTGCAATGTTAATCAAATGTTAATGCAATTGCACTGCCTCCTTGCAAACAGCCACACACTGACTTAATTGTAGGAGGGGGAAAAAGCACATGGACTTCCTCTCATATTTAATTTTATGTTTGAATAAAAAAAGGTATAGGAAAGTATTAATCTGCTTAACATTTCTAAGTACATCCTCCAAAGGATTTTGCTTTTTTAATCTTACATATGCTCTGCAGAGTTACTGGCAAAAACTGTACATTTCCCTCATTTCATCCTTTCAACATCAAATGGTGAGCAGCAAAAATTGGATCAGACTTCAAAGAGTGTGATGTGCTCCAAGTCACGGAGTGGCTCTTCTATTTCACATATTGAATCCGAGCAGGATATCAAAGTGCTACCAAAGAACCCCAGGTCTTTACTAAAAAAGGGCTCTAACATCTGTAGAAAGAGGAGCGCAAGACAAATCACCTCAGGGGGAGAGCGAGCATTTATTCTCAGCCGTGAATTTCCAGCTTTTTGATTCTCTCGCTCCCGTACCACCCTGTCTTCTCCGCTGAGATGGAGGCTGAAGCGCGAGAACTCTTTTCTTTTTGTCTCAAGGACTCAAAACATTTCCAAAGGAATAATCTGCAGCTTTAAAGAGGAGTGCTGTTTGAGATAGACGGCTAAAAGTGGAGGGCTAAAGTCAACCAATTTCTCATTTGATTTCCTTACTCACATTTGCCTTTTGTAGGCCCTTCGGGCTCTGAGACCTGTGAAAGTAAGTGACAGGAACAGAAATGAGCATATTTTGAAACATATAATCATGCATGGAGAGTGCAGGTAATAATAGGCCATCTTCATTTAAAATAGCTCAGGTTTATGATAATGATACACATCACAGAAATCTGATCAAGCATCAGTAAGAAATAATAATTTTTAAAAAAGACATGGAACTGCAGTTAAAATGACTGGACACTTCATCAGGTATGCCTCTATAATTTATTGAGGTCCAATAAAAGAACTGTATGAAACATTTGGGGAGAGGAGTTTTATTTAACAATATATTTATTGTGCTTTATAGTTTGCAGTGTTGTGGAACTGCATTACATCATACTGAGATATGCTCCTAATAAAAGGGTCGAAATACAATGAACCCCGACTCCTCGATGAAATACGTTCAAGACGCAATAGGTGACAATCTGCGATGTAGAGAGACCATACAAAAAAGCCTCTTTTAAATGGTTTTACCATTCCCACGTGCTTGAAACACATTTAAGCACATCACTTTTTTGTCTATACCACTTATTCAGTTGAGGGTTGCAGGGAGCTGGAGCCTAATCCAGATGACTCCCGGCGAAAGGCGGTCTACACCCTGGATTGGTCGCCAGTCAATCACAGGACACTTATAGAGACAGACAATAATTCATGATCACATTCACACCGTCACGAGTGGGAATTGAACCCACGCTGTGTGCACTGAAGTCAGGTGAGTGTACTTCAGTGACAATTTTAAACATTGAAACACACACACAAAAAAAGAATGCAAAGATAATACGTATAGAAAATACTGTATGTATTGTATTTTCTGTGGACATGCATGTCTCTTTAAGAGGCGGGGCCTGGTGGGGTGGTGGCGAGTCTGCGTGTAAATGTCAGGGCGTGAGCTGTGGCCGACAGCAGCGTCTGCGTATTGTGTTTTACTGTGTTCCCGGCCTTGGCTAAAGAGCTGAAAAATCCATGGGCGACTGTGGCTCTCCTTTCCCACATGCGAGTGCATTACATTACAAAATGATTGAAATGCTGGAAAAAACTGATATAGCGAACGGTGACCTGCGATATAGCAGGAGAACATTGTATTAAAAACACCTCTCAATATGATCCAGTGTATTTCTAACATCATGCCGTATCAATACCTATCTGATTGTGTCAATCGAACTTAAACAACATTTAGTTGTGACCGAATAATTTGATTGGACAAGACTCATTCCATTTTGATGATATACAGTACAACAGTACTGAGACTTTTAAATTTACATATAACTCCACCTCACAGGTGTTCGTTAATTTGGCCTACATCAACAGTCAGTGATTATTGAATATTAATGTACATTGTCAAAAACTTAACATGGCAGATTTTTCCAGATATAACATTTGATTTAAAGTATCAATGGCCGACAGATGAGGACAAAGGACACAAGAGTGTGCTCATGCAATGAAATGACACATTAGGCGTATAAACAGGAGCGGAAACTCTATCAACATGCTAAGGCTGCTAATGAGTGCACAGTCGTCACGTTAATTGGCTTCATTTTGCATTGCGGAACTACTTTGTGAAACTTTGTCATGGAGCACCGACTATGTATTGTAACAGCCTGATACTTCGTCCAACCCGCTCCGTGAAAATGAAACAGTAAAAACAAGCTTCAATTGTTTTTTTTGTTGTTTTTTTTTTATCAGTGTCGATGCTGACGCGTCGACTAGTTAGCAAGTTGCGCTAATGACTAACTACACGGCTAATGCCGCGATTAATGCCATGGCTGATGCCACGACTAACGCCATAGTTTGCTGGTGTTTGTGTTGCTGGTAGAACAGTTGTATAAAAGCACCCTCACACTGAAGGTTGTTATGTTGTTCTGTATATCATCACTCCCTCTCGCGTGATTATTGCTTAGTTGAACATCATTATCGTTTTAAGTCAGAAATCTGTGACACAGCTCATGTTGGATATTGTGCAGGTGTACCTAATCTTGTGGCCAGTGAATGCGTACGCAAAAGCAGAAGAAGAACAGCATGTAAGGTGAGAATCAAGCTCCCTGCAGAAGGAAAACGGGCCAAATCATGTCAAAGTAAATCTATATGGAGAGATTCCAGCGCTGATTAAACAGAATTGTTAAGTGGAGGTTTGAAGTATTTCTCACCAAGGAATATGATTGTAAACACGGAGAGAAAAATCCCAAATGAGGCTCTGCGTGGTTGAAGGATGCAAGCTGCACAACACTTTCAGATGTGTAAATCCAGAATTGGGGAGTTTAGGAGATGCTCAGAGTTGGCCAAAAGTCATATAAGATGTCAGTGTGAATTCTGAATACATTACATTTTCTTTTTATTTCTTCACATAAGAACACCCATTTTGCCATTTCTTTGTTGGATATAATTTTGATCAAGTTAACCAGCATCATTTGTCCAGATGGCGGTTAAAAGTTGCAAAGTCAGGGTCGATCCTCATGCTTTTGCGCTGACTTCCTGAATGACTAACCTGCCCATGTGCAGGATAAACACAAAAACTCAGTCGCACATCTGGAGAACAGCGCAGCGCTCAAAGTCGTATTTGTGGCCGGTGGAAAGATATTTATCGCGTTTGTAAAAGTGCAAGAGGAGGAGCGCGGGGAGGAGCGTTCTGATGTGCTTGAAACTACAGCGCATTAGAAAGCAAAGAGAGGCAGTGAAAGTACTTCTTTCTTAATATACGCCCTCTCCAACACAACACGGAGAGTCTTATTGTTTAGTACAGCGTAAACACGTTAGAAACGAAAGCCTCAAAGATGTGGAGGCTTACCCCATATGATCGTCCTTGGTGGTCTTCCCGCCAGACTCGGGCTTACATGTGTGCCTCTGAGGTCCACAGTCCAGACGCACTCGATGGCCCCTGTAAGCTGCACATGGGATGAAGTTCAGATATATACTCACATAGACATGGAACTTCTTTGCCCCAAAGGTGTTTAGCAAATGTACAGTGGTACTGCTCAAGTCACATCCGTGTAGAACAAGAGTCTCCAAACGTTTTCCTTCAAGGGCCACATATAGTATAGTACTAATCAGGATTTTGGGGTGGCCAGGGGAGACCTCAGAACTCAGAGTTTCATTATTCTGCTATATTTTCATGATGACTGAGTGATTCTGATGAGGATTTCAAAGACACCTGGTAGTGATAGTGACCGTTATATGTAGACTTGTACACGTATAGCAGTTTTGGTTTGTTGATTTAACTGAAAATATCGCCTCTGTAGTTTTACCATGATGACAGTTTGACCCTGGAAATGATTATTTCCATTTCCACCATTTTTGAATTTTAAAGTTGTCGAGTGCCCTGCATGGATCAAATTGTGTTCCACTTTACGGCCACTGCAATTTTTACAATGCACAGAGCGACAGACCAAATCAGAATGAAACTGAAAGGGGAGAATGATATCCCAAGTCCTCTAAGGAAGTGCAATGGAGAAATGGCCATTGTGGGTTATGGAGACAAATTTCATTTTATAAAGAAACTAAACGAAGCACCCTGACTGCTTTGTGTTTGGCTGGTAAAATGATATGTGCAGGAAAAAAAAATGAGATCTGGTCTACATTGTTAAAGCATGGTTGTATTTTACACGGTTTAATCTAATCGATGGGCGAGTGTTTCCCTGGGGGGTGGGGGGCTCACCGAGATCTGAGGAGCCACCAGGCTCATGTATTTGAAAGGCATCTGTTTACTTTCCGAATGCAAATGCAGCCCACCTCAAAGGCTATAAGCTGCAGAGAACACACCATGTGAATGTGCTGGAGTGTTGCGCCGGGGTGGGCCCGAGGCCCCACGTATGTCAGGTTCAGGTTCTCCAAACAACCCTGCCCCTCCCCCTGCCGCCCGACGCCAGCGGCCACACACAAGCACGCTGCTCTGAAGAGTAAGACGGCGACAACAGAGAGGCGTTCTTTACGCCACAATCCTGTTTATCCTTTCTGCGGCCTTATTTGCAAGCGTGTTAATGGGCAATGTTCAACAAAAGGTGTGCGCAGGCTACCGAGATGCTCTGTGTGCCAGATGAGGGAAGCCCTTGGAGAAGCAGGCCAAACAAAGCTAGATCTCCTCCCCCTGCCCTCCTCTATCCTGCCCCCTTTTGGCACACACTCTTGTCCTCCACAGAGGAGAGGATGGGGCAAGGGGGGCCAGGAAGGTTAATGTGCCCACTTTGATCTCTGTCAAGGCATACTGAGTAAGAATTAATTTACATTTCAGATGAAAAGGTTGACAGTATAAAAAGGCATCTTGTTTCTGGTATGTGAAGGCCGCGTAATAGGCAAGGAATTTGAGAGAGGAAGTGGTGAGGAAACAGAAGGGATAAGCCCCTCTCTCGTCTTTACTGGGAAAGAGATGAAAGGAAAGAGTGATCTCAGTATGCACTGTTCTTCTCAAACATGGGGACCAAATGCTTCCCAAAAACTTTCAAAAGATTTGCTCAATGCATTATTAATTAATTATTACTTTTCCTGGGCTACTCAAGAGATCAAAATGGGGGTTGACAAAGATTTTTTGCAACCTTCATAGCCATTTTTTTTTTTTTTTTTTTTTTGCCCCTACTTGAAAATTAATGAGAAAGTCAATTTCACACTGGACACTGGGACTGTGAGAAATTCCAAAGTGGGCCAAACTTTTTTACCCGACTGGATACGGACTGCTGCCTCTTCCCGCTCCTTCTTAATTTTCTTGAGGTTCTGCCGTGCGACGAAGCCCCTCCAGGCTGGTGAGAAACAAAGAGGGTGTGCGCATGTGTGAAACCAAAAAGAGGGCGCGCACACACAAAACACGAGATCCCACTTCAAAACAACAGATAAACCAAGTGGCGCAGGGATGGATCCCTCTGAACTCTGAAGTCTTATTGTCTCCTCTGAAGCGTTGCTCTCAACTCGTCAAGGTCACCGGGAGGGGGAGGGGTTAGTCCAGAACAGTAAAACGTGTAGGTTCACCTACAGTCAGTCTACAGTGTTAATTGTGATCTTGTTGGACCTCAGTGCAGCTTTTGATACGGCAGATCATAATATACTGCTGAACAGATTGGAAATGTTGGGAGGACTAAATGGAACAGTCCTTAGATGGTTCAGGTCCTACCTCGAGGAAAGGACTTATTTTGTAACCATTGGAAGTGTACAATCTCATCTAATGGCAATGACCTATGGGGTCCCTCAAGGGTCAGTTCTAGGACCCCTCCTGCTTGTATATCCTACCCTTGGGTCAAATTCTTCAGAAGTTTAATTTTGACTATCATTGCTATGGAGATGACACGTGGCTATATCTATCAGTATCTCCAGATGACTACAGTTCAATTGAGGTGTTGTGTCAATGTCTAAAACAGATAAATAACTGGATGAGCCAAAAGTTTCTTCAATTAGACCACAACAAAACGGAGATAATTGTTTTTGGCAATAAAGAGAAGAGGATTGCTGTGAGTAAATACCTGGAGTCACTCTCTTTAAAAACCAAGACCAAGTCCGAAACCTTGGTGTTCTGATAGAGTCCAACTTGACTTTCAACAGTCATATAAAATCAATTAGTAAAACTGCCTTCTACCATCGGAAGAACATATCCAGAGTGAAGGCTTGCATGTGTCAAGCACACCAGGAGAAGCTGATCCATGCTTTTATCTCAAGTAGACTTGAGTATTGTAATGGTCTTCTGACTGGACTCCCCCAAAAGAGAATTAAATAGCTGCAGCTCATTCAGAATGCTGCAGCTCGGGTGCTGACCAGAACAAAGAGATCAGAGCATATTACTCAAATTCTAAAGTCTTTACACTGGCTTCCAGTCAGCTTTAGAATAGATTTTAAAGTTCTGCTACTGGTCAAGAAATCACTAAATGGTTTAGGTCCTGAATACATGAAAGAAATGATAATGGAATATAAACCCAGTAGGGCTCTGAGATCGACATACTCAAATAGGGGAACACAGAGTCTAAAGCAAACATGGTGAAGCAGCATTTAGGTATTATGCTGCATACAAATGGAATAAGTTACCAAGAGTAGTGACATCAGCCCCAAGTGTGAATGTTTTTAAGTCCAGGTTAAAAACTCTCCTTTTTCAAATGCTTTTTTAAGCATTTCTACTTTTAAATGATATTTCTTGCACTGTACGTTGTTTTAATTATACTTTTATTTTGTTTTAAATGTTTATAAGCTGTTTTTTTTTGTTTTAAAATGCTTTTAATCATGTAAAGCACATTGACTTACCTTGTGTATGAAATGCGCTATATAAATCAATTTGCTTTGGTTTGCTTACAGTCAAGTACCTGACTTTCCCTCAAGGTAAAATTGATACTAATTCTTGCTAATAGAGATGATTCTGAATTCCTGACTCAATACAAGTCATTCTGCTTTGTTTGTTTCGTATGTTAGGTGGCAGTTTTCATTGATAACTAGCAGGAAAGAAGCGGATATTTAACATTGTCTACTGGATGTGCCATTTGAGAATTGAGAAGTTTAACTTTGGCGGCTTGGTGATGAAGTGCTGCCTCCATGAGTGAAACTATACTTGGACTTCATGTGAGCTCCCTTTCCCCTTCAGACTCTGCTCTGGCTCGCTTTGTTGCAACGTCCTTGCTCTGTCTCTGGTTGTCCTGGTAACGTAAGCAGTTGCCCCTGGAGTGGTGTGATAGGTGAGTAGTGGCTTAGTTGCATGAGACAGGACCACCCCCTCAAAAACAGCCTAATTTCATCGATCCATCCATTTTTTGAGCCGCTTATCCTCACAAGGGTTGTGGGAGTGCTGAAGCCTATCCCAGCAATCTTCAGGCAGCAGGCAGGGTACACCCTAAACTGGTTGCCAGCCAATCGCAGGGCACACATAAACAAACAACCATTCACACTCACATTCACACCTACGGGCAATTTAGAGACTTCAATGAACCTACCACGCATGTTTTTGGGATGTGGGAGGAAACCGGAGTCCAAGGAGAAAACCCACGCAGGCACGGGGAGAACATGCAAACTCCACACAGGCGGGGCCGGGGATTCAACCCCGGTCCTCAGAACTGTGAGGCAGACGCTCTAACCAGTCTCCCACCGTGCCGCCAGCCTAATTTCAAGGAAGCAAAATCAGGGCAGAAAAGGGAACTCCAATTCTTGATCCTTGGGGTATGTATCTTTTCCACACTATTGGCACACTGAATTATTGATCCTCTATAAGCCAATCTAGTAACTACATTGTTTCTATCGCCACCCTTATTTACCGTATAACTGTAATGTACTGTAGTTCCCCAAGGGAAGGTAGCAAAAAGTGACCAGGTCAATGGATACTGCTTGTTGGACACAAGGCTTGAGGCAACATACGGTACATTCATCTTACTTGTAAGATTATCTGTATAGATAATGAACAATGCATCAGAATTCTACTCTTATCGTCGTCACGATAAGAGTAGTACCTGACTGGATGAGGGTGGCACAGTTGTTCCTTTTCTGCTTGCCCCTTCTGTAACGTCGTGCCCCCAGCCAGCCTTTGGTGTAGGCTTGCATCACCACCACCCGAGCGATCACTTCCCTCAGCAGCAAGTTCAGCTGCTCCACATGGTAGTACTTTAGAAAAACCTGACATGACAGGAAGCCAAGTCAACAATCTCATCTTTGTACAAAAATCATGTACTGTTAAAAGTATGACTGTACCTTTGTCCTTCCAAGCACCCAGTCTTCCAGTTTGGCTCGCTCCAGTATGGTGGCGGCATTTTTTTTGCTGGTTTCTGGCATCTGGTGAGCCCGGAACGCAAGGTAGTAGTATCTGCAAGGGAAGACAACATTTTATTACTCGACAAGAGTGGTTGTCTGTTTCTACATGCCAACGCAATGATTAACGAGTGAGCTGTTCCGCTTCACCCCAAAGTTCATAGTATCTGGCAGATACAGGATACACTACTCACAAAAAGCTGGTGATATAGGGCTTTCAGGTGGAATTTCAGGATGAACCTAAAATCCACTTTGAATAACCTTTACAGGTGAACATAATTTGACCTGCTCTAAACTTTCGAATGCACATGTCCAATTGTTCAGTATTTCAGTATGTTTTGTACAATTCATTGTTCTCTAACAAGGAGCTGAATGGCAAAATTCACAAAAGGCGTTTGATTCGTGAAAATTTCCAAGGATGTCCACTTCTATACCTTTCTGTGACTCTTTCAGTATCTCTGTTGGAACCTGCACATACTCTGTGAAACTTAAGGCTCAGTAGCCACTTGGTCTTATGATATCAAAATGTGAACAGCAGAGTCACTTCCGGGTGCAGTCAGCGATCAGCCTATTGCAGTATCTCAGACTTACTTTCTCTTTGATTTCTTTGTTTCTTTCTCCTTTACTGTATTCCATCCATCCATCCATTTTCTGAGCCGCTTCTCCTCACTAGGGTCGCGGGCGTGCTGGAGCCTATCCCAGCTGTCATCGGGCAGGAGGCGGGGTACACCCTGAACAGGTTGCCAGCCAATCGCAAGGCACATAGAAACAAACAACCATTCGCACTCACAGTCATGCCTACAGGCAATTTAGAGTCTCCAATTAATGCATGTTTTTGGGATGTGGGAGGAAACCGGAGTGCCCGGAGAAAACCCACGCAGGCACGGGGAGAACATGCAAACTCCACACAGGCGGGGCCGGGGATTGAACCCGGGTCCTCAGAACTGTGAGGCTGACGCTCTAACCAGTCGCCCACCGTGCCGCTACTGTATTCCACCATTTGCTATTTGTTTTTTGATCCATGATGTAATGTCAGGGTAGTGTCGACAGTATCAAACTTTTTTTCCCCTGCTTCCTTTACAACCGCGAGGAACTACTACCATTTTTGCTTCTAACATGGAGCCGGCCGGCGTACCCTCTGCAAAGAATGCATCTCGGAAGAGATGTGCAGACAGATGAGAGCCGGCACTGGAGGGCAGTAAAGACAAATGAGAGTGAGGAGTAATTGGACATTAGATTTGAACAGTTCTTTCCATTGATCACCATGGGGAATGTGAGGTTACTCGACAACGGACAAACTAATGACTTTGGAAAATGGAAATTGTTTGTTTACATTTCACTTGGAATGTTTGATACTATTTCTTTCCCAGACCTATACCAGTACGAGTATTCACTTGAGTACTCACCGATACCAAGTATCAATACCACTAGCAGTTTTGACGCATAAAACTTCAACACAATGACATATATCGTACATAATTGTGATCAAAGACATTTCTTTCTTTCTGACGCACCTGATGATTTGCCAAGTTGTCAAATGGCCATAGCGTAGCGCCAACTACTGGCAAGGAGGACTTATACAATGTCAGAGTTTGCCGACCCCTCACTCTATTGATCCTCTTGCGTTTACCAAATACAAGCAGAGGACAAGGTGGCACTAAAGTGGGACATGAAAGACTAGTACTTCATCTCTTCAGTTCCGGTTTTGCGGGGAAACAACAATGTGGAGGCAAACTTCTTTGAATGACCCCCTCCGCCTCAGCCTTCATTTTCTTATTCCTGTTGATACCTCTTATCTCTTTGATGATAAATACAAAGCACTGCTCACAACATCAGACAGGCCTTTGATACGAGAGGACGCGTTTAAATCCGGTTTGATTCAAAGTGGAGGTTAGCTGTTTGGACTATCTGCATGAGTCAGATAGGATAAAGCGGATGCAAAGGGTCCATTCGCACGTGGCTATAGAACTATGATTCTTCCATGATTTGCAGTGAGGAAAATAGTAAAATTATAGGTGAAAAAGCAATATTCTTTGACCTCAGCCACCCCAAGCATCTTGGGTCTGATGCAATTCAAAATTCTTTTAAAATGGATTGGGTTCTTGCCAAGATAAATAGAACAGCCATTGAAAGGTATCCGGTAACTCAGAGACATCATTATATACTGTGTGTGTGTGTAGTTTCCCTTCTTTGATATAAATGTAGCAAGAGACTAAATCCTTTGCAGGGACTCAAGTGGGTCCCTATGGACTAAAAGTAGGGCACACAAAATGCACGTGGTCAAAAATGAAGTGCACATTTTTAAGCTTCCCTAAAGCACACACTAAGCAATTATCTCAGTCTTTTTTGCCCAAACACATACAAGTCTTGTTAATTAAATTTCATATCACCTCAAAGACAAGAAAATTGGAGGTGGTTGGAACATTTGAAAAAAAAAAAAAAGATTCAGTTAATGTATCCTTTCATTTTTCCCAAAGAATAGCAAATGAAACAAGTACCTAGTAGTTTAACAGTACAGGTAAAAGCTTGAAAAGTTTAGTTTTACTGTTTAACTGCATCTGTTTCAGGTGCTGGGTCACAAGATGAGGCAAATACCACTTTGTCCAAGCTGTGCTCATCCTGTAAATCTTGTCCCATATTTTCAAAATCACTAACTTACATAATAAGGAAATTTTGTTGAGACTCTACTTTAATAGAATACCAATGGGACAATGAAAACGTGTTTTCCAGGTCACACACTGAAAGAACAAACTTGAAAAGAAATCTATTATCCCTGTTCCTGCCTGTTTGAATTTTGTCCATGGTCTCCAATCTAGAGTATTTTACCAGTTAAAACAGCTGTAGGATTAAGTCTAGTGCTATCACTAATGATCGTCAATTAGTCAGTATGCTAAATGTGGAGCCCTGTCTTCATTAAATAATGTGTGTTTTGTCTGATGCAGGCCACGGCTCACTTGTTCTTCTCCATCTCCGAGCTCAACAGAGGTAGCAAAAAGTACTCGATGACTTAACCACATTGAGTACAAAAGTAAAAATGAATTCTTACTGTCAATTTCATATACAATATCCGTGTACACCAAATAGTAAAGTTCAGATACCTGAAAAATTTACTGATGTAACTATTTGTTACTATTTGTTACTTCCCAGGCAGCACGGTTAAGAGCGTCTGCCTCACAGTTCTGAGGACCGGGGTTCAATCCCCGGCCCTGCCTGTGTGGAGTTTGCATGTTCTCCCCGTGCCTGGGTGGGTTTTCTCCAGGAACTATGGTTTCCTCCCACATCCCAAAAACATGCATGGTAGGCTAATTGAAGACTCTAAATTGCCCATAGGTGTGAATGTGAGTGCGAATGGTTGGTTGTTTATGTGGGCCCTGCGATTGGCTGGCAACCAGTTCAGGGTGTACCCCGCCTCCTGCCCGATGATAGCTGGGATTGGCTCCAGCACGCCCGTGACCCTTGTGAGGATAAGCGGTTCAGAAAATGGATGGCTGGATGGATGTTACTTCCCAACATTCTTCAGCTTGGCTGCGTATGTGTGTGGCTTATTGCGGGTCTTACCTGGTGACAAACTCTGCAAAGGGGATGCGGTGCGAGTATCCTTGGCGGCGGATGTTGACCGTCTCCAGGATGCCCGTGTAGCGCAGTTGCACCATCACTCTCTCCTTGCAGAAGCACAGCGCCCGCCTGTCGTCGTTGGGCTTGATGCAGCGCACAAAGTGCGGCTGACCCACCACCATCTTTGACAATAAGTCCATCAACGAGTACTGCAAACAACATCACAACAGCCGTCTACGTCAAGAACTACAGTGTTGTGCTCAGTTCAGTGGTAGTATGGTCATTCACATTTAAGTCAAATGCAAAATACTTTTCCAGGAAACTCCATACTGTAAAGCGACAGCCTCATAGAGTGACCTGTGTTCTGCAGACGATAATATCTGTGAGGACAGCAGACATTATTCTATGATTGCAACATATCCCTGTAGAGTTCCCACGGTGAGATACAATTAACATTTAAAATGGAATGTTTCAGTGTCAAGGCCAGAATAATTAGGTAATAAGGTATTCTTCTATTGGTACTTAAATGTAGTGTGTATGAAGAACACCTGTACAATTTGAGATCCAATAGCATTTCAATTTGAATAACTGTCAGATATTGATAGATACTAGTCAGATACTAGTAGTCAGATATTCTCAATGACAAACCAAAATACAGTAGATTGCGCAAGCCAATAATAAATATCTGTTACAGAGTAACCTAAACTAGTGGACCTAAATATTGTGTTCAGTGACTATATTGTGAACTATTTTGTCACACATGGGGTTTTGTTACTTGTTTTATTCTCCATTATTTCTTTACTGTTTCTCCAACAACTTGTGGGAAACATACAGGCCTTGTTCTGCTGTGTTGACTGGCTGGTCACAAACTTTGTGTGTCTGACACCTGATAGGATGATCACCTGTGACAAACACACATCTGCTGGCTCGTGTCTGCTTATCCAAACATCTGTGAGCAGGATGACGCAAATCAAGAAACTTGGGTACAGGTACAGAATGGGTCGAGCCAAAGTCGGTAAAGTTTTAATGGAGATCCTTTTACCGTAAGGACGGGTATTTTCATTTCTACAATGGCCTTGACACAGGTGTGAAAAATAAAAAGATGAGGTAGAGCCTTTCTGAAATGTGTGACAGAAAAGAAACAATGTCACCAAAAGACAATAAAACTGGAAGAGCACAACAAATAAACAGTGTAACTCTCAGGGCACTCGTACAAATATCATAGAAAAATCCAACTTTTTTGCATAAAATGTTTGGAGTAATTATTACAATTATTATGAGACACCTGAAGAATATCCATCCATCCATCCATTTTCTTTTCTGCTTATCCTCACTAGGGTAGCGGGCTGCTGGAGCCCATCCCAGCTATCTTCGGGCGGGAGGCGGGGTACACCCTGAACCGGTTGCCAGGCAATCACAGGGCACATAGAAACAAACAACGCACTCCCATTCACACCTACTGGCAATTTAGAGTCTTCAACCAAACTACCAGGCATGTTTTTGGGATGTGAGAGGAAACCAGAGTGCCCGGAGAAAACCCAGCCAGGCACGGAGAGAACATGCAAACTCCACACTGGCGGGGCCAGGATTTGAACCCCGGTCCCCAGAACTGTGAGGCAGATGTGTTAACCAGTCGTCCACCTGCAGAATATATATATTTAATTATAACTTTTCAATCTTAACGTTACCTCTGCTGATTGTTTGGGAGGGTTTCCATTGCCCTACATTGAGGCATGTGGTGTCCATCTCGACTTAAGTTACCCAATTTGGTTCTTTCAAAGGCACACTTGTGAAGGGTTAAAAGTGGATTACTTTATGTTGGGACATTTACTAACAAATTCATGAATATTTCATACAAATCATTAGCTAGTAAAGCATCCACTGACCATATTTATTATCTTATTTTATTTTATTTTATTTTATATTTGTCATATACTTTAAATTGAGGGTTTTAAATTATGTTTTTTGGCCTGGTTTTGTCACCGGGTGCCACTGATAGAGCAGTCACAATAATCAAGACAGCTTGGAAATGTTTGACAGGGATCGTTGGGTACTCGATCATGTATGAAAAAATGACAGAAGTTCTTCTCATATTCAACATGCGTTTGAAAAAAGCCTGCATCACAACTATTCAAAAAAGAGAGGCACATAAACATACAGAACTACATAGCCACAACGTTAGGTAAACCTGTACAACATGCTGAGGTGGCAAAACTTCTTACACTTACAAAGTATAAATATAGATACCTGTACTTGTGCAAAATAAATAAATAAATACAAAATAAAAAAAGTCTGGTAAAAGCACTGATTCAACTCCTTCACTTTACAAAAGTAAAAATGACTTTTTCCGGTAATCATAAACAATATCAGTTTTGATAGCGAGTTAGCATTGGCTTGGGCTTTTTGGACATGAAACTAAAGTGTTCTAAAAAACAAAAAATGATCAATTATCCATGACTTGCGTCAACATGCACTTTTGTTGGAGTTATTGAATCTGAATGATGCTCCTCAACTCACTTCAACATAGTTCGCTGGCACCAATATCCCACAAGATGGTGGCAAAGCAAAAACCTTTTTACTGCTTTGGGCTGAGCGCAAAAAAGCGAAGATCAGTTTTTCCACAAGTGGAAGTTCACTGGATTTCGTTCCACTGGAGCTCTTGTATTCAAACATGTTAGGTTGTGTAGAAGGACCAAACGTTGTTGTGACGGTACACTGAACATCTTTATCATGTGTATCACGTAAGGAAAAAGAACCTACACGGAAATAGGAGGCCACGGTCTGTCTCCTCATGTTGGTGGTTTCGTCTGGGTGACGCATCATCTCCATGGTGTCAACCTGAACACAAACATTCACAGTGAGCACTGCGCATTGATGAGCGGACCAGAAGCGTTCCTGCCGGCCTATGCAGCGCGTTGAAGTTTGCTGCTGTTTACTTGCGATGCGGATTTCGTCAGTGGGCTCTGGAGACATAAAGGTATCATTACAGCAGGTCTAAATGGGCCAGTTGGGAATGCACAGCTGTACGAAGTGTGGCGTCTGTATAACACAGGCCCATAAACAATTAAAGCTAACAATCTAGAGAATAAGCGGCCGCTGCTGTTGGGCACAGGAGATTTGTCGAGCAGTCTGAATGATGAGACTAGCCATCATCAAGCATACAGCCATCCCTACGACGGATTAACGAGGATACAATATAAGCGTTCTAATGGCTTTGGTAGTTCATGGCTTCATCAAAATTAATGAAGCAATAGATATTTTATGGCAAGCCAACGTGGCAAAGTGCATATCTTAATAGTTTAGTTCAACAGAGAAAGAAAGGTATGTCGAAAAGCTCGCTGCGTGAGCTACATGAACGCGGGACGCCTTTGAGAATTTCGGATCATTCCCAAGTACAAAGGATTGACTTGCAGTTAAAACAGCTTAACTACCCTCGCTTTACTTTATTCTGCTTGTTCTGGCGACTTGTTGTAACTGTCACTTCCTCTCAACTTTGCTTCCCAACTTTGATTGCGATCATGATGGCGTACATATTATATCAGTCCCACTGACTATTAAACTGTCCTTTCTTATTTACGCAATATCTGAGAAGGTTCATTGCCGAAAGACAGATTGTGCTCTAAGAGTATCGGGCTCAGATTCCAAGTTAAAGAAACATAGTCCAAGTTTGGATGACAGAGAGGTTCAAGACTATGAATTCTAAACCGCCGTCTCCATCAAGCAGTGCAGTTCCGTTTGGTATGGTATGCAATTTGTCCCGCTGCTATAATTGTGGCGTATATCAAAAGCTGATCTGTACCCATTCCCTTTGGGGTAATCACTACGGAACTTACCGCAGCGCTAGTGTAGAACGAGTAGTTATTTTTGTGTGACAACGGGAAAGAAAAGGAAAAAGACAAAAGTTTCCTTTTCTTAAAGTTTGTCTTCTGAAAAACATCCAGTGCAGGACATCCTCCATTTGTGTCCATCTTTTGTGTTCCTTCAATTAACTGTCTACTGCAGTGGTTCATAAACCTTTACATCAAGGACCACCAAAAGAAATATTTACCATCATGACCAACATTAAAATGCAGCAGTGTCGTAAGCCCTAATTGAAAACAAGCAGTTCTAAAAGATTAAATACAAATGTATTGTACTTTAAGGTTAAATACAACTGAACAACTTTAACAATTGTACTGTACAGTCTAGATTTAAAAAATAATAAATAAATAAAGAAATTTTAAAAAGACATTTAAGCCACTGTTACATTAGGCACAGTTCAATTACTGATAAGTGAATCTTTTGCGTATCACTAGTGGAACGACTGTAGTTCCACACTTGGAGAATCTGACACAATGTAGCATCGTAGAGAGAATGCAGCCAGATCAAGTTTAACAGTTAACTCCTGCAGGTCAACTTAGCTGAACGGTTCCATTTGGTGGAAACATGACTTGAGGCTATGACATGGACAATGACGCTCTCCCAAAGCCTTACCTTCAAGAGGTATTTGGGAGACTTTGAGTACAGGAACATGTAAGGGAGAAACATGGAAACAAAGACAAAGAGAAGTTTAAAGACCAATAGTAAAATACAGTGGTTTAAAAAAAAGGTGATGGAGTGCTTTTTTTCAAAGAGGAAATGTGCATGCAAATCTATTTATATTCAACTTCGGAACAGACGTAAATGTTTCCATAGAACACAGTAAGGAAAGCGATGTTAAATAGCGGTAAAATCTAAAGCGAAGTGTGCAAGGCAGCGTGTCGAGTCAACAACCACCTTGAGGTTGCTGTTTGATCCCTATTGCCAAGCACAAGTTAACAGGTTGAATATGTTGGTCTCCTCTTTGTGACCACAAGCGTAACATGAACTGCAGCAGGCTGACTATTGTACACCACAATAACAAAGTAAAGTACGTTCTACCCCCCTGAACCCTAGAGGCTTTTCTCACCAGAATTTAATAGGATTTCATATGAAAGGCAACACTGTAATTAGTAGAAAATAGACACGTTAAGAGGTTTTTATCATTAAAATGCATGTATGTTTTAGAACATCACCATTTGGAGTATCAATGAGGGTGAATATATTTTCACCCCTCCACACGTCAAACTTAATAAAATAAACTTTTGAAACAGATTGTGAACATATTTGAACACACACCAAAAAATAATTGCAAGCATGAAATCTGTGTAAATGCTTGTGGCTCAAAGAGGCGGGGCTTGGAGGAGCAAGGTGTGACGCCAGTGAGTGAGAGATGTGAGTTTCTGGGCATGAGCTGTGGGCGACAGCAGCTCCTGCATGAGCATGCTCAATGTCTTTTTGTGTTTTACAGTTCTCCTGGCATTCAATAAACGGATGAAAAGTACATCAGCAACTGTGGCTCTCTTTTCTCACATGTGAAAGCATTACAGTAAATAGGCATACTGTACTGTAGAAAAAAAACAGAAACGGTTATTTCTAAAAATGAGATATAGCGGGATGCGACCAATGAATCGCAATATAGCAGGGTAATACTGTAGTGCTACACATTTTATACAAATGTGTATTGAACTATCATGAAAAAAGAGCAAGATCGTTACAAAAAGCCGTTTTTTTTCTTTTTTTTTAACTTTGAAATTATGTTTATGTTTTACAATTGATACTTTTGTGTGTTGGTTTTCTTTCCAAAAACATGCATGTTAGTTAGGTTCATTAAAGACTCAATTGCCCTGATGTGTGAATGTGAGAGTGAATATTTTTGTCTATATGTGCCCTGCGATTGGCTGGCGACGAATACAGGGGGTAACCCGCCTCTCACCCACGGTCTGCTGGGATTGGATCAGATTTACCCGCAACCCAAATGATGGTAAGTGGTATAGAAAATGGATAAATGGATGGATGAATGGATGAGAAAGTATGTTTCCCAAAGAACATAAGTAAGAAAGTATTTGAGTTTTATGAGATCATAATTGTTAAGAGACGGGGGTTGAAAGTAAGATCAGGATGAGCGATTGAGGCATGTTGACTCTATAATTTGGGGAAACCAAAGTTTCCTTAAGTGGCCATAAACATCATAAAAGTTGCTAAACGTCTTTTAGCCTGCTGACACCAACTGCCAGATGGCAATTCTCCTTCACCACAAGCAAGAGAACAAACATAACAGGGTAGTCTATTAATGTGGCTCCGCTTCACAACACAGTTGTTTTTTTTTTTTAAATAGTGCTGCGTATGGCTGTGAGCAAGTCATAAAAAGCATAATGCTCTCATATGCGAAACGTATGGGCGTCAGGAGTCTCACCTTGGAGTGTCCGGAACGGAGCTGCGGCGGCAGAGATCGAGAGGCGGCGTTCACTCGGGCTCGGGCGGTGCCCAGATTCCCTGTCCAAAGCAAAAGGAAGGACAATCATATTTCGCTGAAAGAGGAACCTTGGCTGGTGAAGGGAACTCTATAAAATTTGGTAACACTGTGGCAGTAGGAATGGTGTTGACAAAGGTGTCATGAGATCATTAATACACTAATGGCATTAAATAAAACACCCAAACCAAAAAGCATTAAGGCCCAAAATTCCTTCAGAGGCCCGATTTCCATTTCCAATTGTACTTTTCCACTGCGTCAACAAGTATTTCTTTCTTTGGCCACAGAGTAAATAAAATCCAGTTGCAAACAACATTTTTAGCCATCCTAATATGCTTTGCTATAGCGTACTTCCAGAAGATATATTTTGGCCAAATAATCTTACTTTTTCTATTTAAAAAAAACAAACAAAAAAAACAATAAATTGTGTTTTTATGTATTTATTTTCCAGGAGATTTTACAACTGTAGAAAAAAAACTAGTGCTGAAGTTAATCCTTGCAGCAGCTTGTAATGGTTGACATTTAAAGTAGCCAATGACAATAGTGTTTAGACATTCCGAAACTGAGTAGATAAGACGCAGCGGAAGAACACACAACGCACTGAGGGAATGAAATCCTGCACAAATTAAAAGTGCAGTGTTATGATTTTTTTAGGTCCCAAAAAGAGGAAACGTCAGGAGAAATAAAGGTTTAATAAAGGCTTTCACTTTTTTTTTTTGCACCAATATAAAATGTACTGCCTACCAAAGTAATATTTACTTTGAAGATGAACTGAAAGTAATAGTAAAGTAATTTGAACAACAACAAAAATACTAAATTTGAAATCCAAATGACAACACCCCTGCAATGCTTGTGTTTACTGTATTCTCATTGATCCAGGTCGTTGGATTCTGAGGGCATTGAATCGATCGCAACTGGACTGTTCGGTGGTCGTCTTGGGCGAAAGACCCTGTGAGGTCTCAGTTAGCTTAGCTTAGCATTTGTGGCTGAGATGGCAAACAATCAATGACTGAGAGTTTGCCAGGCAACCCTCACAGGTGCCACGAAGCAGTGCCTGCACAAAGTTGATCATACTCATCAAATAACTTATGGGTACAGTATGGGTATATAGTCAACCCTTGCTTTATCATCCTTTGTCTTATTGTTATATCGTAGTGGTTGTTTTTCGTGTTATGGGTTTTTACAGTATTGAATACTGTACAGGCAAGTCCAAATTTAGAGTTTACGCTCCTTCAGTGTACTACAGTAAGCTCCAGTAATAGTAGCCCTTGTTCCCACAGAGCAGAGAATTAGCATCCTTTGCGATAAACAGGTTGGTTGTACAATGAAATTTAGTGCAAACAGTGTCAGACTTAGCTGAGAGATATATTTGTGAATGACAGTTATGCTTTTCCTTTGAACCAAGATAATAATGCTTAGATGTAATTGACATTGCCCAAAAAGTATTCATTTGAACTGTATGGATATTGGCAACTACGACCACAATAAACATGTTGTTTCGATTGTGTTAAAACCTTTCTGACTGTTTCAAAACTGAGTATTATTATCTACTATGCAAGGTCGACTTTTAACTTTGGATAACATTAGTTTATGCAGCTGTACCTATTATTGTGACCTGTGAGTGTCTGATTCATAAATGTGTATTCAAACTGCGGCATGTAGTAAAAAGTCTATTCCAAATAAGCTGAATGCAGTTATGGAGCGCAGCTGCGTGCACACAAGAGAGGATATTATGAATGCAGCATATGCACGACAGTCTCAACCTTTCAAAGTTTCTGCACAAGATGTCCAAATGTTTTCCCTGGCTATATCTTCACAGGCTAAACTGTGATTAATAGCAGTGAAAGCAGCCTTTGAAGCAGGATTGTGGCATCAAAGTCCTAATCCATGGGTGGCAGGATTTTTATAATGAGTGGGAAGTATCTTAACACATTTCAAAGGGTTGACTCCATGAATAAACAATAGCTGCACAGATGTGCCACACACACACCTTTTGGGTGGGGGGGAAATAAAAAATAAATAAAAAAGGGTCTACGCACACAGGAGGCGGCATTCCACAAGCATCCATGTATAGTGATGAGCAAAACCTTTGTAAGTTTTGGAACGTAAAACCTAAGTGACAGGGCAACAATTGCCCAAGCGCACCCAGTGAGCTTCTTTGTATTTGTGATGCGTTTTAAGTACAGGTTGTGGCAAATGAAGAGCATTGAAAGAGTGGATCAGTGCCTGCTCCCCAATTCGAGACTGTGTATTTGTGACAAATGTCAATCAAACACAGATATTACAATCATATTAGAGTGGATCAGTTTGGAGACAGGTCTTTTTGATATTAAACACACACACACACACACACACACACATACATACATACACAGACAGAACAACGGGAGTGAGAGCACTTCAAAAGTGACTCAGTCTTTTAAGCTTGCAAACAGTGCTGCTCACACTTTATTTGCTAGCTCTTATTTATCTGAATCAATTTATGCCACTACAGCTCCTATGATATTTTACATTTTGGAATATTTAAAACACATCCAAGTAATATTTGTGTTGATCGCGCACTTAAAATAGGTTCTACGTTCAAATAAAGCATTTTGAAAAAAAAAAAAAAGCAGAACCAACGCTCCGAATATAGCGGAACGTCCAATTAGGAATGTAAACATCATTTCCACAGCTGTAACTAAGTGTTGTAAACAGATAAATATCCAACATAAGCTATAAAACAATTAAAACATAAAATGATTAAAACAATAAAGCGCTAAAGCAGGTGCAAAGCCTCATGCAGAGTTGAAAGCCAAAGAATAAAAATGGACAGCCAGAAGGCTGATGTTATGTACAGAGGGAGGTCACTGTACAGCGTGGGACCAGCAACAGAAAAAGCTCTAACCTCTCTGAGCTTCCGCCTAAACCTCCGTAACTCCATAAGCAGCAGGTCAGCTGACCTTGAGGCAGCGGGCACAAGCGTAAGGATGGAACAGCTCAGTGAGGTAAGGCAGCGCAATACCATTTAGGAATTTAAAATGAACTCCAAAAAATATATATCTAAATATACAGCCAGCGGAGGGAGGCTGGAATCTAAGTTATGTGCTCCCTCTTACATGCTCCAGTTACAGTAAGATGCAGAAGCATTTTGAGCAGGACGAAACTATTCACACTCACATTCACACCTATGGACAATTTTGAATTCTCAATGAACCTAACATGCATGTACCCGCAGAAAACCCACATAAAGCACGGGGGAGAACATGCAAACTCCACATAGGAAGGCCGGAGGCAATATTCAAAGCCCAAACATCAGAGTTGTGAGGCAAACATGCTCACCACTAATCCACTGCGGTGCCCATTTTCATGAATTCCTCATTGGAAAATGTCTAAATCCGACTCAATGAGAGGTCATCCAGTGTCCCGGAACAAATTGTGTTCAGCCTCCGAGTGTAAATATTGTTGAAATGAGTCGTGTGTTTAGATCGGATTAAACAATCAGAGACACATGCAAGCAAAAAAACAAAAACAAAAAAAAAATTACATAAAAAAAATAAAAAGAGAAGAGCAGCTATTAAACTGTGTCGGATTTACAGTATTCGCGACATACGGGGCAGGGAGGGCCCCGCTCCAATTAGCCCAGAGTAAAGCTGCTTGGATTAATTGGAGGGGTCTTGTGCAAATGAAGCGCGCTCTCCCCTTTCCCCATTAGCGCTGCTGGGCCAGATCATCTGAGCACATTTGTCATGATGAATTAGCGGCTGCGGGTGGAACGGGCTCGCCAAGTGTCACTGCGCTTTCACGCCTCTCACTTCCGTGACACCATCAAGGCGAGATGAAGGGGGCTGCGCAGCCGGCGCGGAAACTGTACCAGTGGTACCTAAGCCTTGACAAATGGACACTCGCTTGCTTTCTTGCCGTATTCCTCGGCGGGTCACATTAATTCATTCTTGCTAGCGAGTTTCCTATCCCCTCCTGACGAGATGATTAGAGCGCGGGTTAATAGTCGGCATCCTCAAAGATGTCTGCCTCCTGGGACATGAATCCAAGGGAGCACCTGTGATGTCCGGCTTGAATGAAGACCTCATTTAGATCCAGATGGGAACTTTTCTAATGAGGTGGAATATTAGAATTCAAACACAGACAAGCCTGAAAAGGGGAAGAATTGTCCTTTGACGGTGGAGAAAGGGGTTTCTTGAAGTATCTAATAATGAGGATAAAATAAGTGTGGAATGATTAAAAAGCGAAGAAGGGAGTTGGTGAGGGGAACTTTAGGTCAGGGCAGGCCACTAAAGAGCTTTAAATCCTGATCAGGGTTATGTCTCCACTGTGCGGTGCGTAGACAGGATGGTGACACTGGATCGACTACGTAAATAGCAGACATAACGACATTTGCCAAAAGAAAAGTATTGACATCATCCCAAAAAAATAGACAAACTCTCTCCCTGTTATCCACACATTTTAATTTTTTTTCCAGTTCATCTTTTCCATTCCATTGTGACAATTCCCTGTGGACCAATCAATGGACAGCAGCACGTTTCGCTCTACCCTACTGAAGCCAACCATACCGCACTGATTCCAACCAAAGTGTGCTGACAAGAACAGTGATTCTCAAACCTTTTACACCAAGTACCACCTCAAAAAATACTTAGCTTTCCAACTTCATACCCAATGCTAAAATACAGGAGCAAAAACAAGGCAGGTTTTATTCCTAAAAGTATATTTAATATTACTGTATGCCACTGTAACATTATGCACACTTTGAACATTAACACTCCACTTAAATCGAGGAAAATAAAATCTGTACTTAAACAATGATTCAGTAAAAACAAAAGATAAAAATTGTGCCTCAAAAAACGTTAGAAAACAAACAGTTCTAAGATATGAAATGCAAAAGTACTGTATTTACTGTACATTAAAGTTAAAGGCAACTGAACTGTACTTGACAAATACACTATACTGGATTTTTTAAAAACTGCCCATTGTTCTCCCTTTGCTTTGGCTCCATCACCAAGTGCTTGCACATGTTGGGTTCAGGTTGTTTTCTTATTTATAGTACATATGTATAACGTATAAGGAGTGTGGTACTTTGACCTGCTCAGTTTGTAAAGTGCATTGAGAACCTCTGTTCTAAATTGGCATTATATTAATAAAACGGACTTGACTAATTTCTAAATGTATTAAGTCGGGTAAGACCCCACTGAAGATCCAGGTACCAAATACATGGCCTGCCACAGTGTGAACCTAGCCTTAAGGGTACAAAGAGTGTCCTGCAGATCATTTACACTTTAGCGTGTGGCTCTTGGCATGCACCTCCAAGCCTAACACCCATCCATCCATCCATCCATTTTCTACCGCTTATCTGAGGTCGGGTCGAGGGTGCAGTAGCTTTAGCAGGAACGCCCAGACTTCCCTCTCCCCAGCCTAACACAACACTAGAAATATGTCAGGGGGAAAAAGGGGAAGAGTTTGCAGAGTGAGAAAACGCAATCGTTGGCATCTGTGCATTCACATTGAAATTTAAACCTGGCAAGAATCCCAAAGGGGGAAAACGAAAGCTCAAGATGGCACTTGTATTGGGCTTCTATTGACGAGAATAGTCAATGTGCCTGGGATTAAAAAGCAATCCCAACTTGAATGTGACATCTCCCTGCACGCCTTTATGTGTGTCAGTGTGCGTCTTGTACTTCAGAAACCGGGGATCGAGCTGTCGACACGGGGGGACAATCGCAGTGCCGATGGGTAGCTGAGTGAGCAAGACGCTCACGACGGCGCTCTCCCGCTCCCTTTTTGAACACCCGATCTAGAAACTCAACTCAGCAGCCAAGCAAATGAGATTAAAGCAGCCGTAAAACGCCCCCACCGTCACCCACGCCGCCGACACCCTCCCCGCCCGCCTAGAGATGGCTCCGGGGGACTGTTGATTTAAATGGAATCCACCACTGTCAGAGCCGATCAATCATAAAAGCATGGTGTAATTGGCTTTAAATGACACAACACAGTGTTGCATTTATCAAAGGATGTTGCACCACTATGTGACTTAGGGGAGTCGGCGCCGTCAGAATCCCACTGCTGACTCCAAACATTTCCCCAATACCACTTAAATTGGAGGAGAAATTGAGCAAAAGTGGTACTTGGGGAGTGTTTCTCTTTCTTGAAAAACACTTGTGATTTATGCCAACTGTACTCCAAAAATAAATAAAGAAAAGTTTCACTGAGAAAGAACAAAGTCAAAAGTGTCATATGGCTGGATAAAGCCTGTCATTTCCACACAAAGGGGATAGAAAGGGTCTCCTAACATGGACAGAGACAAAAGGAGAAGCAGGGCATGGCAGAACTGTCACATCTTTACACGGACTCTTTGTAGATTCTTCAACACACTCGACGAGCTTGAACTTGTAACCCCTGACTCCTACTGAAAGTACAGGTTTGAAATTGCACGAGTGAGTTTGAATTGTTAAGTTACTAGAATTGCAATTTGCAGTACAGTGAACCTCGGGGAATACGTTGCAGTCAGAACCGCAATTGGTGCAAATCAGTGATAGAGTTTCACCTCTCCCGCACGCTTTAAACAAATTTAAACATACTAAAACACACCTTTTAAACAGATTGCAAATGTATTTTAACACAAAAAAACAACAATTGCAAGCATAAAAAGTTATGTATTGTAGTGTCTGTGTAGCTTTTAGAGGCGGGGCTTGAGGGTGGCATGTGACATCGAGTCTGCGTGTGAATGTCTGGATGTGAGCTGTGGCTGACAGCAGCTCCTGCTTGTGTATACCATTCTCCCGGCATTCAATAAACAACTGAAAGGGCATCACAACGGTTGCTCTCCTTTCCCACATGCAAGGACATTACAATAGCCCCCAAAAAAAGATTGCTTAAAGATGCCACCTTTCACCAAACCAACTTTTTCTGCTATTCGAGATCTACTATTGGCTCTATGGTGCCTCAGTAAACATGTGAAATATGAAATTAAATCATCCACGCATTCCTGAGTATGAGACGTTTTTCTGCCGAGAGGCCTGAAACCAGGTCATTCGAAGTTCTTGAGGTTATCTAGGTCACTAGCGAAGCTCTCCGCCTACCTCTCCGCTCCCGAGCCAGCGCTGTCAACATAACAAAGACGTGCGCTCCCACAAGTGGGTCTTCTACACGGAGGCAACCAACCAGAGGACAGGGGGCGGGCTTAAATAGGGACAAAGCAGATACAGAACTGGGTCAAACAGAAGTAGCTGTCAGAGGGACCTTTTCTGGAAACTCGTATGACAAAACCAAGGTGTTTTTTTTTTTTTTTTAAATAAAAATTCACACTTTTATACTAAGTCCATGTTAGAGAGTCACTCTATGGAGGTCTAAATAGCCAAAATTGATCTGATCTAAAGACAGCTCGCTTCATGCTAACATGGGAAACATCATAGACAGACTAACAAAACCATCTATGTGGCGGCGTTAACACTTTAAGGAACAGATATATGAAGACAAATTGTGCAGCAACACATGTAGACAGATGATAAAACAATCCTCACAGGCACATTTTCTTTATCCTCAGCAAAAATAACTAATAATACTGTAGATTAATGACTCACAGAGGTTGAGTGAAACTCTTCTTCATTTGTCTGCTTGACTGTTTTATACTGCCTCCCGATGGCCAAGTCGCACACACCAGAAGGAGTCGTAATGAATGAATCATGACGCACTCATTTTTTTAATTTCTTGCATTCTATATAATGATGTTATTACTTACTATGTTTTAATTAAGTACAATATTCAGAGTGCTATTTTCTGGACCACATTAATGGTATTTTTCATTCATTACAATGGGAAAACATAACGGTAACTGTAACTTTGTGGAGTCTGTATGCCATTCTGTGTGTGCAGAATTGCTCTGACCTACAAGCAGCAGGGCCAGGCAGTCCCGTGCACGCACACACACATTGACCGCAGGTTCCTGGAGCCCAGGACAATCTCCAGCCAATTCAAACTTTGTGATCCCCTGATTTGGTTGAGGCCTCAGTGCTCAGGAATTTGTCCATGCAAAGACTTCCCGTTTCCTCTGACAAAACAGCACCACATGTGTGAGCTTCAAGGAGACACAATGAGCACCGCGGAAGGTTTTACTTTGTGGGGCCATGCAACCCCACCCCAGCCCCCCTCCGCCACTGTTCTCCTGCGGTGTCATTAGTCCCAGCATCACCTTGGGTCTGGCATGCGGAATGAGCAGGTAGAAAATTGCATACAATCACTTACAGATTGTGATTTAATGTATAAGGAGATGCAGGGAATTAATAACCCCGGTTTGATATGTGGATTGCATACATCTGCGAGTGGCGTTTTGACATCCCACGATTGCAGGATGTGTGTCCCCTAGTGGTGACATTGTGAGGAGGCAGCCACCCTGGTTTTAGAAAACAGATTTCATCGAATCCCTCCCCTCTCAGATAATGTTAATTTCCCAGATAACAGTGAATCTATAATACGGAGTAAAATGTAAATTAATCCACCCCTCCTCTAGCCAGGGAAAATATACCCCGAAGAATAGACTTCATTCTCTTAGTATATCTCTCTTCAAATGGCGTACCATCTTTTTTGTCACTGATAAAACATGAAGTCTTTCATGTTTTTTTTTTTAAATATCAAATAAGATGCTTTGCACTGTGACAGGATGTAATACTGCAGACAACTGAACCTCCAACTTCATGTGATAGTACGCCATTGACTGTAAAAATGTTGCAAAAGTGGGATGTTTGTTCAGCTCACCGCTGGAAACCGCCGAAATCAGATGAAAATGGCCGCTTTTAAGTTTCAAGAATGATCACCGCCTTTAGAAACAAGGGCAAACCAAAAGCAAAGTGGCACCAAATGAAATAAACAGGCTTTTAGACCTAATTGACACAGTGTCAGCAATAAACATTACAGCACATTTGAGTCGGTATTCAGTTCCTTCGTGCGGAAATGAAGCATTTATAGGCTGTTCTCCTGTGAAGCTGTTAATTGCAAGAAAAAGCGCGTGGGTGAAGGCTCCCTTGTGCACAACCCGCACTTGAAGTTTACGCACACATTGCGGAGATTTCTCCCGGATTCTCAGCTAAGGTGTCTTTTGTGGGTTGAAGCTTTTCTTTAAATGCCACCAGGAGTGAAAGTGGGCATTTACAGGTTCCTCAAAAAGAAAGTAAACCACATATCGTGGCTCAGATTAAATAAAAAGGCGAGAGTGTGAACCTAATAATTCAACACATCTACGAGTATTTCAGCTTAGTCAAGTGACCACGAGGCCCCGGCTCGGGCTAATGACGAGCACATTACTACTGCTATTAAACCAACAGAAAAGAGGTGGGAAGAGTTCCTTTTGTGTTTGCTAAATACTGTTTCCTCATCCTCTGGGTATTAGGAAATCCTTATCAGAAAAATATCCCAGTGCACCCACAATCTGTAGCGTTGAGCAGTGGGAATCCAAGAGGGACAGCTTAGTGAAAATAAAAACAGAGCGCCACGCCGAGAGCTGAGCCTCTCCAGAGATAATGGCGAGCGCAGCTTTATCCGAGGACGGCTCAAAATGAAAAGGCGGACCGGGAGGCGCCTGGGTACCACGTCTTTAAGAAACCCACTTACCTGCACGTCTATGGAGGCTGCAGACGACAGCAAAATTTGCACACTAATACAGTCATTGTATAAAAATACTTTGTCTCAGCCAAAACTTTCCCGATACTACCTTGCTTAGTGTGCAAGTGATGTTCCTGCCTTAGACGACGGCTTTGTCTATACAGTGGTGCCTTGAGATAGGAGTTGAATTTGTTCCGTGACCAAGCTCGTAACTCAAATAACTTGTATGTCAATTCAAAAAATCTTTCCCCAATGTAATGTAATGTAATCCATTCCAGCATCCCCAAAAAACTGACAAAGAACGTTGTAATGTGTTTTTTAAATGAGATAAATAGCCCTCCAGAATATTGTATTTCATAAAAACATACACAAATGACATAATGAAACTGCACTTTGCATCAACTGAATGGCCATTGTGCTGCTGCCCGCCTTGGCCACCTGAGCGAAGTACAAGACAGACAGTCTGTATATAGACGTCTGTTTGTACAGGATAGACGTCTCAACTACTCCCAGCTCACCACAGAGGATAAAGAATACATGACTGTATTGCCGCACCGTTTTTGTTCAAATATCAGTTGCATAAAGGGTTATATGCGTGTTTTCCAATATGTGTTAGCTTTAGCATTAAGCTAGCGGACGAAGGGCTAAGCTATGTGTTTGTTTTAAATACATATCGTGTAATTCTCCTACTTTTATTACAGTAAACTTCAACAGAGTGGCGTTAAACAACATAAAACCAACATCGTTTGTTGAATTGTTCATTATTTGTGAAACTGCTGCTTATTGTGAAGCAAGTTAAATTAAGTTCACTGCCTCCATACAGCGCTCGCATCTAAATTTTGCGATTAAAAGTTAAAGCAAAAAATGTAAAAATAAAAATGGCTCGTATCTTGAAAATCTTTAATCGGGTCACTCATATCTCAAGGCATCACTGTAATGTGAGTGAGCGTGTGAGTGATTTTCCTGCTTTAGACTTATGTATCTGTATTTGCTAGTAAAACTTGTGTCATACCTATTTTAGTCAAGGGACTAGAAAAGAGTTGCTGCAAAAGTTTGTTCTCCGACGTTCTCAGCACCACCACGATGTCTGCGGGGAGAGTGTCTCGGTTTTTCTCCAGGAATCCATTTACGCTGTACATCACCTGGCGAGTCAGATGGAAGAAGATGAACACACAAAACCACCTATAAATGCATGGCCGTAGACCAATGTTTCCCAATTTTTGATTGATCCAAAGCACCCATTTTACATGAGAAAAATCTCACGGTATCACAAAAAAGTGCAACACTGAAATGCTGATGATCTCGTCTCAATTTACTCACAAATGTACTTTTCAGTGTGAAATCTGGGCCTGTTTAGTTGAATACAAAGCCATTACCCTGTTGTAGAAATGGCAACAGGTGGATACACAGGCTAATTGTACCTTCTGCCATCTAGTGGAAGATAATTGAATTGTTCTGCTTGTCACTATAAGTCGCTTGCATAGAAAGATGAACAAAGATAGATTATTTGTAGCAATTGAATAATAGGTTTTGGGCCGATTAAGTGAAATTGGATCATTTTATACATACTTATGTGCCGCAACAAAGCGTAATTATGCCCCAGTGCTTTTGCAATTGGTGAGTTGCGGACAGAGGTGGGTAGTAACGCCCTACATTTACTCCATTACATTTAAGTTTTTTTGATAAGTTATATTTGTCAGGGTGGTTTTAATGCGACATAATTTTTACTTTTACATGAGTATTTTTGGAGAAATGGTGTTTTTTTACGCCGTTATTATTAAGCTACATACGACTTGCTACTTTTATTTTTTATCTACTATTGCTTGCGCAGCAAATGTTTGGGTACTTATAATATGACCTCATAGTTTCCTTATTCTGCTACATTTTCATGTTGACTGAGTGATTGTGATGAGGACACCAAAGGCGCTTCATAGCGATATCGACCCAGTTGCATATTATACCAACTGTACTGCTTTGTAGAAATGGGGCCTCAAAGTCAGAGATGCTGATAAAACACACTCACAAAGAGTCATGAAATACCTTTCCAGCAAAATGCAGAATTCCAAAAGAAAGTTCGACACGTTTTGGTATCCAAAAGTACTTGCAGCGCAGATTGTCCTCAAATTTATCTGTGAACACGATGGAACAGAAAAATCTATCATGTTGAACAGAGGACACTGACCTATGATATTTAGCGGTATTTGTCGTGATTTTGGTGTTTGGGTGTGGCTGCGTCCTCACCCACTAACGTGTGGTCGGTGGCCTGTGGGAAGCGGCTCTCTTCATCCAGCAGGGACAGCAGACCCATGGGCTTCTGCAGGAACATGTCCAAGATGGGCCTGTTGTCCTCGTACTCCACCAGGCTGGCATCCACTCCCTCGCTCTGGTACTCCATCTACCAGCCGGGGAATTTGGAACAATCTTGTTAATGAGTTATCCAAATGACCCAATTAAGCAAATATTATTTGTGCAAGTTTCTAATCAAGCGAAACACGTAGCTGCGGCTTGTTGTGTGTCTCTGTTTGTGTGTGTGTCTGTGCGTGCATGTGCGTGTGTGTATAGCTGGAGTTCCAGCATAATACGGTCTTTTAGTGAATGCATAACACAGCTCTGAACTAACAAATAGTGCCACTTACTTATTCATAATTTATTTCAATTTGCAAATAACCCAGAGTCCTATCATATTATTGCATCTATTTAATTTCACATCAAAAGTTGCTTTAAATATATATTTTGACTAATAAAGTGGAACCACTGGATCTAAACCATCCTCATGTATAAATCATTAATAAACTCAGTGAGTGTGTACAACAATTCTGGCGACAAGCACACCAAATAAAAATCCCACTTGCACTGAGCACAAGGCCTACATCAGTCAAGTATTTATAGAAGAAAAACTTTTTACAACCACTTGAGGCCTGATCAGTGAAACAATTATGTAACAATAGGTTATAAAGAACTCCTACTGGTCGTTTTTATTGTGCAGTATGAACTGGGTTTATTTCCACATATTATGAGAAGCAGAATGCAGAATTTCTCAATATAGCATCTGCTCTTTTTGTATTTATTTGTATATCTTCATTTACAATTATTACAATATATTGCTTTAAGACACTCTAACTCAAGGGCCACGTTCAAAAAATGGAATGAAGGGAGGGGGCACCACACCTTGTGTTTATGAAAGTTCCTAAAAAAAAAAACAATACACTGTATGTCAATAGGTATGCTAAGCAGTTAAACATATTTCAATTTAAAAAAATCTAAATGTCATTTTGGTGTCATCAGTAACAAAGCAAAATGTTATTAGAACTGGTGCCTAGCCTTGACTCTGCCGACTTTTTTGTCTTGATTTGGGAGCAAAAATGTGATTTATGAGCGCTAAATTGTGGCAGGAAACTTCACAACAAGCAGCAGTTAATGAACAATTCTTAAAAAAAAAATAAAAACAAAAAACAAAAAAAAGAAAAGAAAAGTGAGGCCAACTTTTTGCTTCAAGCTGTTTATTGCCATTCCCAGTTGAAGTTTAAAGATAAAACAAATAATTATGCATTATGTATTTCATCAAACCATATAACTTACAAAGGTCCGCTAGCTAAATGCTAAAAAACAAAATGCCATAAACGGGCTAATGAAACTAGCATCAATGCCGCAGTGGTTATAGCCCCTAAATGGTTCACATGCATATATTCTTTATCCTCTGCAAAAAAAAAAGGCTAATATAACCGCAGATTACTGAGTTACTAAATTGTGAAACTCTTCATTGTTTGTTATGCACGTCCGAATTATACTATTCCCTGGTGGCCAGGTAAAGCACCAGAAGGAGTATAATGTCAATGGGCATTGAATCATGTAATAATGAATGTTTGTTTAGTTCTTTACATTTTATTTTACTTTAATCATTGCTCTGTTTTTATAAGGTACAAAACTGTAGAGTGCCATTTTCATTCCCAAAAATTGTTGGTGATATTTGTGGGGCTGGAACAGATTAATGGCATTTCCATTCATTTCATTTGGGAAAGATGATTTGATATATAAGTGTTTTGAGTTACAAGTGCGGTCATGGAAGGAATTAAACTCATAAGTCAAGGCACCAGTGTATTGGTGCAATATAAATTTTTTTTTTGAAAAAACGGTGATCTCTTGTAACATTTAACTATTGTTACATTCTTATTTGTCATCAATAATAAACAAGTGTGCAATATTTCAACATTTGAACTTTTTTCATAACCTTTTGACGCAGGCCGTGTTTAATTCTATTATTAGAATATGCTGGGGGCCAACAAAAAAAAACGTGAAAACGGCCCCGAGTCAGACTTTGAACACCCCTGCTCAAACAAAGTAATAATAGACTGATTGTATTTCTATCCCATCGCCACTTATAGCATTGTATTATACTATAGAAAAATGCCTGAAATCCAATGCATCAATTAAGTCATATATAAGCCGGCTTTCATGTCAAACTCACTTGTTCCAGAGCAAATATATGCTGGTTGAAGTAAAACTGGATCTGTTCATTCGCAATGTTGATGCACAATTGCTCAAAGGAGTTCTTCTTGAAGTTTTCGAAGCCAAAGATGTCCAGGATTCCCACATTCATGCCGCTCTCTGCGGCGCTTCAAAGCAACAAAAAGCAGGACAAACAAACTTATTAGAACACAGTGAGCAAATCCCAGCAGCCATTTATATTAATAAAATTTTCATGACAATCCAAGTTCAACCCAAATACTGTTTTGCCTGCTACTGGGAAGTCATAAACACGAGCTTGGGAAAAAAATCAGCGCATCATCAAGGTTTCTGCTTCTCTGTGTATTGATTTAACCTTGAGTCATTTTCAAGATGTTCACACTTTGAATTCTACAGTGTATTTTGTGTTGAGTAGTGCTTGGAGTAGTACTGTTTAATGGTCATTTTCTGCCATTGCTATCAGGTTATTAATGGCAATAAGCCATATAAAGAGGAGACGGGATGTAGTTTTTGTTAGACTCCTTGACGTTTGACGCACATATTTATGAAAAAACTCTTTTGGATCAATGAACAGCCTCTTTGTAGTCTCTCTGAAGTCTTTCTAATCATCTGAAAATTATTTTCTCTGCACGGAATCGGTATCAAAAATTTATTCAAACTTTCTTTTCACCCCGCATTGATATTCTCCTCTGCGTGTTTGCAATGAGCTCTGTAGACATCTACGAAGGTCACTGGTGCTTTGTGGGAGCGGAGGACGTCCACACGGATGTTCATCACCTACGTGCCCGCTCACCAGATGTTCATGTCGGGCTGCAGCAAAGTGTTGATGCGGTGCACGATCCAGCTGAACAGGCGGCCGTACAAGGCCTTGGACATGGCGTCCCGCACGTCGGCAGCTTTGTCCACCGTGTTGGTGCGGATGATGGTCTCGCCCCTGGTGACCACGCACTGGGAGGTCAGCGCCTCCTGGAGCTCCTCGGGACCGATGCTGAGCAGGGAAGCAGCTGGAGAGCAAAAAAAAAAAAAGAAGGAGAATTTGGTAGATGCCTCGAGGGACATTTTCTTGAAACATGATATATGCGTCATGCTGTTAATGGTGTAGGACAGTCAGTGATGGACCTTCTCACTATCAGAAGCACTGACCTATACTTACAAACCCCATTCTTATATTAGTTCCATAACATTGAAAGAATTTATTCCCAAATAGTCTATTCTCTTCATTTTGTAATGTTTCTCTAGACTGCACTACTTCCAGTACATGTATGTAGATGTAAGATTTTTTTTTGGTCCAATCAGATTTCAGCCTCGATGTGTTGCCATGTCAATCTAGTCTGCCCAGAGCCTAGAGAAGCGGTAACTTTAAGTATATTGGCAGTGGGATTGTTTATTTAGTCAATCAGACTTTAAACTTCAGTGAGCTGGCCCTCGATGTCATCAGCATTTTTCCTTCCTCTGATTGGTTGGTCAGAGCAAAAAGTGTTATAGTCAATGATTCAACTTTGACAAATCTCCAAACATTACCAGTGCATTTAATAATCAGTATCTCTGTTGAGTATGATAATTTTCTTATGTTTTTTAATGCATGATAAAATAAGATAATCATTTAGCAATTCCCAGAGGGGAAATTCCGGTGTTACAGCAGCAAACAGCGGATCGTTTCCAAAAAAATGTTCGTCATGTTATGAGATAAATATTGATTCTAAACTGCTCCAAAGGATTTCTGATACAACTCTCACATCTGATCTCATTCGTTCGTACAGGCAGCCATCACATCTTACCATTCTCCAAGGCTTCTGAATTAGGCACCTCACTCTTGTCGGTTTGGTGTTGGGTCGTGATGGCGGTAAATTCTATGTTGCCAGTGTTCAATATGGCTGAGAGAATCCTGTAGACAGAGTTGACTTCCTAAAATAGAAAGAGGAGGTGACACAACTGACACCTGCAAGGGGGGAAAAAAAGCGGATCTCGATTGCTAAAATACCTCTTCGGTAAAGCCGATGTTCCGGAAGCATTCCTGGATGACTTCAAACTGCTCCTTGTACAGTTTGCTGGAGACAATGTCCTGCATCACTTTGCATTGTTGATTGTCAATATACCTGAACATTTATTCATATTAATATTTTGAGTGGAACATGACAGCATGTTGATCTCCCCGTTGGAGTGCAGCGCTAACCTGGGAGCTGTCTTTTCTGGCAACCTGTAAGTCTTCAGCTTATCTTGGTGGTAAAGGCCAGCATATATGTAATAAAAGACGTGGAAGTTTTTCTCCCCCCTAAGAGAAAACAAGAGTAACAGGTTGAAAAGAAAAATAACAACAGTGCAGCGAGCATGTTTAGCCCTTTGTGCTAAAGGGCTACATTTGAGTTTTAAAACAGACAGATGGGCCAGGGCATGGATAAAAGAGTAATAAAATGTGCATGTAAAATATTTAATTTTAACTATAAAATCATGTATTATTTATTTATCGTATTATTTATATAATACAACAACAATTAATTTCCCTTTTACTCAATTCAATTTAAAAAAATGTTGCATGGCAAACCACTGCTTTTGTCTAAATGAAGCTTCTCAACTTACTACAACATAGTTCCTTGGCATCAAGATGCCACAAAATGGTGACAGAGCACTACTTTTGTCAAAATGAAGCTCTTCAACATTGTTTCTTGGTATCAAGATGCCACAAAATGGTGACAGAGCACTACTTTTGTCAAAATGAAGCGCCTCAACTCACTTCAACATAGTTCCTTGCCTCCAAGATGCCACAAGATGGCGACAAAGCACTACTTTTGTCTAAATTAATCACTTCAATGTAATTCCTTGGCTCAGTGAATAAGTGCAGAATGTGAATAACACCAACATGGCCTGTTTGATGACCCTTGACTTCTCCAGCAGGTATTCAGATATTTTGGCGCCAATGACCGCTCCGGTGGGCGTGAACTTCATCTCCAGGTACTTTCCGAAGCGGCTCGAGTTGTCGTTGATGGCCGTGCAAGCGTTTCCGAAGGCCTCCACAAGAGGATTCACCTGCAGGATCTTCTCTCGTAAAGTCCGATTGTTGGCCTGAATGCACCAAAATGTCTTTTTAATAACTTCTGCTATTGTCTGAAGGTACTTTCTTGTTAAGACACTTATTATAATTGATAATTGTCTACTAAGCTGCTATACCTTTCCTAAGAAGGTGAGATGTTGAACAATTAAATGAGCGCTCTCTGTTTTCCCAGCACCACTCTCCCCACTGATGATGATACACTAAAAAGAAAGCAAGAGACCCATACAAAGGAAAAAATATAAGCCCATTCATATAAAAATGCATTCATGATACAGTAAGTTTAAAGGGAAGAAAATATGGATTTTCTACCACATTTTTGTCCATTCATGCAGATTTGTGAGGTCAGTGTTTGCAATCTTAGTTCTAGTTTATACCATAAGGCAGATCTGTCAAACTTGAGGCCCAAGGGACCAGATCTGGGATGGTACTTAGGGTAAAAAGTTCAAGAACCACTATTAAACAGTGTGTTTGTAGTTCATTAAGAGCTGTACCTGATCTTTGCAGAAAGTCACCATGCTTTGGTAGGCTGCGTCGGCTGTTGCAAAGATGTGTGGAGGATTGTCGGCCCGCTTCACGCCATGGTACAGCTTTGAAAACTAAGTACAGACAATTAATTACAGTATATGCAAGATGCAAAAAAAATATATCCTTATTAACAAATGTAAACTCATAGTTCCATTAAATGCTGTGTTGAAATTGAAAGATTGAAATGGCCAAAAATCCAAATACGACATACTGACTAGCTACAACATATATATATATATATATATATATGTAAAATAATAAAAAAAAGAGTAATTTTGAGATAAAGCACTACTCTTGTGCAGTGATTTCCAACCAGTGTGCCACAGCACATTATTGTGCCATGAGAGATCATCATGTGTGCTGTGACAAATGATCCAATTTCACTTCACTAAAAATAATGTTTTGTTTTGTTTTGTTTCTACCTACAGTGGATATGAAAGGTTTACACACCCCTTTTCAAATGATATTAAAAATAAATAAATAAAGTTAGGTAAATTATATCGAAATTTTTTACACCGTTAATGTGAGTTTATTGGTACATGCTGCTGCCTTTCACGCAGACGGCGGTCAGTGCACCAATTCCCAGTTACTGCCAGTCCCGAGCCAGGATAACAATGGGTGGATTGCGTCAGGAAGGACGGCCGGCGTAAAAAAAAAAAAATAAATCATGCAAGTGACTCGCTATTGCAAAAGCCGAAACTCACTTCTTCTAATGTGACCTATAACCTTTACAACTTTTCGAGAGGGGAAATCAACAACTAAAATAATGAGGTTGAACAAGTATGCACTCCCTCTCATAACTAGGATATGTCTGTTTTCAGAATTAACCAGTCACATTCAAACTCATGTTAAATGTGAGTCAGCACACACCTGCCAACAGTTGAAGTGCCTCTGATTAAACCCAAATACATTTCAGATGTTCTAGTAGGCTTTTTTTTTTTGCTTTTTGGCAGAAGCCTGAAGGTTTTCCCACGTGTTTGGGAAAATGTGTTACGGTCCAATGAAACCAAGATTGAACTTTTTTCTCCATAACTCCAACTGTATAGACAGTGTATACACTTTTTGTGACATTTTTGTTTGGTGGAGTGGCGTGCGACTTTTCTTATGTCAAATATATGCCTTGGTTCAATACAGGTTGGGATACACTGCTCTACTGTCTAACCAACCTGAGGAGAGTAGATGCTGAGGTTCTGGAAAGGATTGAGCGCGATGAGGATGTCACCCACGTACGTGTACACCTGCAGCTCGCCATACCTCTTGTGGAGATGGGCAATAATGATCTCCTGCAGAAAAGAGGGAAGAACGCATTACCTCAAGGAACATCGTATCTGTGTCCGATCAATGCGCATTGAGATAAACACCTTAAATCTCACCTCGTCTAAGAACTCCAGGTTGACCAGATCATCATCGGGACTGCTCACTATGGTGAGGGTTTTACGAGTATTGATCCGTTCGTGCCTGTAACGGATGAAAGCCAGGAGGTGACCATGCCGGAGGCTCTTCTAAACTGACCATCAAATGACGGAAGTGCACTTTGAACAGGCTGGATGGGACACATGGGTCACTCCTCTGTGCAAAGCCTTTTACAGTCCTCCCAGGGGAGACCAAGTGAACAGAAACTCCCGCTGCACTTAATTCTTACATTTTGACTCCTCACAGCACCAAAGAGCCCCAGTGGGCATAGGTCAGTGCAGAATTGTGCAAAAGCTCAAGGGAGATCCGAATGTGTGAAATAGGCATTCGAATGTTCCTTTGTAGGCACAGCGGCCACAACATTAGGAATCCCAGAAAAATCTAATGAGATCCACTGCATCAAATATTTTATTATAATAAATAATTCTAAATCTTTGTTGTGATTGACTGTCACCACTTGTTTGGACTGTTGTTAAATCCTCCACTTCCTGCTCAACCAATCAGTAGAGCACATTAAGAAAACAAATAATCAGATGAGATGAAGGTAGAAATATTCACTAATGTAATATTGCAGATATTTTGCAACATTTACATGTATTGAACAAAAAAATAAACAGCGATAAAATAAACAAAAGAATCCAAAAAGACAGTGACCCTAATGTCCTCATGAACTTTAACTGGGTATTTCTATAAAAACAACTAAAAATACTTGAAACATTTTTTTTTTTTTTGCTGTTAAGCCACATCTCAACCATATTGTAGAGGATCATATTTTAAAATGTAGGGATTTTGTAATGCACCTGTTTCTACCCTTACTCACCATGTCATAATGATGTATTGTTATGTAACTATACCACACTGTTGTCTGTAGTATGCATTTGTATGTTGTAGTATGTATTTGTTTGTATTTTGCTTTGTTTTAAAAGGTTACATTAAAAATAATAATATGCTAAAACTACAAATTCATTGGGCCAAGGAGGAGCAGAGTACATTTTAGTGTGGGTTCAAGTAACTTTTCATTACTTTCTTAGTGAATAATGCAAGAATATTCACAGCATTGCATATGCAAGAGGTAGGTACCGTAATTTCATGTGTATAATGCGCGCCCATGTATAATCAAGTCATAATAATCAGTCAACCCCAAAGTTGACCTCAAAATTCTGGAAAACCCTTGTATCTATGTATAATGCATTTTTATAATGCATGATTTTGCTTCTACCCATATGATCAAAACATTAAATATTATCTGTATTTTGTTCGTTTTTTAAAAGAATTATTTTGAAATTAAGCACTTTATTTGAACACGTAATCATTTTTGTTTACTTGTTCTAATTTTTAAAGTCACAGCCCTACTTTTATTTCGTAAATGGGAAAACACACAGTTGTGCTCATATGTTTGATTACCCAGCCAGAATTGGTAAGATGGGTACAATTCTTTAAAGAAAAGATGAAGGACCAGGCGAAACACATTTAATGTTATTTTAATGGGATTCAAATTAAACTGTCAAGCATTTCAGATAAGCATTATCATTAAACAAAATATAACCATCAAGAAATTAATGGTTGTTGTTCAGTCTTCAGTCGTATTTAAAAAAAACAACAACAACAAAAACATATATATATATATATATTTTTTTTTTTAATTATTATTTTTTTCCACAAATACTGCCTGGGTATGTCAACTTATGAGCACAACTGTACAAATACGCAGGCATATGTATCCCTGTCATATTGAAATGAAAGTGTAGGCTACACCTTTTTCATAACCTCTAGGTGGCGGTGGCATACTAGAATAAAGGTGTATACCTTTTTCATAACCTCTAGATGGTGGCATACAGTTATAAAATGTGAAGGTTTTTTTCATTTCCCCCAATACCTTCTGTATGTATAAAGCGCACTATTGCCTTTTGAACATTTGGAGGGGGGGAAGAAATGCACATTATACATGAGAAATTACGGTATTTAAATTACGGTTCTGATCCAAATTCGGCTTTAACAGCAATCTGTGCTGTACAGAATTATAATAACAACCATATTGTTAAATAGATCATCACACTCTTAAATTTATCTCATTATATTGTGTGACTCTCCCTAATGATGTAGGCCTTGAGTGTTTCCTGGTTACTTTTCAATATTCAGGTGACAAGTTAAAAAAAATCTTCACAAAGCATATAGATATGTTCTGTAGGGATAAATTATAGATTTTATTATTTTCGCAAGTAAAATTCAAGCTTGAGGTTATGACTCGCTTCCTCCATTGCCTGTGCATTTATTTCATATTCTGAATGGAGTGCAAATGTAGCCGTGTAGCTATAAAGTGGTGGATCAAGTGAATCGTGATCATCCAGTCCTTCAGAATGGGCCGTGAGACTTGTGCTGTTCCATCGCTTTGTAGTAGATCCCAATTTTCCACCTTCAGCAGCTACTTTTAACTTCTCTATGTCTTTATTGTTCTTATCTGGACTCATTGTGCACCCGATCTGTGACACGAGAGACTAAACCGGGCGAGGCCAGTTCTCGCCCTACAAGATGCTAATCCTATTATCCACTTTCACTGAGGACAGGAATTCAGACTCAGGCAGGGGCTGCAATGCTCTCCGGAGTAAACAGAGCTGGCATGACTTCAAAACACTCTGTCAAGGGCAGGCTCAATGAACTTCTTTATGAGCGGGAAGAAGTGCAAATATCAGGATTTCTTAAGTGAAAGACAGATGGTTGTCTTGAGTGTTTTTGCGCTGTCGCGTACATTCACCACATGCACAATTCAATGACATGAAATGCATAGGATGTATCAAAAGGTTTGCCTTACACATGCTTAGTTTTGATTAACACAGTCTAAGAGGAAGTGATTTATCACTATTTGTATTATTACTGTGGCTGTAATTTGCATTGGTCGTCAAGTAATCAGACTTAAAGTGAACATTAGTGCTTTAAAAGGTTGTAAAGAGTTGAATTAGATTGCATTATGTTTGCCCCTTCACAATGTGATGCGATCCCTAATGATGTGGACTTTTTGTGACAAGCAAGCTGTGATTATGTGCCACTACATAAAAGAAAATAATTTAAACTAAATAAAATAAACAATAAGCAATTTACACTGAAGTAAATAAAATCTATGTTTTCAAATTATGTTTTATATTTGATTAAAAAAATAATAATTTTAAAGCATTATAATGAACTATGAGGTGTTACACGAACATCTGCTTTCATTTTGGGCAGGTCCTCATATAATAAACTCTTAGTGTAATTAACAACAATAATAAAGCAAGGAAGAAGTGATAATTATGTTCATAAAGTCAATTTATTTTAATTTACATTTTGCATCTCATTAAGTAGGCAAGTGTGCCAAAAGGTATTTGGCTATGATGTCAGTTATACGATGCCATCAAGTCTGTTCAATCTATACACGCCAAAACCTAGTTACTAAATAAGTGTCTATATTTAACAAAGATGATATAAATGACATAACACAATCAGGTAGATTCATTCTTTGTACTAATGACTGCCAAGTCCACTTGGTTCAGTGTATTTATTAAAGTGTGGTTAGTCAGCAACAAACGGTTTTACTGAATTAGTCACACTCCCCTTACTTCTCTTTAATCACAGACATTGTGATGATGTCCATTACAGACAGCTGCTTCTTATCATCTCATTGCAAAAAAAAAAAAAAAAAAAAAAAAAAAGAAAAATATAGATGAGCGCCTGCCCCCTACTGGAGCAAAAACATGATCACCAGTGAGTTTTGTGTAGCGGCAGCTTTGCCCTGTTCTCTTCTATGAGAGCAAGAGTAAAATAGACTTACTTGGTTTTGGCTGCACATCCCAGTTCTTGCTGCTCTTTGATTAGAGCCGCCAACTGCTGTCGAAGGGCCACATCTTTCCCGTGGGCCTGCTTGATGAAAGGATGCTCCAGGAGGTGAGTCACTGATGGACGTGCCTCAAAATCCTTTATCAGACACCTCAAGAGCAGGAAAACATCACATTGTAAGCTCACTATATTCCCAGTGCAAAATAAGATCAGCGGTGATGAGCAATCACCTGAGCATTGCAGCAAACTAACAGATTTGCTGTCGCTCCGAGAGACTTTAACAGCAGAGGGTGAGCTCCTTAAAAGTGTGAGTGGCTAATCTGGTCAGAGAGCGCCACATGGTCGCTGTCACCATGGCCCCGGAGTCCAAACAAGCCCTGCCATGGCCCAGCATGACTTCCTATCTGTGATGTGCAGTATTTGCCTGAGTATCGTGTTACAGCTGATACATGCGCTCATGTAAAACTGTTACCTAGCAGGACACATTCTGGCTTAACTCCCTCATTCATATTACATTTTGATATAACAGACAAGTATTATGATTATGGGATTATGCAAAGTAAAGAAACAGAAGAAATGTTTTGATCCAAGGTGCTTTATTAGGCTACTGTGATAAATACAAATGGACAGCAACAAACAACAGCATGGCCCAAAGCTTATGAAATCAATTTCCTACATGATCAACCAGTGAATACCTATCTGTATTAAGCCGAAAATGTAGATGAAAATGATGATCTTGTCTCAATTTACTCACAAATGTACTCCCTGTGTGTGAAATCTGGGCCTGTTTTGTTGAACACAAAGCTGATATACTCGCAGGAAGCTATGACTTATTCTGTTGTATGAATGGCAACAGGTGAATACAGAGAAAGAACATTTAATTGTTCTGCCTGTCACAAGACAGCTCTGGAATAGATAGATGAACAAAGATAAAGTGGGACAGGGATTGAGCCCTGCCGTGAATCGCGAATATCTGCAAGTAATTGAAGGGTTGTAATTGTCTACAGGTGCCACAAGATGGCAGCAAAGCACTTTTTATAATTAGACAAGGCTATCGACTGACAAAATGAAGCTCCTCCCCTCGCTTCAACAAAGTCGCATGGCCCAAAGAGCCCACAAGATGGTGCCAAATTAATAGGTTTATATTAGACAAAGAAAAAAAGTGTGAATCGGTGAATTCGCGTATAACGAAACACAAATATGTGGGGGAACACTTTATATACTTTTTGCGATATTTTTGTTTAGCGGTGCTGTGAGATTTCTGTAATGTAAAATATGTGCCTTGGTTAAAAAAAAAAAAAGTTGGGAAACACTATGCTAAACAATAACAAAACAGTAACAGCACTGTTGCTAGTGCGAGTTGAGTAACAAAACATGGGAGGTGTCATGGCTGGTCCACCAACATCATCAACATCATAGACCACCAAATGTCATTAATATAACACATCTCAAACACATTATATTAAAACTGTTATTTTAAAGTAAAATTTTACTTCCTTTTAAATGAGTAGTTATTTACTGGTAATAATTTTCAGAGAGACAATCCATCCAGCGGCACGGTGGCCGACTGGTTAGAGCGGCAGCCTCACAGTTCTGAGGACCCCTCTGTGTGGAGTGTGCATGTTCTCCCCATGCCTGCGTGGGTTTTCCCCCACATCCCAAAAACATGCATGAATTGGAGACTCTAAATTGCCCGTAGGTGTGAATGTAAGTGTGAATGGTTCTTTGTTTGTATGTGCCCTGCGATTGGCTGGCAACCAGTTCAGGGTGTACCCCGCCTCCTGCCCGATGACAGCTGGGATAGGCTCCAGCATGCCCGTGACCCTAGTGAGGAGAAGCGGCTCAGAAAATGGATGGATGGATGGACAATCCATCCAACTTTGTGTTGATCATTTACCTATGTGGCTAAAGACTGGAACGACACCAAACAGTCACAAGATAGCAGGAAAACAACAATCTAATTCAAAACACCTCATCTTTGTTTTCTCCTCTTATTTGTGCTCTCAAAGTTAATTCCATGAATTCATTAGTGTCAGGACATTAAGCAGCGGAGGTTTGCCGCTATTAGTGGAGCAGCGCTGGTGGGATGGTGAACGGCGAGCCACTTAGTCACACGAGTCAGCTCTCTGGCTGCACAAGTGCAGACGCGGGTGATGGATTTATTATTCTGGGAAAAACAGCCTACACACGTTTATGTACACACATCTTGCAAACACACACACACGTACAAGATAGGTTACACAAATGGTCTGCAGAGCCTGATAACATTGTCCACACTGCCCACATTGAACTCTGTTGGGCTTGTTTGTTTGATGAGATGAATGCTGAGGTGACATCACACAATCTATTAACTTTGATCTTTTAGAAATAGTTGCAATGACACAGCAAAGTGTGGAACGTATTAAAACCCCTCAATTGGGCAAAAAGGGTAACACTCCTTGACTGTGTCCTGACTAATCAACATCATACAAAGCCAACAGCCTCTAAAGGCAGACGGCCTATTTATTAGTTATTTACTCCCTTGAAAATCATCAAATAATTCTCCACTCAGATGGAATCTTATTACCTCATAATGTTTCTGACCTGCACACGTGTTTTAGTAGACATTAAGTTCAGTTTTGGAGGAGCCTGTGCAAGGCAGCACTTACTGTATGTTATAAGGTTTAACGTGGCGTTAAAGAGGAAATGAAAAGTTATTTATTGGCTCCTGATGGAGCTGATAACTCACGTGAATGACTTTGTTCCCACGTGCCAGATTTACACAAATGAAAAGTCAGTGAACACAAAGCCACGAGGGTTGACAGAATCTGCCTGGAAAATATCTATTTATGATCCCTCCGTGTTAAACACATATTGTAGTTTAATCTAGGGGGATTAATAAAAACTAAAAATAAAAAAGAGAGAAAAAAAAGTGGGGGTTTTCTGCATAAACACACAAGCCTGGACATTTTATACTGAATAGTGAGCAGAATAATGCTGCCTATTGTGCCTAGAGAGGTTGTGACAGTGTAGCTGCAGCTACCCATAGCTCACATCATGTTTTTTAACACAAGTGCAATATTATCAACAAGTGCACTACTCAAATGTAAATCAATAACAACACTGTAGACTACTACTTATATTATGACATGGACATACTTCCAAACTTGGGAATACTTGTGTGCCCTATGAATAATTGTGTTGTTTTTTTTTTATCTTTTACTTCTGTTTTACCTTCAGCGCTGCTGATTGTAAGATGTCGTACAAATTTTTATTGTTCCTGTAATGGCAAGTCTTGATGACACTTACTGGCCGATGAAATGGCTGAAACTTCTGCACCACTGGTCCGGATTTTGCAACGTAGGGGAGGGATTTCTGAAATAAAATGAGAAAAGAATTAAAATTAAAAGCTATCAGCATCTTCTTGGTCAGTCAGACTGGACTAACTGCCTTCCAATGACATGACAGAAGCAGAGTATCTTCAGTCAGTTGACAAATGATGGCTGGCACAAGCTCAGAGGGACTTTTTGGGAAAGAGTTGGTTGCTGTCCAGCTTTGTAAGTGACTCGGTGTGTACTTGGCAGGCGGCATCTGTGACTGGGAGTTCTAAGTTATGGGAGCGAGTCTCGCCTCTGTCAGCAGCATTCACGGAGGCCATCTATATTGAGCCCAGCACTCTTCGCACGGTCTCCATGACAGAAACAGTAGTGAATTTAGAAGATGAATAACGGTGAGCCACCTATCATTTAGATAGGCTACATACATACAGTGCTCCCATTTAACCGCTGATGTGTTGTTGTTTTTTAAATTGCCGTTTCTTTTCCAATGGCGATGTCCTATGTAAACCAGTGGTCCCCACCAACAGCTGGGGAATTTGGTACAGAGAGACTGAAAATTAAATGTTTTATTGATCATCAGAGTCTCAAAGAAGTTTTATTTTGAAAATCTGGGTGCATCCACCTGTGCCTCTGTTCACATGTCAAACCGCTCATCTCATCACGTAATACGGTAGTAAAAAAAGTAAAAGTACGGTAGTAAAAGACAAACGTCTTTGGAGAACCTATCCGGAAAGAGGACAAGGTCAAATGAGACAGAAGAAGAAAATGAAAGATGCATTTAAGAGACAATATCAGCAGTTCTACTTAAAATTTGGTTTTATCGCTACAGGTTATTCTCGCACCCCAAACCTGTACTGCGACAGGCCCACAAATAAGGCAATGAAGCTTTCTAAACTATTCCTTGCTTCTCTTTTCAACATCCTATCTTTATGAGGTGCCCCTGGTAGGGTCACCCATGCAAACCGGTCCGAGGTGAGGGACCAGACAAAGGACAGCTAAAAGACCCCTATGATGAAAACTATTAATGGATCTAGGTTTCCCTTGCCCGGATGTGGGTCACCGGGCCCCCGCTCTGGAGCCAGGCCTGGAGGTGGGGCTCGAAGGCGAGCGCCTGGTGGCTGGGCACAGCCCGAAAGGGTAACGTGGGTCCCCCTTCCCATGGGCTCACCACCTGAGGGAGGGGCCACAGGGGTCGGGTGCACTGCGAGCTGGGCGGTGGCCGAAGGCAGGGACCTTGGCGATCCGATCCCCGACTACAGAAACTGGCTCTAGGGACGTGGAATGTCACCTCTCTGGCAGGGAAGGAGCCCGAGCTGGTGTGTGAGGTCGAGAAGTTCCAATTAGATATAGTCGGACTAGCCTCCACACACAGCTTGGGCTCCGGTACCAGTCCTCTCGAGAGGGGTTGGAGTCTCTTCCACTCTGGAGTTGCCCACGGTGAGAGGCGGCGAGTAGGTGTGGGTATACTTATTGCCCCCCGGCTCGGCGCCTGTACGTTGGGGTTCACCCCGGTGGACGAGAGGATAGCCTCCCTCCGCCTTCGGGTGGGGGGACGGGTCCTGACTGTTGTTTGTGCCTATGCACCAAACAGCAGTTCAGAGTGCCCATCCTTTTTGGAGTCCTCGGAGGGGGTGCTCACGTGGGCAATGACAGTGAGACCTGGAAGGACGTGATTGGGAGGAACGGGCCAAGTGGAGGAGTTCAAGTATCCTGGGGTCTTGTTCACGAGTGAGGGAAGAATGGAACGGGAGATCGACAGGCGGTTCGGTGCAGCGTCTGCAGTGATGCGGACTTTGTATCTATCCGTTGTGGTAAAGAAGGAGCTAAGCCGAAAGGCGAAGCTCTCGATTTACCGGTCGATCTACGTTCCTACCCTCACCTATGGTCACGAGCTGTGGGTCGTGACCATAGGTGTACTACTGTACATTTAGAGTAATAGTGAGCTGTACCGTTCATAATTTGTTTCTATGCCAGTCTGTCAAAATACTGCTTGGTGCAATAAACGTTGGGGAAAGCTGTACTAAAGCACACAAACAGATCAAGGCACACCACCAAACAAAAAACATCAATATTGAAATAAGGACGATGTCGTCTCAGTTTAGTCACAAATTAACTTAGTTTGAAATCTGGACCCTTTTAATTCAACACAAAGCGGATATACTCACAGGAAGCCATGACGGACATGAATGTCCTATTATTGTACCTTCTGCCACCAACTGGAAGCGCGTTTGTGCAATTGTTCTTCTCAAAATCATCTGTGATAGACTCCAGCTCACTTGCGACCCTAATGACGACATGCGCTATACAAAATGGATAGATATTACATTTAATTATATAACATGTATTACACACAATTTTATTGTAGTCATCACCTACTGTGTGTGTGATTTTTAAGAAAGCTGTCAAAGACAAGTGGTCCTAAACAAACCACAGGAAGCCATACATATTCCTCATTTACAGTGACTCATTTTTGGGAGGAAGCAAGGGATGTTAAGCAACATTTGTCATTTTAAACAGCTCGGCACGATAAAGAATTCAGACAGCCAATCCTTTGCAAAGTGCAGATCAAAGCCGGCAAAGTGACTGCTTCAATGGAACCTCTAATGTGAGCCTGCAGACATGTTCTCGCCTTGATGTCGTACCACACTTGCTTATACGTTACTACACAACGTCGATATAGAAACACACACGGTGCCGATAACACTCTCAAGTGTTCTTATTGTGCTTGGAAAATTCAGGCACTTTTTATTTGTACCCTTTTGAGTATTGGTGAGAGTGGAAGCTCTTATTGTAAACACAAATGGCTTATTCAAATCACGGGCCGGGCAGCGCTCGCACTGTCAAGTCTCTCCTCGGTATGGATTGAGGCGAAATCAGAGCGGCGTCAACGACACTTGACGGCTGGCGCTAAGCCTTGCAAAAAAGACAGAAATGAGACCAAAGAAATATTTTAGTGTGGTACTCAGTATGCAGCTTTCATAATCCTCCACATCCCACAGAATGTTTCATCTCTTGCGCTGTTATTTAACTGTTGTATTTCATTTTTAAAAATGCAGGTTACCCAAAACATTGTGGGGGCCTGAATGATGAGAAATTCTGCCTTGACAGAGAGATGATAATAATTTGTGTTTAATAGTTTTGAATGGACACTATCATAGAGGTATTCATTTAACATGTTCATAATTGTGGTTGTACTTTGCAGTGGTGTAACTGCACTGTGTCAAATTTAAAGCAGTTTTGCTAAAGCTATATTAGGGTGGCTATTTTTCTAATTGTGCAATTTAGTTTTTGTTTTAGTTTTTAGGTATGGTCAACATGTGCCTCTGTTATCTATCTTGTGGTGCAAATCATTCAAAGTGAATGGAGTTTACTTCAGTATAGAAAGCAGGGGAGGAGCCAAGGGGTGGCCAGGGGCGGCCGCAGCCATCATAGACTGAAGGGTGGTTGGACCCCTCCAGGTCCCCACTGCAACGATTTTTAATATTAATGTTAATCATAAACTAAAAAGTGTGAATTAGAGAAAATCATCCCCTTTCCCGAGTTAGATAAAAGTCTTTGAAATCCTTCTTGAAGATTATTATCTACCAAGAGAATCTTCTCAATGCTTTTATTGTAATTGATAATCAACATTTATGATAGTTAACCATTTTGACCGCTTCACTACTCACATGTGTGTGATGAAAAGCGCCGCTCTTGTCACTCTGCACTTTATCCCGACTGCATCCTCCTCGGCTGACCCTGACAGCAGTGCTAATGCAACTTGCAAGAGCCTCTGGCAGATTTGCGTGCCTGTTTTGTGTTTTCATAATATAGCGGGACCTTCACTGACTTGATCTGTTCTATTCAGCACAAAAACCACTACACTTGAAAATTGTAATAAGAGCATAGGATCCATCCATCCATTTTCCGAGCCGCTTCTCCTCACTAGGGTCGCGGGCGTGCTGGAGCCTATCCCAGCTGTCATCGGGCAGGAGGCGGGGTACACCCTGAACTGGTTGCCAGCCAATCGCAGGGCACATCGAAACAAACAACCATTCGCACTCACAGTCATGCCTACGGGCAATTTAGAGTCTCCAATTAATGCATGTTTTTGGGATGTGGGAGGAAACCGGAGTGCCCGGAGAAAACCCACGCAGGCACGGGGAGAACATGCAAACTCCACACAGGCGGGGATAAAATAATAATAATAATAATAACAATAATAATAATAGTTCCTTGGTGCCCCTTTATCTTGTCACGACTTCACTTATTATTCTGTCTCAATCCCATAATTCAAATTTGTCTTCTACCTCACTCTCGGTGACATCCACGTAGATAGATGAATGTTAGTTACTCATTTTCACCAGGATCTGGCCCAACAAACATAACCTTTGCCATCTTTGCCTCCAACCTTTACACAGCGTTATACACACTCACCCTGCGGTTTGATGTTGCATGGACAATGCGAGGCGGCGCACCGGAGAGAAAATTGACTCGAGATATTAACCTTGCGCATATTAAATATCACAGGCCATATTTGTATTTGTAATTAATTTTTCAGTTGATGATTTTACAACTTTACCCTCTGACATGCTCCATTACAGTCACTCATGGATATTATCAGCTCACATCTGTCAATTACACTGCAGCACACTCAATTAATCAAAGAGCGGTGGAAAGAGGGGAAATAAGGGGAAAGATGTCTTCTCAAGCATGCTAATATAGCAGCCGGAGCTATCTGTCATTAAAACATGTTTTACAGACATGTGAATGTTCTCCAAGCAGCTCATATTTCGGAAGCATAAAGAGACCACGCACGAAGGTGACCCCAGTTCATGGAGCTCACAGGATGTTTATAGCCTGCTGGGGTTAAAGTGACTTCCATCTGGGCGCAAATTCCCATCGTGAAACCATAACAATGTCAAGCCAAATGTCTCTTTTATTAGATACTGTAATCACAGTGTCATGTGACAACAATGGGTTAGCGCAGGAGTGACTGGATTGATGCCGATGGATTCTGGGGACTAAAATAATTTAATCGATAATGCAACCCTTACATCTTGCAATTGTGATAGAAATATGCTTTTATTTAATCACATTTATATCAGAAACCCAAACTTTGTTTGAACATATCATAAGTTTCACTCAAATATAATAGTTTTGAGAGTAACAACTTTTTTATTACTAACATTTGGACTCTGTTTAAAAAAAAAGTGATAGTAAGGTTCTTTTTTTAATTAAGAGTGTTCGTATTGGCTCGAGAATTGACACACAGTAATCCCATCCGGAAGATATGTCAGGCTAGGGAAGTAGTGTTAGTGATGTAGTATCGCAACATTTTTATGAGTACTGGTATGAGTACAGACGCCACTCAACTTTATGTACATAAAACATAAAAGACAATAATTAAATAAAATATGTTCTAATTAAAACATACAAGCGCTCCCTTTACATTGCCATTTAGAATACAGGAAGTGCAAAGCTTTATTCCCTCTTTTTGCACATGTCGTGTGAAGCTGTTAGTAGATGAGAGAGAGGAGCGAGATGACCTGTATGTCGGTGCCGGGATCACAGATGTCTACCGGGACACAGCCTGCATGACCGCACTCACATTTGCTTCAAGCTAAGTTTGAATGTAAACAAACAACTGCAGTTTTTTTGTGAGTGTTTTTTACAGCTGCATCCGTTGGCGAGTAACACACATAGAGAAGTACAATTCTCCTGTTCCATTTAGTCCACTCTCGGTTCATTTAACTTCATTTTAGCGGTGTACAGTAGCAGACATACAGTATCGACACCAAACAAGTCAAACAATGTAAACAGGTTTTAGACACCATGTTTACAACATCTACCTCCATTGACTGCCAGAACTGTACTTTAAAACAATTTAGACCTGCATTGAGTCCATTTTAGTGGGAGAAAACCCACATGGACATGAGGAGAACATGCACGCAAACTTCACACGGAAAGGTCCAAGCAGACATTTGAACCCTGAACCACGTGGCTGTGTGTAGACATGCTAACTACATCCCCCACTGTGCTTTCCACTAATGTACCACTATAATGAATTTGAAGCTGGTAAAAGAAACAAAAATAGCACCACATGTATTTTTCTAGTACTACTTTACGATGCATGTTCCAGACGTGAAAAATGTCACAGAGGATGGACATGTCAGTTAAGTCTTCTGCAAACACATTAGCACGTGCAACTGTAAAATACAACAATGATAGGAATTATCCTGGCATATTTTAGTGTTTATAAGGCGGAACTAGCCAAGGACATTACTTCAGAGAAGGCACCTCTGTTAATACCTTGTGAAGCATTGAATAGGGAAAAAGATTTTTAAAATCATTAAAAGCTGCAAAGATTAATTCATCTGAGCCGGTCATGAATCACCCGCAGCTCCATTTCAAACTCAAAGGTTGAACACATTTCCCTATTTAGAAAGTCATTCATACAGGAGTCCTCATTTACACCAGATTTCTTGGCGATTTCGTCTGTCGTGACGCAGTGGCGGCAAAATATATTTGAGATAAATGACATGTTAACAGAATAATTTCACGGTTCAACATGTTGGCTGTGATTTATACGGCGAGCATCTCCGCACGGTCGCAGTTTCCCTGCAAAAGGGCAAGCTATACGTTTTGATTCGAGCAGGTACTCGGTAGTAAATATATGTCATCCAGCCATCTATTTTCTCTTTTCTCATTAGGGTCGCGGGTAAGCTGGTGCCTAGCCCAGCTGACTTTGAGCAGGAGGCGGGTTAACACTGGACTGGTCGCCAGTCATTCACACTCACATTGACACTTGTGGACAATTTAGCCAACATTGACCTAACATGCATGTTTTGGAATGTAGGAGAAAAACCACGTAAGCACGGGGAGGTCACAGCCAAGATTCAAACCAAGGACCTCAGAATTGGGAGGCAGACATGGTAACCTCTAATCCATGGCTATATACTGTACATGTACTACTGTAAGTAAGTGTGTGTCTTAACAATATCAAAGTCAAACCATTTTGGAATGCTTGATGCATTAATGTGCTTCACAATTAGGATAATTTAAAATTTGTAATTAATTCAGTTGTCCTATTTAGAAAAAAAAAAAAATAGCGGCAGTCTCTAACCTGTGGGACACCAAACACCCTTGTGTAAAAGTAGTTACACGTTAAAAAAGATTAAATACATTACATATTTGCTGGCACATGCATTCATAACACCATTTAAATGTCTAATAATTATGGGGGACAAAGAGTGTCAAAATTCAATGAATAAATATATCATTAAATAAATAAATGTGTCGTGGTGAATTTAATTATTTCAATATTTATATGAATATATATTTATTTCAATGTTTTTTTTATTATTTCAATATTTAATGATTTCGCTACTTATTTATTTAATTTTGGCACACAATTTTGTAATAGTGCTCTCATCCATTTATGTATAATATTCCCTCACACATTCGCTGGTTCGCCTATTTGCAGATTTTTTGGGGGGGGGAATCTATTCTCTGTAAATCACAAAAAAAAAAAACCTCACCGATTTTGTTTTCAGGCCAAAGCAATAAAGCAATAAAAGTATTGCATTGTGCTGCCAAGGAACTGTGTTGAAGTGAGTTGATGAGCTTCATTTAGACAAAAGTGGTGCTTTGTCGCCATTTTGCGGCATCTTGGTGCCAAGGAACTGTTGAGGTGAGTTGAGGAACTTCATTTTGACAAAAGGTGTGCTTTGTTGCCTTCTTGTGGTATCTATAGGCAATGAATTGAAAGGTTTTTAAAAAAGACATTCCAATGTGCTACATTGTGCTCATCTAGGACCATGCTTTGCTACTGTAGTTCTCTGTTGTACACCTCAAAAACTTTTCAACAGATTTCCACTCATTTTTTGGTGCAGACCCACATAACACATGCAGATTATTTATTTTCTCATCCAAAATAGTCATTGTGAAAACTGACTTACAGAAGGCTATATTGAGTGCTCATGTTTTCTTTGTAAACACAGATTTCAATATTTATTTTTTTTGCAACCTGTGTATTAGATATAAATTGTGCAGGCATATCTAATGTTGTGTCTGGTTAGTGTATAATCCAATATAAATGTCTTTTGAATAGATTCCATTAGACTTGAGGTGCGTGCGATGTTAACGGTGTCGAAGGCCATCGTGTCACTTTCTGGTTCAATTGTGGAAGAAATTCCGCATTCTATCTCATGCACTTCCGTCTCGGCACGATAACATTGTGACGGCGGGGAGGAGGTGACAGCCTCATCTCGGTGTGAATGGCGCTAATCACCGATGCAAATTGTAATCAGACGGGCACATCTCCACCTAACGGGGGATGATTGCACGATTGTGCAGATAAAAATAAAGGTCAATTGTGTGTAGCATCTACAGTAAGCTCTTGAATATCTTTAGATAAAACTGTCTTCAACGGAGGGGAAGGGTTACTGCATTCTGCATGCTAAATCGAACAGAATTTTTCATCCAACCATTATCTGTAGCACTTGTCCTCATTAGTTTTAACTGTAAAATGTTGTGCTTATGTATTCTATATGTATGACTGTATTTTAATAATGAAGCACTTTGTGAGTCCTGCATGTGAAAAGGGTGAGAGAAATAAAATGGGGAAAATATTTTGGTGCATAGTGTACTGTATATATTGTACATGATAACACGTGGGATTCTAAACCAGTACCCTGAACTGGTCGCCAGCCAAACGTAGGGCACATTCAGACCAAAAAAATTAATTAAAAATCATTCACATTCACACGGATGGACAAGTTAGAGTCTTTAATGAACCTGATATTCTTTGCTGAAGACGCCGGGGAGAAAACCCACACAAGCACAAGGAGAACAAACGAGACCTGAGCCAAGATTCGAACCCAGTACTCCTCGACTGTGAGGCAAATTTGCAAACCACTAGACCACACAAACCCTTTTTTGGGGGGTGGGCAGGAAAGTAAGTCACAGCTCTTTTTCCCCACCTATTCTGACAATTTCATTTTATTGTGTGTGTGTGTGTGTGCGTGGGTGTGCGTGTCACCTCCAGCTGTAGGCCAGGGGCTCCCTCTAGTGGGCTCACCGTGGGATCTTGAAGAGGGCTTTCACTGGGTGCATCTCAGCCAATGGGGGGTCTCCATCCGCGAGCTCGATGGCGGTGATCCCCAGCGACCACACGTCACAGCGGGCGTCATACGAGTAGTCATACTGCTGTTCACAGGCGATCACCTGATAACATGCGTTTATAGGGAGAAATACGGGAGTTACACGAGATTACTATGCAGTCTATTTATTTTAAACTCACCAGACACTTCATTAGGTACACCTATGGAAAGCTGTTTGAGCATTTTTTTTCCAATATCTTTGGTATCCAGTTTTTGCCCTTACTAGTGAGGCTATTCAGTGCACTCGTAGAATGATTAGGGCACACTAGTAGAAGAACTTTGTCTTACTAGGAACATTTTTACACAACCAGTGGACTCATTCTACGAGTACGCTGAATTAGTGAGGATAAAGAGCGTACTGGTAAAATATCAGTATGAGTTTATATTGGACATGAATATGTTTTGTTGTGGTGGTTGTAGTTTGTAGTAGAGTGGTGTTGTACCTATGCTCAGTTATTTGCTGGAAAGACAACTATTTGTGTTTTTTGTGCTTAGGCCAACACCCTTTCTAATATAAAAGTTATGCTTTGGCGACATCTTGTGGCATCTTGGTGCAAAGGACCTAAGAACTGACAGGAGGACCTTCCAATGGTGCTTGGAGGGGGGTGTCATTTTTTTTCTCTCTCTCTCTCTCTCTCTCAGTATTTGCAGCGGGGCTCGGTCCCCATCCCCCTGCGGTTATTATTTTAAAGAGATTACTGTTTGGTACTATTGCACTCCATCATACTGATTTCTGTTTAATATTTAGCTCAGTGTACGCGTTTTGGATAATAGCTCCAGCAGTATTGAAATGTAATTTTACTGTATTATTATTTTTAGCTTTTTAATGTACTACTATTCTTTTTTTTTCTTCCAACAAATAACTCCCAAATGGGGTTTCATAATCAAGTAATTGATACTTATCAATGATGTCAACATTATGCCACACGGCAGTTTTTCATATTGCTTACAAACCTAATAAACGCTTTAGTTTTTGTTTAAATCTCAACCTTATTGGGTATTGAAATCAATAACACAAATGCATAGAAATATAACTAATTCATGCAGCTTTTGAACTGAACCCAATGATACAGGAGGGATCTAAGCTGTCATGTACTGTAACAAAATTGTATTGCCTTATCTTATTAATGGTAAATGGTAAAGTGAGCTTTAAGTTAGATGTTGTAATCCGAACACGAAGCTGCTTTTAAATGTCCTACAACATGCTATCAACATTGAAGCTCGTTTAACAACAACTCGCATGAATCCCACGACAATCGATCATCAAACTATATTCTCATTACTATGATGAAAACCCCAACAGCATCAGAAATGACAAACTGCGCATTTACTGGCTTAGAGACAAGCCAGTTCAGCGAATTTCTCCGTCAATAATTATAATTGACACTACATTGCACAGCTGAGTTTATTCTAATTGCCCCGAGGAGCTTTTGTTGCAGCCCCATCACGGCGCGACATTCTGCCAGCGACAAACTAGCGGGCCACAGTCTCCCAGCTATTAACCTTGAGACGACCTCAAGAGCCGCTCCCGTGGAGGGGAATACATAATGACACAAGGGAGAGCTGTACAGAAATAGCTCAACCTCTCACTTCTCTGCCTTTGTAACAATTCATGTCAGACATTTTAGGGCTTAAAAGGAACATCTCTGACCTCAGGAGCCATCCAAAATGGGGTCCCGACAGATGTGTTCCTCCGCAGTCGGGCGCTGGTCAGTTGTGCTGATACCCCTGAAAAATACACATCAGTGGAATGTTTACTGAAAAGCACTGAGACAAATGCTCGAGTTAAACAATAAATGCCGGCATATGATTTACCGTGGCAGCCTGCCAAGCAGTAACAACAAAGGACTGTGATCATTTCAAATTATGTAGGACAGATTTTTATCAGCGTGAGTCCACTTCATCTCCACGACACAGAGGATATAAACATGCCTGAGGGATTTTGAGTCATTTAGCACAACAGCTTTCTTTTAATATGCAAAATAATGCTATTTAAATGAGCAATAATAGCCTCAGGTTAAGGCTACGGTCCATGAAATCGAACGACGTCATGGTGACAAAGGGACGCTTACAACACATTTGAATTCGGGATTTATTTACACACCCACTGCATTTGGTGCACCACTACAATCTGAGATCCAAAATGTTTCATATTACAAGATATTATACCATATGTTCAGTCTTGTGGTTTACAAGTGCACTGCATCATACTCAGAGGTGCAAATAAATTGCCTTTCTCCTGTACAGTGACGCAGGATAGGAGGCAAGGCCTGCCACTCACTGATTGTGAAAAACTGGAAGTAATTGACGCCCACCCAAAAAGGTTTGTAATTGCCTATAGATGCCACAAGATGGCAGAAAAGCACTCTTTTTCTATTAGTCAAGGCTATGGCCTGACTGAACGAAGCTCCTCCCCCTCAGTTCAACATAGTTGCTTGGGATCAAGACACCACCAGATGGCGCCAAACCAATATTTTTATTTGATATGGTTTAGGCCCGAGTCCAAAAACATCAAATAGGTGAGTTTTTTCAGCAAATAATGGAGAATCCCCCCACCAAAAAAAAAAAATAATAATCCTTGAACAGGCAGATTTGCAGTGGTTTACTGTATGTAAATAGGGTATCGGGACAGACCTACACTTCTGCAATCTGCAACCAACATAATAAACACATTGCTAAAGTAACCTTGTGACATAGTTTGCTTGCAAGTTAGTTGGATTCATCAGAATCTGCTTAACCGATTTCCATGAAAATTGATGGAAATATAATGCATATGCCGAGCAAAAAAAAAAGACAAATTCTGATGCAAAACCTGATGGAAAATGCGCCACTGTCTCCCCTCCTCCCCAAAAGCTTTTATTCTCCTTTTCGGCATTTGACTTACAGTACAATAGATGTAGAGTTCTGGAAAAAAAATTGAGAAAAGTAACACTGGTCCTTTACTATGGTATTTTGACCATTTTTCATTTCCTACAAATAAACACAAAATCAATGATTCTCAAAGTGTGATATGCGGGCTCACTCTAGTGGTATATGAGAATTACTGAATTCAATGTTTGAACTGTGCATAATGTTTCAGTGTCAAACTTTTTTTTTTTTTTATCCAGTTCAGTACATACATTTGTTCACTACATTTCCGCTGAATTGAACCTATAAGTATAACTTAACTTTTATGTTTTAATGGAATGATAATTGAAACTATTTTTTTTATTTTTAGATTTTTACAGTAAGCTCAGTTTTAATGCTAAAATTGTGGAAATGTTACAAAAAAAATTGGGAATCACTGTCATAAATGACTATTTGTATTTTGATTTTTTTTTATGTTGCCAGTAGTTTATAGAAAAAACATTATTTTACTCAAAACATAAACCCATACATAGCAAAATCAGAGAAACTGATAATTTTGCAGTCATCTCATTTCCATCCCCCCCCCAGAGCTGTCTACTCTATTTAAAATAAACAAAGGATAACTTACTCTCCAACTTTCTACTACAGGAGGAGAAACTCCATAAATACAATACCAAAGTCAACCAGTTTGACTCCTCCCTCTGTCGTCAAGAGGATGTTATTGCCTTTGACATCACGATGGATAATCCGGTTGTTGTGCAGATGCTGAAGGCCCTTTCAAAATGAGAGGAGAGAGAATATGTATGATCCACGCAGACACTGATTAGAGTACACAATGTACAGCAAAAACAAACTGAGCCACCGACAAGCACAAACATTCATTCTAGCCTGTCACAATCAACGCTCAGCGTGTTCCCTGCATGTTGAATCCCACCTCCTAGCGAACATTAGCAGCTTACCAGGAGGGCGCTGTATAAGATGTATGCTATAACGGGCTCCTGCAGTCGTTGGCCTCTCATCAGTAGCCCTTTGATGAGTTCCGTGACCGAACCACCATTGCAGAGCTGTGGCGGAGACAGAGAATCCAGTGACATACAGTATCACATCTATACTCTCTATTAACGTACATGGAAGAAGCATGTACCGTCTACGATGTGTTAAGGAAAGGAAATGTATGCTTTTGAGTGCTTTTAAGATGTATTTTGATAAATTGGTACCTCCAGTACCAGCCAGAGCTGTCCACCCGATAAATTCTCCTTTTTGTAAAACATGCCGTAAAACTTCACCACATTGGGGTGGTTGGACAGAGACCTCAGGATGTTGTATTCTGCCTCGATCTCTTCATCCACGTCCTTATGATGACAGCATAAAACAAAACAAAAGGACTGAGGCACGGATGCGTCAGCTATGTTTCATTATCAAATGCTGCTTTTCCACTGCTATACTCGCGTTGGTTTTCCACTTCAAAATAGTTCCGCAGGAAATTGACAAAAAACAAATATTAGCAATAACAAGGATGAGAACCAGGGTCTCTGATATGAACTTCTCGGCGCAATATGAATAAGTTAGTGCTAGTAATGGTAGCAGTAGCGGAAGTGGTACTAGCAGCAGTTGCAGTAGTAGCACCTTCGGTAGTAGTAGTAGTAGTAGTAGCGGTAGTATTGCATTAGGAGCGGCGGTAGTAGTAGTGGTGGTATTATTATTATTATCATTATCATTATTATTAATAGGTAGCACATATACCGAAAAGGGTAGCGTTGACGTGTCTTTATTTTTGTCATTTCTAGCCATGTATCCTCATATTTACAATGAAACGGCCATAACAAATCAGGTCGCCCAACCAGCGACCGACAGTGGTTTAAGTCACACAAATGCTATCGACTGAGCATGTTTGGAACCTCAGCTGACCTCATCCTCAAATCGTGGAAATGAGTCCGAAGCAAATTAATCTGTGTTGAAAGTAGTAGGTAGAGTGCAGTGGAAAAGGGGCACCTGTTCTCATGAGAATTAGTAGGATTGTGTACAAACAAACTGTGCTACAAATAGTACAATACTGACATCTTTAAGGTCTGGAAAGAAAGCAACCCTTTTTATGGTCACATTTTGCCCAGACCATTTTTTTTTATAGCTTAATACAATGTTTTCATTGCAGCAAGTGTGTGGCATGTCGGCCATCTTCTTAATATACTGTAGGTGATATAATACCTAACTTGTGTACAATTTCCCACTTTCCCACTAAATTCTTGTGCAAATCTGCAATCCAAAAAGAAGGACATACATAGAAATGGGGAGCTGAACTACGTTTGCTGGTACTTTTGCATGAAAGTGAAAGTCAGGCGGATGGAAGGGCAAGAGAACTCCTCTCTGGATGCCTGAGTGATAATGGCAGAAAGAGGGATGAGACAGGAGACTGCTGCATCCCAATTGCTTCATCCACTCAGTCTAACACCTCAAATCTAAACTAGTCACTAAGGAGTCCTTATCACACAGACAAATGAGCACGTTTACAGACAGGATACAGCTAAAGCAGGAGCTACCATTTTTAGGTAATACTGAAGTAGAACATAACTGGAAATAAATTAAAAGGGAGAGACGTTAATGTATAGCAATGGTGGAGGGCACAACTGCATCAAGATTACAGGCAACTTACTCTGTTGGTGTGGCTTGAATGCTGAGATAAGGCAATTTCAAAAGATGCAGTATGAGCAGAGTCGTGTCAAATGCACTACTCACACAACGCTAGCGAGATTCCACTTTCGGGTGTTATTTAAGGATTAACTGTAACCTTTACAAGGAACCTTAATTTGACCTTCGCTAAACTTTGGAATGCACAGGTGCAACAGTTCAATGTTTCAGTACACCCCCCCTCCCCCCACACACACACCTATGTACTGTATATATACACACAGAATATATACACACATGCAGTATTACAGATCGATATTTTCTACTACTACTACGACTACTCCCATCCTATCCATTTTCTCAATGTGGACATCTCTAATTATGCTCCCTTCCCCATCTGAAAATATCAGAATGAAATCCACAATATTTTGGATCTTATGGCTTTTATATCAAAATGAGCCCATTAGGAGATCATTCTTGCGGGTGAATGGAGAAAATTTACCGTTACATAAATCTGTGACATTAGACATTACATATCATATTAGAATGAAAAGTACACCATTTTCACAACCATTAAGTACCGGTATACATTTTTACAATGTGAAAGGATTTTTTTCATTGACCTTATCCTTATTTATAATGGCTCTATTGACTTTTGATTCATTTTGGAGAGGGAAAAATGTGCATGCACGGGAATTTTTTTTCTTCTTACAGCATACACTCAAAATCCTGCGATATGGTGAATTATGCATGATATGAATATGAAATTATTTGTTTTTATAAAATCCACAATCCACTGAATCCGCAACAGGTGAACCGTGATAGAGCCAGGGAACACTGTAAACAGTTGGACTCACGTTGATGGGGTCCAGCACTTTGACTGCCGCCTGACTTCCATCCTTCTTGCTGGTCACCCTGTAGACTTTGCCATACGTTCCTTTCCCGATGGTCTCCACAATGTCCCAGTTATCCGACGGATCTCCCAGGTTCTCTAGGCCAATCATGCTGGACTTGTAGGGATATACTCCATACAACGACCGCCTGGAGGACAGGAAAAGAAGAAACGAACAGAAAACTGGATCCTCCAAAGTCAAATAGCCCTAACGTCGGATTTCTTTGGCTTTTTATCTATGATGCCACCACCAGCATACCAGCGATGACAATAGAATTGTTAATGGAACCTAGTGAGAATTACAAATGTGATGAAGATGATGCACGCATCAAAAGTGTAAGAGGTTTTGTGAGAGAGGTATTTTGGCAAGTGTGAGAGAAGACTTTTGGCGAGACTGTGAGGAGTCTTTAGGAGTGTGAGAGAGGTTTTTTGGCATGTGAGAGAGCGGATAAGAGAGAGGAAGAGGTCTGTTGGTATATGTGTAACTTTTTTGATGGCAGTGAAAGAGTTTTTGGTGTGCAAGAAATCTTTTGGTGTAAGTGTGAGTTTTTTGGGCAAGTGTGAGTGTTTTTTGGCTCGGTGTGAGAGATAAAATTCTATTTTAGCCTAAATGACACATCATACACACGACCTGGCTGCTCAGTACAATATGACTAAAGAGACAATAACGCAACAATAGTTATAATTAAATAAAGACGGAATACACTGGGGAAAGTCAACTAGCAGTAATCTCCCTCTGCAAGTTCATCACACAATATCAAAGTTAAGGGGTAAATACACAATCCATTGTTTTTACCTTGTAATATTTAGCGCAGTTAACAGTTTTTTATACTTATCTGACAGTTACACTTTTTAAAAAAAAGCAGCCAAGTCAACTTGCCTTCAGCTTATACACTACATCAAAGTCAACCGCGCGTATGCATTCTGTTTGACGCAAACAGTTTATAGAAATAGTGCAATGTTACAGAAAGGACTGCAGACTGGAAATAATCTACAGTTGCAGCATGACATGAAACTAAAGCGGGCAATGAAAACAATCAAGTATTTCCGGTGGGACTTGCCAGTGTTACAAAGAGCAGGACAATACATTTATTCCCACGAGGCCTTCTCATAGACTTCACTGACAAATAACTCTCTCTGCCTGGAGAGGGAAAAGGCACTAAAACAACACAGGTAAGGAGGACAGTGGGGTGTCAAAGTACTTACATAGCAAATGTTATTTTCTTCTGACTCATTGGTGCTGAGAACAATTACGACATTAGCATACCGTCGTGATCATAACACACACGGCAGCCAGCAAGAGTAACGAGCGGTGTTTGACTGAGGCGAGCTCAGCGCTGTCCACTGAGATGCGTCACTGTCTCCCCTCCTCCCCATTCCCCCACAGGGCAATCCCCTCAAAATCAATTGGATTGGACGGCATTAGCTTGACATGCGCTGGTGTGAATGAGTGGCAAACTTTCATTGCACACGCTCTTAAGAGAAGGTTGCCTGTCTTCTAAATCAGCGGTCCCCAACCACTGGATATTTAGTGCCGGGCCACGCAGAGAGACTGAACAAAAAATATTTTATGGCTCATCAGAGTGTGAAAAAAGTTCATCTATCAAGCCTTCCATTTTCTATAGTGCTTATCCTCAATAGGGTCATGGGTAAGCTGGAGACTATCCCAGCTGACTTTGGGCGATAGGCGGTGTACACACTGGACTTGTTGCCAGCCATTGGCATTTTTTCTTTATTTTTTTTTGTTTTTCGATCAGGTACAGCCAAATGTGCCTCTGAAGGCAAACTCAAACTGCTTAGTTACATGATACGGTAGTAAAAAGGTAAGCTCACAATCTAGCAAGAATTCATTCTTCTGTGGAATGGGGAAAAGGTCAAAAGATAATAAGAACAGCCAACAACTTCAACAAAAAGAAATAATACTAGTTAAAATACGGGTTTATCGCCAGCCTACATGTGAATATGTGAGTGACAGGCTTGGAAATGAGACAATGAAGCCTTAAAAACTAAAAGAAAAGCACCAAATACCATGCTTCAATTTCCAACATCTATTATTTGTGAAGCAGGGTTTTCTTAAATGGCAGTGACCCAAAAAGCCTTACGCGCTACAGTGATGCCGTTTTTTTGCTTTGACTTGCGAGCAAGTGAAACAAAGTTAACTCACTTCACAACAAGGTGCAATTTCGCCAGTTGAGAACAATTCTTCAAAAAAAGAGGCGTCAAGCTGTTTAATGTCACTCAGTTGAAGTTTACTGACAAACTATACAGAAAACAAAGACAATTAGGCTGTGTATTTAAAACAGCCACATAGCTTTGCTCTAGACAAGTCTGTTCAATGCAAAACGCCAATAGGCAGGTTCTTTGTCCGCCAAAGTCGTGGTGTTATAACCCTTTAAGCAAGGGATATTTGAACACAAACATTGGAGCAACACATGTAGACAGATTCTGATGGTCATGGATTGTTCCGCAACATCGGCTCTTTGAAGAGAAACAAGTGCAGGTCTCCCACTAATTATAACTGCATTCAGTGTAATGGTGAAATGTATTGGTTATCATTTGTTTTTATTTGATTCCATGCTGGTCCGTCAAAATATTGCTTTATGTGAAATCGGTCCGTGGCGCAATAAAAGGTCAGTACCGTTGTTTTTGATGATGCCAGCGGGAATGATTTATGGGCAACAGCCATGTAAAGAGCACCGGCATGAATCACACCGTTGTGTTGATCTGTGTCTGACCACTGATGCCAAGTTTGAAGGGTCAAAGAGGCCCTGAACAACCTCAGACGATAGGATTTATCGTGAAACGCGACTGCCATGTTGTGATTCCATACAGGAATATATAGTCCCGAGAGACATGATGGAGAGAGATGTTTGTGTGGGCAATCTGGCAGAGGCGGCGTGACCCTGACGGTTTGATGGGAGCAGTTATCAACCCTCAAGAGCCTCATCGGCCACTCACACTCAGCTCTGAACGGCGGTGTAGATACGCCACCTGCAGCAATCCAACAAACATCCTTCATGCTGTCCTTCAAGGAGCAACAACTCGCATATTGATGCAGCCCATATTCAAATAATTGCCTGCTAATCCCGCTTCTGCTCAAGTTATCCATCAACGCTAAAAAAAAAAAAAAAAAAAGTTAATCGCTCACCTTAAAACGCTTTGCTTTTGCATCTAATTCCACCACAACATCATTAATCTGCGGGGAGTCAACAAAAGATGTCGAATACTCGAGGTAAAGATCATGCATTCTAAAGTATAGCAACCAGTGTCTCGTAGCATCTGATTCTATAAAGGTCATTTATGATCCTGCATAAGGACTCCTGAAAATGCTCACAAAAGCTTAGAATAATTAAAAACACAAGTCCTACATACCTGCGTCTGTGAAAGTGTCCCACTCCAAAATGATCCAGACTAATTCATACTAATCTATCGGGATGAATAATTCACCGGCAATTTGTGACCTGATCTGCAGCAGAGTTAAAATATTCAAGTGGCAGGTGTATGCTCTCATAATGGCTGCTGATATGATGCCTCTCGGGTTGCGTGCAGGTAACTAGGAAGTCGATGGTAGTTGCCAGGTCACATATGACTCCTCCTGATCTGGCAACCTCATGTAAATAAAGCCCCCTTTTGTTGGGGGTTGCTATTTCATTACACATATTGAAATGTATTGCTTGTTTTGTTAATGATGAACTATAGTTTCACCTCTCTCTAATGAGATCTAATACAAGAGTTCATCTCATGCAGTTACAAGAAGAAAATGTTTAGAAATGCTTCTCAGTATGATTCAGTGCAAGTCTACACCACTGCAAACTACAACCACAATAATACATAGGCTACAGTACAGCTATACTCTTCTTGCATAACAGTAAAGACAAAAGTACATAATGGTAAAGACAAACAGCTTAATAAAAATTATGTGAGTTGCACAATTTAGGTGTGTTGCCCTTCAAACTTGTGCATAAATGATCCTGACTTACTCATTAAACCCATTGTCTTTATTCAGTTGTAATAACGGTAAAGACATGCAATAGTTCCAACACTTTTACAGATACATATTTAGTCATATCTCAGAAATATGACCATTTATTTTGCTGTCTGCTACTGCGTGAATGCATTTGTGTTAGTTCTCATGGAAAAAGGCATATTAAGTAATAGGAATAAAAATCCTATCTATCCAAAAAATGTAATTAGCATCTTCAGAAAATATGTTGCAAATCATGAAACTTCATTTCAGACAGTTAACTGTAAAGACATTCGGGCATTAAAAGTTTGAAAAATATTACTTTAGAATTCCTTTTGTTTTTCTTAGAAACAATCCTGCTCTTTTGATGAATAAGAACGGCCAATAATTCAAATACGCATAATTCACAGATTTCTTATTTTATTTTATTCAGTGGGCCATGTCGTTACCATTATTAATCAAATTATATGATTATGACCCAACTATAAAACTATATTAGTTATTAGTCAGAATATTTGAAAAAAAAAAAAACATTGTGTTACGTCATGAGATGTAAATGTAGTATAGAAAAAGGCTGCCAAATTATTAGACACAGCTCAGTATGATGCAGTGCAGTTATACATTATATTAAAATAACTAAATCATAATTAAAAAAACATCTTTAAATTAATAATAATAAATACATTATTATTATTAATTATTATTGATTCTGTATACATTTTGTCATTAGTAGTAGTATTGTTACTAATCTCATCAGATTACACAGATGTAAAGAAATTGTTCCATTTGGAAAACAGGTCACAACACCGAAAGGCTTCTACGACCAGGAGACTTACACTAGATATTTACACCAGATGGAAAATGCTTCTGCAGAATTTACTCAAAAGATATTTTTCTATCATGCATTGCTGTTTACATTACGATACAGTACAGATATAGTAGGGTATGGACAATATACTGTTGCTACATACAGTACAGTATGCATACACTTCCGGCTGATTAAAGGCATTGGATGATCAATAACCTATACAAGCAAAAATGACAATGTATCATTTAGCTCTCTGGAATCCAACAGCGCTTGTCTAAATTTGTCAGTGTACTAGAACAGTGACGTCAACCATTTAATTTGAGTAGAGATTGGACTTTTTTTTTTTTTTTGCATAGCTGCTGTCTGTGAAATTGTACCAGCAGTAAAGAGAAATTGTTGAGAGGGAAAAGTCAGAAGCAGTTGATAGAGAACTGGACACCGGTGACCCCACATGGTCGAGCTCAAGTTACCCTTCATTGTTTACCTTCCTGTATCATTCCTGCAAGAGCCCAATACAGCCCCACGTTTCAGTTTATTAGTCAATATTTGTGGGGACAGAAATTAAACTGTTAAAAAAAATGGTTGTCTTGGTCACAGTGGTGAGTATACTGTACCTTATTTAGCCTTAATAATAATTAGATACTCTGTGACAGTGTCACTCAAAAAAGAGAATTAGCATCTTTGTAAAGGCATTATTTTTGACACAGCTCTTGACTTGGACCTTCCTGGCAGGTGATATAATGATGTGGCCGGTGAGTGCACATGATCGCCAGGTTCAGGTTGAGTCATGACATTTTCTGCTTCCAACAATCACCCTTGCTCTCGCTACCTCTCTCTTTTTAAGGCCTTATAGGAACACCACTTTATAAACTGGCTGGTAAGTCCGTGGTGGGGGGAAACAAAAAGAGAGGAAAAAAAAAACGCGTGAACTATATAATCCTTTCTAAGGGGATATGAAGAGGCTTTGCGGTAAACCTAAGCAGCCACGAGCTAGGCTGCAGGAAACTGCCCTTGTCACCCGGGACAACCTAGAGACTCACATGAGCACGAGCAAAGAGTAAGCTGAAGAATAGTGCCCATGGTGTATGCAGTAATTTTGATGTCATGAACAATATTCTGTTGTTGAACAACAATATTGAAATGATGTACAGTGGTAGCTACTAGTGATATAAATTTGTTTAAAAAAAAAAAAAAAAAAAGCTTTGTCAAAACGTTGTCATTACAGCTTCCATCCATCCACAATACCAATGATTTTCAGTGTGGTACAAATACCACTAGTGGTTCACATGCTCCCTCTAGTGGTATGTGTAAAAATCCTTGCCTAAGCACAGTTCGGTTGTATTTAACTTTAAAGTTGAAAGATTTTGCATGTAATCTATAAGAAGTTAATTTTTGAAATAATTTATTTAGGTCCAATTTTAATTAACCTTTTTGTGAGATACATTTTAATTCAATATTTTTTTGTTAAAACTGTCATTAACCTGACAGTAGTATTTGAGTGAAATGACTTTTGAGAAGGGAAAAATAAAATAGCCCTCTCTGGCCCCATCTTGTACGTCTATTTTTTTAATAAGCCACCGTGCCTGAGGAAAAAAAATAATAATCAAAGAAAACTTTACCGACCACTAGGCATAACACTAGCTAAAAGAAGCCGAACGAAGGGAGATCAGGCGTCTGAGAGGAAGCGGCGAGAAGCAAGCAAAATTTCTACTTGACAGGTACGTTTATCACCTTTTTGATTTTTAATAGATTGTGCATATTTACATTTATGTGGACTATATGAAGGTGATTTGGACCGCATAATAATTACTATGTTAAGAACGAGGAAGTTAAATTCTTACCCTATGTTGTTTGTTTCCTCAATCCCATTTCTGAGCTCTACAAAACAAGGACAAAAGAGTTTAAGCTGCACTCTTTTATCCACTTCCTTTTACAGGCAAATTCAAGTAAGTCTTACCATCCATCACAACATGTCCGAACTGATTTGTCCCTTCAGTCAGGCAGGGAGTTTAATAATTAATAATGAGCTTATGGACACCTGAGTAGATAGAGCACGCTGAACCTGCACAGGGAAAGACATCAGTTCACTCACCTGAGCAGGAAACAAAATGCGGAGGAGGAAGGGCCCAAATGAATTGCTGAACAAGCATCTCATGTGCCAAATCCTCACCACTTTTACCCAGGCAGGTAGAATTCCTCTCCTCTGGCTTTGGTCCAGTTGGCTGAAATCACAAGTTTAGTGTGGTTCTTGTTTGTTACCCACAAGGCCTCTTTTGTTTATTATACCTCAACCCAGTTATCCAGAAAATGCACAAGTCACATGGGTAGTGGAATTTCTTTGAGGGTACCGCCAGGTCTCTCTCTCTCGTTCGCTCGCTCTCACACACACACAGTCAAAAAATTGGAGCGTAGGAACTCAAATAGACCAATGTTAGTTGCTGTATAATAAGTTGGGAGAAAAAAGGGAAATCAAAAGCAGTTAGAGTATTTTTCTTCTAATCAGCGGGTGGAAAGACTGTGTACATATTAGTCTACAGTTACTCAGAGCAGTTTAATTAAAAGTTTACCAGTCAATCAGGCTGCTTAATAACTGAACATTTATGAGTTTAACACTATGGATAGGGCAACCATTTACAAATAAAGAATATTGTACATGGATTACAGTAATTAAAAATTTAAACATCTTACAACCACTCAGAAACTGAAAATATTTATTATTTTTGGTGTCATAAAATATGAACATTTATAAAAAAGATTAAAGTTGTTACCTGCCACGGTGGCATACAGTACACTTCACCAACCAAAACATCTGCATTTGCTTCTGTTCTATAAACGTTTTATACTAGCCATCAATATGATCTTTCACATGGAGTGTGTGAAATTCTCTGACTCTGAAGTTCATTTGTCATATCTTCAAAACTGTAAAAGAACGCCAAACCGCCCACAATACTTGGCCAAGTTCATTTCCAGCTTCGATGTATTTTTGAAGCAGAAAATTTGTATTTTCAAAATAATTGTCATCCCACCCATCCATCCATTTTCAACACCGCTTATCCTGGTTAGGGTCGCGGGACGCTGGAGCCTATCCCAGCGGACTTCGGGCGAAAGGCGGACTACACCCTGAACTGGTCGCCAGTCAGTCACAGGGCACATATAGACACGGACAACCATTCACACTCACATTCACACCGTCACTGAGTGGGAACTGAACCCACGCTGCCTGCACCAAAGTCAGGCGCGTGTACCACTACACCATCAGTGACTAATTGTCATCCCACGTAGACCCTTTCAGAGGTATGTACATGTGTATCTCAAGACGTTCAATAGGTACAGCATGCTTTTGGTACCAATGTCAGCAAGAGCCAAATTTATATTTTACTTAAATATAGATTTCTTTTTTTTAATTAAAACAAAAAAATATATATATTTTTAAAATTTTTAATTAAGTATTTCCAGTCATGGCTCATTAACAAATGTTTTGCACTCTCGAATCGATAAAAGTGCAGTCCTACATGCTGTATCTGGAGAACCATCCATCCATTTTCTGAGCCGCTTCTCCTCACTCGGGTCGTGGCCTATCTCAGCTATCATCGGGCAGGTGGCGGGGTACAACCTGAACTGCTTGCCAGCCAATCGCAGGGCACACACAAACAAACAACCATTCGCACTCACATTCACACCTACGGGCAATCTAGAGCTGTCAATCAACCTAGCATGCATGTTTTTGGGATGTGGGAGGAAACCGGAGTGCCCGGAGAAAACCCACACAGGCGGCGCTTATCTGAAGAACCACAATAGCTAAAGAGATGCACTTGATACCCAAGTATATGCTACAGACTTCAACTTTAGTGTATTTATTGGGCTTTGAATTTACATTTAGAGTTCTTAAGGGGAAACAATAATCGTGGGGGAATACATCTTTGATTTTGAGGCAGCCATCTTCAAACTTTGCTTGGCCAGCAATATTTTTGTAAAGCTTTGAAGAGCGTATGTACCAGATTTCATTAATGCATGACTCTTTTAACAATTCTTGTTAAAGTTGTGATTTTCTGCTCTACCACAGTGTGTAATCAGTGCAGCTAAATGAATAACTGCTACTTTTCCCTAAAAAAACGAAAACATTTAATTCCATGCACAACTTTGGTTTTGGTACGTCCACCTGTTAACCAGTGTTGGCTTCTGATCCATTTTATACAAAACAATATTTTGCATCATTTTTGGTTGATATGCCACATTATATTAACAAAGCCCATCTCAGAAAACAAAATAATGCAGATGAAACATCTTTCTGCTTAAAGAAAATATGACACAAACTCAAAACAAAGGAGGCAGAACAGTGTGCTTGTATTTTATTCACATATATTACATGTTGCATTAAATGTCCAAGTCATACTTTCTGGCCAAAATCAGAAAGTTTGATTCTGCACATACAGTAATGTACTGTATTCTCTCTTCAATCACACATGAGAACACACACAAGAGCTTTCGATCACAATTTACACTCAACTATTTGCTTGCGGTCATTTACAAAGTGGGTACTGCAAACGTGATGATGAAGTGAAACTTAGTAAACATAAAAGCAGCGTGCATCATTTCTGCAAGTTTTGTTTTTTTGTCTTTACTTCAAGTGTCAACTTAAACCAAACCCTTGAAAACGGCGGCCCGGCCTCTGACGCCAGTGATACGAGCGCTTACTTTATCCTCACTCCGATCAAAACATCTCACAGGCACGACTGGATGAACTTAACGCTCTGCTCCAGAAAACAAAATTTCTTTAAAACGAATGTATTAGCTAAGACACTTAAACAAAGCGGCTCAAAAGATGTCATGCACAGTGTGAAGCGGATACTCGAGGAAAAAAAATAAGTCCAAGTGTAACGTTGGAATGCACCTACAAATCACTGCCAGATGACAAATGCGTCTGAGATAGTCGTCACAGTCACTAAACTGTAGTCACAACTCCACAGTTATAGGCCTCGAGAAAACCTTTCAGATTTTAACATTTCTTTAAAGCAACTTCATTTCCATTTGATGGCATGAACAGAGAACCAGGGAAGGACTCTCGATTGCTGAAAGCTTCAGCAAACTCATTTGTTTTTGGGCTGCAGACCTTCATAGAGTTTCCCGTGTTGACTTGTGAGCATGTCTTCTCCACAGAGCCACGAAAAAGCAGAGCTCAAGAAGGACGTGGTTAACTTCAGTGAGTGTAATAAAGTGACCCCACGCGTCCTCTGACATGAAAGAGAGTGTGAGCCGACGTTCCTAGCGATCCATGCGAGACCTCAATGCACAACCTTCACAAAAGTTAAAATTACTCAAACAATGAGCAGCAGCATTTATTTAAATATCTAAAACTTATTTTCAACAGCAAAAAAACCAACAAAATTCCTGAGGATGGATTGCAACGAGACCCATAAAAGGAGCCTTTTTGCTCTTTTGCAAAAAAAACTCTATAGTGTGTTGATGTCATGTAGTAGTAATGCATCTGCACCCGTCAGGAGCTTGAAACTCATACCAGAACCATGATTAAGAGGGATATGCTTTATCATCATAAATGGTGCATTATTGCAGGGATAATCAGCGATAGACATGTCATACATATTTATATATACCCAAATAAATACGAAAATCTTCTACAGGCTAGTCCAAACCAATTAAATCTCCAGGAAAGGTTGTGCTGTTTTTTTTTAATTGTGTCCAAACTGTGTGTGTGCGTGCGTGCGTGTGTGTGTGTGTGTGCATGTGCCTGTGTGGAAGGGGAGGTTCTGGCAAAAACTACATGATAAAATAATCACACGCACACGTTTTATCCTTGGGGCTCGTGATTGTACATCAAACTTTACACAAACTGAGGTCATGGCACAGATACCTAAAGTTGAAGTTTTTGTCAAACATGTCAAACACACCGGCCAAAAACTGCACAAATTGCAAAGGGTTTTCTTCTCTGTGACAGGCTGCAGTTTTAAAGTGGGCTTTGGAGGATTTTTTAGAGTCCGTTATAGTGAGGCCCCCAGCGCTTATTGATGTGGTCAAAGGTGTGTGAAACCCACTGTTGCTCCAACACTCGATATCTCTCTTCACACAAGAAGAGAGGCTTTCCACGGCTGGGGGGAGAAAGGGAAAAAAAAAACAGCCAGGGAAGAAGACAAGCGTGAGATCTGTAGTAACAGGGAAGTTGGAAACAAACAAAAAAAAAACAACAAAAAAAACAAAACAAAAAAAGAAAACTTTTCCTAACAGAGAAGCGGGGTTTTGTTTTTTCACAAGGTTAAATGTAAAAATATGAAGTGGGAGCTTGACTTACCAAATTTAAATCGTTCCGTGAGTACAGTATTTTCACGACCATAAGGTGCACTTAAAAGTCTTAATTTTTTTCCAAAATGGACGGACGCCATATAATGCGGCGCGCCTTGTGTGTGCACTGAGTTCCAAAATCGTTAAATGTTGTTGTGTGACTTTGATGATGAACGCGCCGCTTGACTGACTGGGAGCATTTCCTGCCAACACGCTGCTTATATAGAGGAAAAGCGAACTTGACTGAGGACAGCATGCGGACGTTAAAGGGAGAAGGGTCCGCGTGAAGGAGGACGCTAAAGGCACGCCCCCAGTAGGTATTTAGTGCCGGTATGTACATTGTACAAAACAACATCGGTTTGGCTAAGGACCCCCGAAAATGGCACCTACGAAGAGACACGCTTACGAAGCACAGTTTAAACTGCAAGCTATCAGTTACGCGGTGGCACATGGGAATCGAGCAGCTGCGAGAGAATTTAAGATCAACGAATCCATGGTTCGCAAGACTTAAGAGTTTAATTTGTTCTGTGACCATGGAGGAAGCAGGAAAACGAGCTTCGCCAAGTCAAGAAGACAAAGCTGAGTTTCCGCGGAAACAAAGCGAGATGGCCGAGTTGGTCTTCCAACTCGGGCAATGGATTAATGAGGAGAGAAGAGCCGGCATCATTGCTGAACTGCCCCCCCGAGACTGACTCCGACAATGACGAGAGGGAACCCGGCATGTTTGATAGTTCATCATTTCGGATACAGAAGATGAGGACTTTGATGGATTTGTGGATGAGGATTGATCAAAAAATAACGTGAGTACATTGTTAAATACTTCAATAAAGTACAACCAAACTCAGTTTTGCTCCCGCTGCCTTTTTAAGAACATACGCTAACATGCATGCTAGCATATGTTTTAGCGTGCATGCATGCTACCGTATGTTTTACCACGCCTGCGCCTAATAATACGGTGCGCCTTATGTATGTGTTAAATGCAGAAATAGACCCGTAACTGAGACTGTGCCTTTTAATATGGTGCGCCTTATGGTCGCACGTGGTGGTAAGTTTGAAACTCAATTTACACACATCAAATCTATTTTTCCCATTGGAATGAACTGAAATGCCATTAAACAGCTTCTGCCTGCCAAAAACAATTGTTTGCTATGTATTTTTAATATAAATAGAACTGTATTGTATAAAATGTAGCAACTATGGTAGTGTGTATTTAGGGCACCACAGTAAAATAGTCAGAGCCTTCATTTCATTATGTACTCTAAGGCTTTTACAGCTGTGCGTGTGGGCTGTACCGTAAATCGCGGTCCTCCTCCCCGTGGGTATCAAGGTAAACAGAACCCCAGAGACAGAAGCGATGTCCACGGATGATGATGATGACTGAAGCGTTAATCAGTAGAAAAATGCCAGTAGCAGCGCCACAGTGTTGGGAGTGCTACACATGACAAGATGCAATAAGTGAATGTCGTCAGTTTGGCTGTAATACCATTTTTAATAGGATAACGACCGCACAACTTACCAAAACACATTCACTGATACCCTGCTGCTTGCAGCAAACCCCCTTGAGACAGACAAAGGCGCCACAGACAAGGCAGAGCGCGGGGTCCTTTGGCACCTTTTTACAAACAGTGCAGGCCTTCCTGTGGTAGTACTGGAAGATGATATTGTAGTTGTCAGGCAGCTGGAGGAGGCGGGGCAGTGCCCACTGAGGATCCTGGACAAGCAAGGTCTTCACACAAGACAAATGAGAGGGAAGAGAGAAACATTTAGGCAGCTCCATATTTTGTCCTGGAGTTTTTTTCTACTTCCCTCACTGTCAGACCTCATCTCAGTCAAGTCTCAGTCAAATTTCAAAAGTAAATCACATACTCCATACCATTATTTAACTTCATTACATTGAAAGAGAAACTATTATGTTATAAAATAAACAACAGTAAAGTGAAGACCCGTTTATCGGTGGGAATATGTTCCAGAACCACCCACAAATTAATGAAAATCTGCGATAGAGACCATAAATTTTTTTTTAAAAAACATGTCTACTGTTTTACCCCTCCAACATGCTTTAAACAAATTTAAACTTGTTACAAGATTTTGTAGATGTATTGAAACAAATAGCAAGCATATGTCGAGAAAATACTGTACATATTGTAGTGTCTATGTACATGCATGTGCCTTTAAGACGCAGGGTCTGGTGGGGTGTCATGTGACGAGGGTCTGCGTAAGTGTCTGGGCGTGAGCTGTGGCCAACAGCAGCTTCTGCATGAGTGCGCTTAATGTCTTACTGTTTTTCAATACAGGGATTGTTAAAGAGAAATTAAATTTTGTTACATGTATATGTACATAGTTATGTTTTTTCTTCTTTTTAATTCTTGGTTGAGATGGACATTCACTTACTGTACACACTGAGAGAAATCACCCACTTACCAGCGATTGCTCTGCCTGCACCTGAGAGAGCCCTTTGACCTCAGCACACCACTGTGTGACCAAGTCGAAGGCACTGAGCGCCCACTCCAGACACGAGGCACTGTCCACAGGATTTGAAACCACGGAGGTTGCAGGTACGAGCCCCAAACACACTGCCAAGGACGAGAACTCTTCCTGCTCCTGAGAATGTAAACAGGATTTAAGAGTCACAACCAAGTATTACAAAAAAATTACATCACCGAGAAAATTTCCCTTATGTACAGCGGCATACCTTGATTTAAGAGTTGAATCCGCTTTGTGACCAAGCTCATGTTCAATTTACTTGTATATTAAATTAATTTTCCCTATTGAAAATCATTAAAATGCAATTAACCGTTCCAGCCAGCAGAAAACCACCAACTTTGTTTTGTAATGTGTTTTTAATAAATAGCATCTTGAAAATAGCACTATATTGTGTAAAAACATAACATAAATAAATACATGTTTTTATAATGTGTGATTACCTGTACTGTGCGTACTGTAGTATTTGTGTTGGATGTGTGCCTTTAAGGGGCATGGCCTAATGAGTAACATCAGGAGCTGGAATCGGGTTGCATGAGTTGTGGCCTAAAGCAGCTCCTTGTGAGTGTTCTCATTTTGTACAGGTGTGTGTTTGACTGTCCTGTTCAATCGACGGCTGAATGTGCATCGGCGACCGTGGCTCTTCTTGTCCACATGCAAGGTCTTAACTATAGTACCTTAATTTGCACTTGGTTTTTTTGTTTTTAGTCCACTTCACTCAAGCGGTGGCATAGCTGAGGCTTGCTCCTAACTTATTATTTGGCTTGTATATCTTGTTCAGTGGACTAATAAGACACCATCATGTTTGGCCTATTGCATGTCTGTCTGTCTCTCCTTTCACACACACAACACAACAGTCTCATAGAGATTATAGCTAGGTAAAACCAACCCAAGATCTGAGTTTAGACAGAATCGTGGCACTGAGGACTACGCACCAAGCAGCCAGTGAGGTTGTCCCCATAGAGATGATGCTGCAGAAGGCAGGAGAGTCGAAGGAAGGGCAGGCAGTACTGCTGGAGGCTGAACTCAACAGATTGTGGGGACCACACACTGGAGCTCAGCTGGAGAGGGGACGAACAGCAACAGTTGATCAATAACCAGCCAACAGCTGGTGATAATAGCATGATAAATATCATCTAGCAAGATATTAGTTGAAGCACTGTCTTTGTGTAAGCTCTAATTTATAGTTTGGGGAAACTGACAAGAGCAAAAGAAAAAAAGGAGGCTACATAAGAAAGTGTTTAGTAACTCACCATTATATCTTCCATATTCACTGCATAGACACTGTTGCTCTTGGACAACTCACTGATAACGTGACCAAGCAGTGCTTCAAACGACGTCTCTGCATTTGCACGTTCCTATAAAAGTGAAAACAAAAACATCCATAAAAGGATAACGGGAAATGAAAATAAGAAATGTGATGTTGTTCCCCTCGTTCCAGGTATAACACCTTCCACTCGTTTTTGGGAGACTTAGTTTTAAGTCTGCCTGTGGGAATTGTGATACATTCAACAAGAAGTCGTTTGGAAGGTCAGAGGTTACTGATGATTTGACAATCACATTTCCAGCTCATGCAAAAAGCTGTCCGATGGATTTGATGCGGTCCGGGCTCATGAAGTTCTTCTACACCCAACTCAACCGAGCAAGCCTTTATGGCCCTTGCTTTGTGCACTTGGACATGGTCATAGTGGAACAGAAGCAAACTTTCCAAACTTTTCCTTCAAAGTTGGAAGCATAGAATTGTGCCAATTAAGGGGTACAGGCCCTGTGATTGACTAATTACCTACTTAATTGAAAAAGTGCATCACAATACTTTGTTTGAGTATTAAAGTGACAAGTTAAATCTCATTCTTGTTGTACGTTTCTTCATTTTATCTCACTGAAGTGGCAAAAGACCTCTTCTAATGGATAACTGGATCTATTTCAAGAACACAAACATTTTACACACCTCTTTGAGTGTTTTCAAGGTGCTTAAAGCAAATATTTGTTGGCTTACTCTAGTCTAGTTTAAGCCATTATGGCTACATATCATCTTTTAGTATTTATGAAAAATTCCTGAAGGGAAAATGAATGTTGTCAAGGGATATTTAAAATAATATACAGTTGTACTATAAAAGTTATCCGCCAATGTTTTCGATTTGATGTGCTCCTAATTATTAATACTGACTCTTCCAATCACACTGGCATCAAATCTGATTTTATCAACACATTTCTCCTGCTTGGAAGAAATGATCAATACTCTTAATCTGCTCTACTAAATAGGAGCTAACACAAACAAACCCCATCTTTGACGTCACTCTCTCGACTGATTGATTGAATGAAAATAAAGACAAAAATCTATAGGAAAACACTGACTTGAAAGTAACGACAGACTATATCATGAACTAAAACATGATAATGGTGGTGGTAGCTGTGATTGGGCACTGTCCTCGATTTATTACTTAAATGACTCCAAGAGGTGAGTCATCATATTGTGACAGACGTGGACAGTGCATCCTCACATCCACTAAGAAAATAAATTTTTAAGTACACCATGCACATCTAATGAGGTCTAATACAACAGTTGTGTAGTATCACTTTAACTGTGTATTTTTTTTTTGCATTGCATGAATAATATAAAAGTACATGTAGCTAAATTAGGTACCCAAGTAATAACAATAATAATAATAATAAAAACTTACCTCTCTGTATAATTTAGTGCAGTACTTGTTAAGGTGTCAATAAAAACAGAATATTATTTCTAGGTGTACCTGATAAAGTGTCAAGGATATATGAAGTCAGTAGGTGTTTGAAAGAATAATGTATACTGTAATCAGAAACAGTATATATACAACAGACAGACAATACCTCTCCCCACAACAGGACTAAATGCACGTTTCAAAATAAAAATCACGTTGCTATGTGGGTGGGTTGTATAAAAGAAGCGCTGCCAGCATTCATCACACGGAAGGCAGAAGAATATAAAACAGCAGTCTTATCGTATCTGCTGTCCGTTGCCAAAGATTTATAGAAACCAACCACCAGAATCTGAGCCTTCTTAAAACCACATTATCAACATTTACATTGCTTCGGAATCCGAAAAGCGGCACATTGTCTGCATCATATTCTTGATGGTGTAGTAGAAAGATTCTGAATGGCCATTATTAGATATAAAAAACCTGCCATAGGTGAGGGGTTCAGTGATTTGTCTTTTGACATTGAAGCCACCGGCTCACTAATTCTAATTTAATTGGGTGAAGACAAATAGCCAATTAATACAACACTCTCCAGCGGTCACACCGTTCAAGATAATGAAGATCGATACTGTCGCCTGTGGAAGCTACGTAAATGAAATGGGAAAGGGCATCATTCGTCTCAATACAAAGTGATAAACAATGACTTACAGAGATTGAAAGGTGGTTACTGAGACCGCACAGAGTGCACAAAAACAAAGGGATTATCACCGTTTTATGCTAGCATGTGTATGACGGCCCTACCTTTTTTATTGCCCCAGATGAGTTCCAGGCCTGCCTTTCTTCTGGCCTCAGCTTGGTGGAGAGTGCAGCCAGAGCCTGGATGAACTGAAGGTTGTAGAGCATCTTCACCACACAGGTAAAGTGTTCTACAGGGGAGTGGTGGCCAGAGTAAAAAAAACACAAGGAGACACAACGCACATAAAAAAATAGCTGTTTAAACCACTTGTTCCTGAAATAAACTAAAAGTAACACATATAAATAACACTTATAATAAAAATGATCAAAGAAGAGATTGTGACCCCATTATTATGATTTTTGGTTGCTGATTAGCTCATTGCGCTGTAATCCATGTGCAACACATTAATTTGGTCTGCCAGTCAATCAACTGCTGATCATTAGACTTTCCTTTCTTTATTTTTCAATTACTAGATGGATGCTGCATGCTCAAGCTGTGATTTTACAGATGAACCCTGATTTGAATAATTGTAACATTCCAATGCATCTACAATTTCTATCTGCAAAAAGTCCTGCTTGTCCTTGAAAGCAGTCAATCAAATTGAGGTGGTAATGAAATGAGTCATTAAACATGACTGCAGCTAGTCAGAGAGCTCTTTAGGTGGTCGATAGAGGAGATACTGCGACAAGCTTGAGAAGAAGGACACGCCAAGGAGTTGCAGAATCAGACATGTAGGAATGAAGGTTGTACCCGTCCGTGTCTGGTTTTTGGATTAAGTGGCTTTTCAGGGGACAAAATGTGACTGGAGAAAAAATGATCAGTCTCATTCTCAGTCACAGCTGTATTCAAAGGTGATGTTTCCCAGAACTCACATCACAGATTTGGTGCAGCAATGTGCACCTCTTACACTCTGAATCTCACCTTGCTTGCATGTATGTGATCTGGTTCTTTGTGTGATATGCAACACGAAATACACAGCACAGTGTAAATTGAATTCCCCCTTGAGGGATTACAAAGAGTATAATAAATAAAACATTTTTTTTAAATGTTGGCATGAGCGCATCTTCCCAATCACTTGGACATGATCTGCATTGTGATGATGCAGGAACTGTACCTTTTCGCAGGGGCTGTGGCATGGTCAGCACAAAGATAATCAACAGGGATGGGACATCTCTAAACAGCATAGGTACTTCGGGTCTTTCGTCATCAAAACTACTGAAAAACAAATTAGATATTATAATTGATCACATGCATTGTCATGTTTATCAGTTTAAAAGCTGTGAGAGCTGAGGTCTGTGCTTCAATATTTTTTCTCGACCAAAACATGTCATCAAATGAAAGTGTTTGCTTAATGCATCCCTAGTTATAGCTTTGTTATGTGCCATTTCCAATTAACTGTCTTCTTTCTGTTGACAATTAAACTCTGCACTCTCGAGTGGCCTCAGGAGTTTTGAATGAGAGGGATTTCACTTAATGTATAATACCCCCATTACCAAAGCACTCAGCGGTTAACACCACAGTGCATAGTGCATTGACTGAAAGCTTTTATGGATAGAGCTCTCAACCCTGCTAAGACCACATTCTTCTTTTAATTCATTCCTCTCCTAGTGATCAAATAAAAAAGGGTGAAATGCATCTATGTAAAACATCTCTTTCTCTGTTCTATTTAGTGAGACTCGTTCATCTTGACTGCCTCAGGTTGTCAAGACAGCTTGCTCCCGAAACCTCAAAGTATTTTTAAACAGCAAATGGCTCCTGTGAGAATACAAGCACGCCTGTGAGCACTTTTAGCAGTGTAAAGTGTGTAAAGTGTAAAAGCACCAGCGGGAGGAGCAGCTCTCCTTACTGTTTAGTGCAGCAACATCTTTTGAAAATATGATAATGAATAGTAGCACACCTGTGACTGAAGAGAGAATAATAGCTAGATAGTGCCTTGTGTATTTCAGCTGAGTGCATTACAGAGCTCGGTGCACAATTGAGGTATGAAGTGCTGCGCTGGTGGCGAACACGCAGCACAGTAGTTCTCGGTACAGTGAATTAGACTGGGTCGTTTTGCTCTCTGTGGAGTGCCCGGTAATTTGCCAGATGTAGCAATTATCGGTAGCTATGGAAACCGTGCATGGTCCATCTTTTGTATTTTACTCCTCTTTGTGTAACAGAAAATCTGTTGGGGGCAGGAGTGCTGGTGTTTAAAGTAAGGTTCTTTGATTGCTTGATTATCCCCCGACGTGATGTTGTCAGAGCTATTTAGAAAGGAACATTGCTCACTCTGGCTCTCTGCTTTGTGTAAGTTGAGTCAGCTTCATCCAGGGGTTGTAGGCTGAATCAATGCTGTATAGACGCATGTGCATGGCCAACACATGAAACAGCTGATCTGAGGTAGAGAAAGAAACCAACAGCGTTATTTTACAAAATGTTTCTAAATGGACATCTGTTCAGCTGGTGGTTTGGCTCAGCTCCAACTAACTCAGATGAATTTATGAAGCTTGAAATTATTTGAGAACAACCGTTTCCTGTGACACTAATGTAAGCTTAAGGGAAACAAACATTTCCAATAGGAGAAAGGGAGAGCTTAATTTGCCATTGTGTGAAGCAAGTAAAATGAACCAAGAATTAAAAAAAATAAAAAATTCAATTCAAACACAGTTTGAAAATAATTCCATTATTCAGAGTTTTCAGAAATTCGGCAGATGCCTAACCCATGCCTATGGTCGACACACAGAAAACCACCCACTTATGGTACATTATATATTTTAAATGTGTTTCACAGGAACATATGCGACTAGAATGCAGAAAGTGCTCTGCAATAAGACTTTTGTAAAGCCACGATACTTGGAGCAACAGTGCCCCCAACAGGTGCATTTGGGGAAAGCTAAAGGAAGTACATAACGTTTATTTTTTTCCTCATCTCATGTCAAGAATTTAATCGAGTCAAAATAGGAGCATTGCTTTACGTTGGATAAAATCAAACACTCATCATTCTCCATATTATAAAAATTAAGAATACAACAGTATAGAATCATGTCAAGTGAGCTGTCAAAATGAGTTCGTTTCAATAGAGAGAAATAAAACTAGATCACACACTTTTGGTGTTTATAACATGATGATTGTAAAGGGCAAACATTTACAGGGTTAAGTCATAAAATGGAAAATGTCAAAAGTAAGCAAAACTTCTTTATAATGTTGCATCATCGGCCATGTTCGCTTTCACTCGTGACACTGCTGATGCAATTAGGAGTTACTGGAGGTTCACTATCTTGTTAGGTGTTACTGGAGGTTCAGTATTCAACAGGACAGAGCAACCCAAAATCAAATATGCAATTTTCAGAAATTTCTGCAAACTGTTAAAATGATATGTAATTTTATACATTGGATACAGGGTTCACGTACACTGTTGGAGCATACCAGCCATTTACCTGCAAATCAATTCAATCATGAAGACTGAACTCTAATGCATACCAATTGAGTAAATTTGTCTATGGGCATGGCAGCATGGTTACTGTAGCTCAGAAAGCTCCACTATGAACCTCATTTCAGCCACTCAGGGATGACATGCCATTGGTCTGCAGCAGCCTCAACTTTGACAGGTTAATTTGAAAACTAAAAATAGTGTGTGAAGCAACCCTTCATCTGCCTGCATCACCTGCACCATCCATCTATCTGCAAGTACATTCACAACTGATTGATATTTAAGTCATTGTATGTTTGTAGTGATGGCCATGCTTTTGCGGATTCAGTCAAGATCACTTTTACATTCTCCGTTATATGCCCTTGTCAACCATGGCACCTGGGCCGTCAACTAGGATAGCATCTACCTTTTGTTTCCTTTTGTCTTTTTATGGCTCAGGAGTGACACAGATGGATGAGTTGTATCTCACAATCTGAGAATTTGTTAGGGGACAGAGCCCAGTAGGCAAACGTAGAGCCATATTTAACACTGTTATTGTCGTGGATTTTTTTTTTGCGTTTGTTATGTGATTGTCATTAGTGGAAAATAAGCATGTGCAATCTCGACGCAACATAGCTTTAGATGACCTAAGGTGTTTTTGTTTTTTTTGACGTTACATTATTTTTATTATTTGCATTATTTCGATAGTTAAAGTTATTGAAATAAAATCTAGAAGAGCTGCATCAGCTTAAAGATGATTTATTACTCTCACAAATAGTAACAATAACCAACAACAAAAACAATGTACACAATGGTTGCGCCAAGGATTATTCTCTGAGGTTCTCTTTTATACCCGTTTAAGGCACCCAGGAAGATAGTCGTGTCTGACTGTCATCCTCTGATTTAATCAAACAATAAAATATACCCCCAACCACAAACACACTCAACAGTCTCAGTCTATTAAACAAGTCACATGTCAAACTTACAAATAGATACAATTTCCATCTTATTTTTGTATTTAAATGAGGGCTTCACATGTAAAATTTTGTCATACATGTAACTCTTGTCCAACAGGGTAAACACTTACTGAGACATGAGCGCTTTGCAGTGGCACTTGCACCCCCGCAACACAGGTTGCCTCCTCGGTGCACAAGTTCTAATTCCAAGTTGGTTCTGCATCGGCACAGTCAGATGATATACAATTATTATTTATTTAATTATCTCTCACACACACACACACACACGCACACCACACACACACACCCTTCCAAGAAGCAGGTTGTATAAATTACATCATCGTGGATAAGCAGACAACTATGTACCCACTTGCTCTAGTATAGGGCAGCCTTTCATCACAAACACAAATTACAGACACATAGCAAGAGAACACAGACTTGAACAGGGTTTGAGAATTTGACCAAACCTATACCATTGCGTAATAAATTCAACAGGTAGTAGTAACTTTGGGCATTGCATTACTTCATATTTTCCACTTTGTAATTCATTGTATTTAAAAGGGAAATGGCTTTTTATTTGCAATGCATTTTTGGCATGGAAAATGCTGCCAAGTCATGTTATTTAATACATCCATCCATCTATCCATTTTCTACCGCTCATCCGAGGTCATGTCGCGGGGGCAGTAGCTTTAGCAGGGACACCCACCCAGACTTCCCTCCCCGGTTTTTGACTAATACCTGCACAGTCATTGTAGATCTGTGCAAAAGTAATTCACCCCAGCAGTATTAATTCTGATGGACGGTCTTGAATTCAAACTCCACCAACAACTAGGGCTGCACAATTAATCAAATTCTAATCGTGATCAAGATTTTGGCTGCCACAATTAAATTTAGCCCGATCGTCAGCGATTTTTACATTTAAAATGTGGGCTCTGCTGCACATGAAGCACTTCCGCAACCAGTAGCCAGCCAATCAACAGGGGGGCAAACGCATGGTTTAGATTTAATTAAACTCCCTAAATAACAAGCGAGCGCAGAGCACATCCTGTTAGAGAAGCCTCAGTATCATATGGTAGCATTTATTGTCAGTAGTCAGTCACTCTGATTCAGTGAATCGTGATTACAATATTGATCAAAATAATCGTGATTATAATTTTGATCATAATCGTGTAGCCCTATCTGTAACCATACAGGGAAACGCTAAAATCAACCTTTAACAGTACATAGATGCTGAACACTGATAGGCGCTACAAAAATAAAAGTGATCTGTGGATGTCTGCCACAAGCTATTTCTATTGGCCAGCAGGGTGGGGGCCAATCTTGAGTTTCCTGAGAGTGAGGGGGCAAAAAAGCAATTTCAGATAGATAATGCAGCCACAATGAAGCTCCATATGGCTTTTTCTGATAAGAGCACCCCTGTGACAGAGGAATTTTCCACTCCTCAGGCAATTTGCGCTGTTCATTGAACTTCAGAGAGCCAACAGGCACCCATACACATTGTCGTATTTGGGGAGAAGGGCTGAGGGAACCACAGCATGACGTGACAAAAAGGTCCAGGGATTCCACTCCAGGAAGCGTAGACATTTTGAAATAAAACACCGACCAGCCAGAAACACAATGGTCAACAATAAGACAATGTCTCTAACTTGAGCAGCTTGTTGGGCAGACAACAACTGATCAGCCATGGCATTAGTTACACCTGTAAATTATAATTACATTTTTTAAATTTAGACTTTAAAAACATCTTGGATTGATGGACGCAGTACCATTGTACACAAAAAATACAAACATTGTTAAAGCAAATTATCGCTGAGATTGTTATTCAAAACTGATCAAGGTTATCTTTGTAAAGTCGGTAAGTTTTGTTGTCAAAGTGTACCTAATGAAGTGGTCATTGAGTGTACCCATGCCCATTCAGTGTAGGTCACATAAGTCCAGAGAGACTCTTACCTTGCCAAGGAGTACATGAAGAGGAAATCATTATCAGAGGAGCCAGGGTTTTTGCCATAATCCATGTACTTTTTCTGGGTGGTGTTCTTAATGTCTTTGATAACCGACTCCATCTCTTTACTCAAATTGGACTCCGTCTGAGAAAGTAAAATTAATCGTCTTTCATACACAGCCTACACTAACTGCTTGATGTCAACCCCACACAGTCACTACTTACTGGGAAAAGGCCTAAGTTGTCCTGAAGAGCTTCCACTTCTTTTATTAGCACACTGGTCTTCTTGTTTGTGGAAGCCTGCCATGCACCGGCCTCTGAGCTGCGTCCAGGTCGACAGGGAAGGACACTGTTGGCAAACTGTCGACATAGCGGGCAAGTAAATTCACCCTTGTCAACAGAGAATCCCTGGAGGACCTGGTCATTCTAAAAATGAAAAAAATACAGTAAATAATCAAATCAAAGGTCAATAACTTGATAAATGATGCTATTTACAAATTGATTAATGATGCCAATTACAAATAGACAATCACTGATTCACTTTCCGTCAATCAGCTTAACAACAATTCGACATATCGTCAAGCATTTTCACTTAACCCTCAGAGACTCCATGTATGACTTGTGGCAATCTATATGCAAAGTGTGTCCGCAGGTCTGCACGTAGACACCCCCGTCCCAACCTATTGACACAGACTGCAGACAGGAGCTCTGCAGCATTGACAGGAGAAAGATCGCATCAATATGTCAACCCTGTGGACAATGTTTTTTTTTTTGTTAATTTCAAAGAAATAAACCAATAAACTCATGCATAGTCTAAATTCAGCTGCTGATTCATTAAAAGAAATCAAAATGCCTAATAGCATTCCAAGTGCTTTTAACACATTCCTCCTGTGTAGAGCCAATGCTGTTTTTCTGAGTCACCCACATCCTGGAAGAACCGCTGTAAGAGGGTAAGCCGGACGTCATGAGCCACTGCACACGTGTCAGCAGAGTAAATGTGCTCTTCGTCACTGGTCGGGAGATTTTTTGCCTCTGTGTTCTTGCAGCGATGTCCAAGCACTGAAAGACATTTTCCAAGGGCCTACTTATTAGACAATAAAAACAACTAGACAATAAAACATTTTTATACCATTACTGTTACCATTTATATATTGGTCATACTATTTATATTTTAACTTTTCAACATAAATGCTTTAGACACGTTTATCATGAATTAACTTTATAAATGAACCAATACCGGTACATACGGTAATTTTGGGCCATCTTTTATCCAATTATTACTTTTTTAACATCATCCCATTTATAATGTTCAAGCAACTGAACTTCGTGACACATTTTTGAAAATTATTAGCAAAACACTATTAGTAAATAAGTCTTACTATTTCTATTAGGGTCCATCTCTCTCTCTCTCTCTATATATATATAGCTTTTTGTGTTGGTGCAGTAATTTAATTATATGCATGTCATTTATTGTAAATTGTAAGTTTCAATTCATTCGTCAATATCGTGAGACTACATTTTTGTAACGTGTAAATAATAGCAGTATTAGCTTGGCTTTACATGATCAGGATTTTTGGGCCCGATCACCAATAAAAAAACGATAAGTGATCACCGATCTGATCACAAGATGGAGCAATGTGTCTATTTAAATGACTTTTACCGTATATACGTGTGTACTGTATACTGAGTATCTCCAAAAATATTCTCTAGGCAGGTTATGTATTGTAATCAGTCAGGTCAAACCAACATTACAACATGACAGAAATAGTGGGTGCTAACTTACTGTAATTAAATTATTTTATTGTAATTAAATTACTTCACACACACCAGAACTTTAGAGCATGATTCAACAGAACGCCGGCATGTTTACCTACAACTGTTAGTGCTTGCACTAGCTTGCTAGGCTACATAACATTTTGTTGGCTGCTTGTGAGCCGTATCGTATTAAACATACGTGACCATACCTCAAGCAATCCTTGAACAAACGTCTTCATTGTTGTTGTTGTGGCCGTGGCAATGAGTGTATCCGGTCGCGTTTGATTTGACAAAGCCCAGTGATCGTAAATGACATCAAAAGACATGCGACAAGGCTAAACATAAACTAGCTTTTGGATGCAAATATATTGTATCCGACGGCGATGCGTAGTAAATGTTTTTTGCGGCGCCGATCAATGACGTCATTGATCAGATCGGTGAATTATGACATTAAAGCCAATGAGCATAAAATGCTAATTATCAGCTGATACTGATCAAGCCAATCAGATCGGTGTAAAGTCTAGTAGTACCGTGTGCTCTATATTAATTTTTCCATACAGTGAGTCAGGTTATGTTATAGTAGTTAGAATAACAATTAATATAATTAATATTTTACTTAACGTTAAACAAGGTTAAACAATGAAAATCACTGTTTTTAAACTTGTGTTTTGAAAAAAATATACCTGAGGAGGCCTGGAGGAGAACAACTAGGCCAGTAGGTCTGTCCTCTGTTGAGGGTCCACTCTGTCCACAGATCACACAGTCATAAAGCACTTCTGACTCCATCATCTCAGATGCACCCAGGTCCATTGCTGCCTCTGTTTCTGGTGATTCTGGCACAGAGGAAATAATTCAAAGAACTTTACTGTATGCAAACAAAACCTTCCCTATAGACACTACAGAGGAGGTACATACATAATGACGGATTTGAGTTATTGCAAAAAGTAAGAAAATACAATCAATAGTGATGTTTGACAAACTCTCAGCTGCAAACAATTCATTATAGATATAATTACGCAATCTAATGAGACGTTTTACGGCAATTAAAAAAACATATACCTCTATAAAGCCATATCTTATGATACAGCTCTAGTATTGGATCTCGATGCGTGTGATGTGTACCTTATATTTACCTTTCTGCACTGACTGGATGTCCCATCGAATCAAATCAAATTATAAAATTATTCAGTTAATTATACACATATTTTACCTAACCGGACATTCAATTATTTAAGTGAGTATAAATGTTAAGAACTGTGTTTACCAGTAAATATTGAGCTAAAATGTCACCTTGTGGTGATTTATGACTCTTCGGGAGAATGGGCACTTAAAAAAGGTCACAGTGGCAGATTTGGCCTCAGGCAGCCTGGGTACTTGTGCACACACACTGAAGGTGAAATGGAACAGAAACACACATTGTGTTTTCAGCATCAAGGCTGCGTACGTCGAGTGTACAAGTGTGTTTGTGCAATATATTGGATGTCTCTATCCTGAGCTTGTTTAGAGTGCTTGTGTAGTTAATGGAATTATTAAACATATACGGTTCAGTAGTGTGGTGTGTCTTGTACAGCAACTGAATCTTGGCATCATCTGTCTGAATGATAGGAATCCAAAAAAGGTCAACATAGGGGAACCTCTGAAGCCGCTCCAGACATTAAGTGGAAAAGGCACTAAGTAACACAGAATTGAAAATACTGCTAGTAGCAAAATAAAAATGAACAACAAAAATAAGATGAGAATCTTGGCGCCTCGATTTGATTGCCTTTTTCAATGGCCAGGTCCATCGCCTTCAAATTGAACGTTGCATTATGTCGCGTTTTTGGCATTCTGGAGTACGCTTGAGCATAGCAGATCTGAAAACTAATCAGAATGCTTCAATGTGTGCAGATCTGATTTAAAAAACTCAAAATTAATAAAATTCATGAAGAGTAAACACAAACAGGAAAAAAATTGGTTAAATAACCTTCCTTGTTGTTTAAGTCGCAGCAGACAAGCTGGGCAGCAAGTGGGGGGCGGGATAAAAAAAAATAAATAAAATAAATTAAAAAAATACAAAAACTTGCAGCTTGTAGTCCAAACTTTAAAGAGCATGCAATAAATACTAATGGGTCAGTCACAAATAATGCCATTCGTAATTTGGGCTTTGTGATTAAATAATTAAAGATAAATAATAATAAAACTTGGTTTATGCAAAAATGACACCCACTTTGACTTTGTATTAACTACATCTGTGCAATTTCAATGTTATGCTGGTGCATGAATGCAAGCGCAGCACAGTGGGCTTCGAGAGAAAAAAAAATAATAATTTAAAAAAAAAAAATAAGTCGCAGCTCAGCAGGAAGTGTGTACACAGAGGTCTCAGTATTCCCTGTCTGGTCAGAGCAGTCGCTCTTCATTCACTAACCACACTATGTCACAGGGGCCCCTAAGAATCCAGCCCACTATTAGCACAAAGATCCCCTGTACTCTCCACCAGCAGCCTCCCACTAGAGAACTAACAGGCCAGCGGTCACTACAAGTTCACCTCGCATCACCTTGCATTAAAACAGCTCTAGAGGCCTCCAGGTGGCCATTCTAAAGTAATAATGTGTTGACTACTTTATTAAAGGTCTTGTACACATCATTCATTTAAAAATAAATAAATAAATAAATCAGTTCTGTAAGAATACTACATTAAAGCTGCTGCTCATAAACAGAAAGAACTGCAAGTCGCTTCCTTCTTAGCGAGATGCAGATACACATCTATTAAACAAATACATAAAAACTATGAATAAACTATTTAATCCCACTAAACTACTTGTATTCTTCAATACTATTTATGACAATCTCAGCACAAGCTTTTTTTTAAAACACATTCCAAATGGAACATGCATTTCACTAGTTAAGAGGTTTTGAAAAAAAATTGTTAGCGACCTTGTCAAGTTGTCTGTTTTTTTTTTATATATATATTATGATTACAGTAGGCGTACATTTTCTACATGCTAGCATATGAACTGCAGTAAACGAGAGATCCAGTTGATGGCAGAGGTGGTTATATGTGTAAGTGTTATGTTCCACAGCTACAACGTGCTGAAAATAGGTTAACTGGCCTTCTCCTTACCAACATCCATAGCCGTTTCCATGAAACTCTTCTGTCTGGAGGCAAATTCAGCGAGCAGCTTCTGTTGCCTCTCTCGAGCCCTCTGGCGCCTAAAAATAAGAGCATGGAAGGAAATATAATTTAATCTACTGCTCCTATGCTCAAAATTACTCAACTATTTACGGTAACTTCAAAACCACATAAAGAGTATGTTTCTCAAGCATTAAAGGGACACTTTGAGGACACGGATTTCAAAGTTGGAAAGCTGATAATCAAACCAATATGATGGATTGCACTCCACACTGCAGACTCAAACGTTGACTAAGACCTTAATTTGGAAATTTATAAAAACAGTGACAGCTCAATCACTTTCACTGATGGCCAAGACTGGGGCATGAAGGGGTTCTTATTTCCCTTTGGGATTATTGCAATGCTACCTGGTGGTTGTTGTGGGGGAAAAAAACTGTAAACTGTGTTAAATACAGAGTACAATATACATTTTACTTTGTATTTTTTACTCTTTGAATGAAGAAAATCCCTTGAAAAAAAAATGGTTTGGGGATTTTGCATAATGCGTTTTCAGTGTTGACATAGGCAAAGATAATGCATATATTTCACAGTGCCAACGTATCAAGTATGCATGGCTTGAAGAAACTGGATTATTATTACATTTATTAATGACCCTGTCTTTTTTTCCCTTCACAGTACATAACTGTACTGCAATGATAATTTAAGATCTTGATTATAGTCTCAAGTAGTCCTCCCCTTTGGGTGGATCAAAATAAAGCCAGATAATGTGCAGTGTTCAATAAATACCAAATCACATTAATGAAAATAAGTATGTGACGGTACCGCTCTTCTTTATCCATGGCTTTTTTGTCTGTTGGACTGTTCTTCTTTGGTGGCACAGGAGGATACACCTTTCCGCAAATGTCCTGGATGCTACGCTTGATTTGGCAGCTCCGCGTGGCTGCCTTAGTGAGGATACGTTCGATGGCTGTAATGCCATCTCCGTGAGCGTGACGGCTTGTGTCCATATTATCTAGCCAGGATTCCGACAGGGAGTTCTGCTTGGATGACAGCTTCTGGTGCAGCTTGACGAGGAGGGACAACATGCTCTCTCTTATCTCCAGGATCTCCGTCACCAGCTGCGGGGGCGTACCTGGCGGCACCCAGCGCGTTGACGAACTCTTGGGCCTGACAACCAGACTAGCCTCTGAACTGCTGCGGTTGATTATCTCCTGGAACTTCCTTCTGCGTTCTGCAACAAGGCTGAACACCTGGGCTTCACGCAGGTTCTGAGATGAGACAATGATTTTCTTTTTTAATGAATTGAAATTGTGAAACGTTCAACTTCAACACTCCATTTTTTAACTTTGGCAAAAATCTTATTAGGTCGTGCACATATACCTAATGTTGTGGTATTTAGTAGGTGTCCCGATCCAATATTTGACCGATATCAGCAAAACAAAAAAAAAAAGTGTATCTGTTTATATCGGACTGGATCTAAAATCTCCGATGTAAGCACTCTTATACAAGCAGTCCATTCCATGCACCGCTCTAGCACTTCTAACCAGCAGCTTTAGAACCACGGCATACAAAGCCCACATGATCGCAACAGGTTGCTAAGGTGCTAACAAAGTAGCAAGCAGTAAGATTGACTGTTCCTTGCATTGAAGCAATCATTGAATCATTGAAGTTCACTGTAAAACTAAACGCCCATAAAAGAATTACACCTATTGTATGTTTAAATACATTAGACTTTGTTTTCACTCACAAAAAACGCCAGCTCAAAGCTAACAACCACTATTGATGAGTTCATGAAAATTAGCATTGAACTACCAGCACTTATCTCTTTTAAAATATTGGTGCGCAAACGCTCTATAAACGCATACAAACAGACAATATAAAAATACTCTCAAACATATATTCTTCAAAATCTTCTTCAAAACGAGTTATATTAATATTCGATCGTGACTTTCTTTTTCTACTTTCTTTGTTATCGTGAGTCTTATCTCATTGCGTTTACCACACTGCTCCTCAGAGGTCAAGCTGTACATAGCAGCAACACCTCTCCCAACTGGGCACTTACAAACAGGGGCAGTACAAGCACCTCGACCCTCACTAATTATTCGTAACTGCCATGACATTGTCGATGGGCAGACGCAAAGTGGAACATTAAGCTGTGGTCTGACGGGTTTTGGAAGTAATGAACGGCGTGTCCTCCGGACCAAAGAGGAAAAGGACCATCCGGATTATTATTAGTTCAAAGTTCAATAGCCAGCACCTGTGATTGTATGGGACTGTGTTAGTGCACATGCCATGGATAACTGGCACATCTCTGAAGGCACCATTAATGCTGAAAGGTACATACAGTTTTTGGAGAAACATATGCTGCCATCCAAGCAACATCATTTTCCATCGACGTCCCTGCCTTTTTTAGCAAGACATTGCCAAGCCACAATCTCCATGTATTACAACAGTGTGGCTTCGTAGTAAAACAGTGCTAGTACTAGAATGGCTTCCCAGCAGTCCAGACCGGTCTTCCACTGAAAATGTGTGGCGCATTATGAAGCCCAAAATGCGACAACGGAGACCACAGACTGTTGTGCAACATACGTTGTACATCAAGTAAGCATGGGAAATAATTCCATCTACAAAACTTCAACACTTAAGTGTCCTCAGTTCCCAAACAGCTCGGGAAAGTGATATAACAGTGGTAAACATGGACCTGTCCCAGCATTTTTGGAATGTGTTGTAGGCATCTAATTCAAAATGAGTTAATATTTAAATATTCACTTACAAAATATCAGTTTATATACCTTGTCTTTGTAGTGTATTCAATTGAACATAGGTTAAAAAGTATTTGCAAGTCATTGTATTCCGTTTTACAGATGTACCAACTTCATTGGAATTGGGGTTTCTATATTTGTTATTTTTATTGGTTTTACTGAGGTTATTTTTCAGGATTTTCTCATTTAATCTATATTTATTTTATGTAATTGTAATATATTCTTATGGTGAAAGTTCAACTTTACGTAACCCATTAGTTAACAATAAATGGGTTAGTTCATATATATATATACGCGGGGCACACATCAACCGAGATCCTTGCTACAGTTGCTGATTATTGTTCTCTGTTTGAGTAATATCACTTGATTTAAGTAAAAGTATTTAGGATCCATGCTGACATGGTATCGGATCACTTTCAGTATTGGCCAATACTCAAGGCGGCAATATCGGTATCATACTGGAACTGAAAAGGTTGTATTGGTCCATCCTTCGTATTTGGTCAAATGTGCTATGATAAAACGCTGTATGGACCTACAGCATAAGATACAAAATTAAACCATATCACATACAGATAATTAGCTGCACATCACCAAATATACGAGGAGCGTAAACACTACTTCTTATTCCACCGGCACCTGGTTGCATTGCTAAATCACCATCTTTCAGCCTGACAACAATAATAAATCAGTGGACTTAGATGGATTGGAAGGATGCTTCATTACCATAGTCAAATAGGTACAATGCCCATAAAAGTCAAATTAAATGTCTGTTACAAAAAAAACCCTGCCAAAGTGTTTTTATCGCCCTTGCTGATAGTGCTACAGACAGAGCCATTACCCAAGGACTCATCCAGAAGAACACACCCCATCTGAAGGATTGCCATGATCTGACCTGACAAAAAGACCTGCGCCGCACCGCTAAATAAACATACATCATATTCTCCAGAAACGGCAACATCAATCATACTGACATGCAGTTAAAAAGCGTTTACCCAAACCTGCATTACACACATAATTAGTTTTAGCAGTTGAGAGGCAGGGGAACTGCTGAAGCGTGGCGTCATATACAAACCACAGCTCACCCAGGGAGACCTACTTTAAAATGTGCAAGACAAACAAATGCCAGAAAGTCTTTTTAAAATCAGCAAACGGGTACAAACAGCTACCTCTCTCCAATTGGCTGAAAGACGCCTGTGTGAGTTCTGTGGGGTCAGGATAGCACAATGAATAACAACATTAATGATGATACGGAGAGCCCAACCTACCTTTAAAGTAGATTGTGGTGACACCGCTCTCTTTTTTTAAGATAATTGTGGTAAGGATATGAGACAGTCAATGTACTTCCATCAAGTTCAGCCTTTTACCTGGCCATAGGATGAAGCTTCTGAGCTGGTGCTGGGCGGAGCTTCACGCTTCACTTCGGGTGCCGTCTCAGGAACTCTCACTCTCACAAAGTTGATGACATGGTGTAGATTTGAGATGAGGTTGGTGCCAGGGAACCAACTGTCATGACAGTGCTCCTCAATGCAAGGCTCCTGAAAACATGGAGTAAGTGCTGTGTGGATCACATTGACATGACATGCTATTGGCACGAGAATGACATCAATGCTTGAATGCCAATAAAATCTGTTGATCATGGATGACTCAAGGAAGTAGTGTGTAATAGGCAATTTAGGCCTTCCACTACATTGGTAGCACTAGAGACTAGCTGTGTACACAATTAATAAAGGCCCTACTTGTTTGCCGCCTTAACAGGCAGAAGTGAGCTGTCGTTAAGACCATTTCAAACTAAAAACGTTTATACCTGAGCGGAGACTGTTTTTAGTCAGTGGAGCGCTGAACATGTTTGGACAGTATGTCATTTGTTTCTACAAGAATCAGTAGGCTGGACACTAACTTAAAGTTAGTTACAGTTAGCTTGTGAATTTGAATGAGAGGAGAGTTAGACATCAGTTACAAGGAGTTGCAATTGTAATCATAAGTATTCTTGGAAGTAGAACTTTACAGTGGAAGAACACACTTTCCTTTGTATTGTGTTTCATAGGAAATTCAATAAAAAGTCAATCGATTATTGCTTTATTGCTATTAATTTTTCATTCATTCAGCCATTTTTTTATCCTGTTCAGGGTCACAGCAAGGGTTGGACCATACGCACACGATTGGCCATTGGCCATCTTTAATTTTCCAGATAATCAATTAATGAGGTATCATTAAAAATCCCTACTGTTATTACTCTCTCTCCTCATATCTTACCTCATCTTCTTTGCTGTCTTGAACCTGGTTGTCCAAGCCCAGCTCAATGAGGTAAAGCACCATGCACAGCACATGTTCAGACATATTCTGATGATCCATCCATATCTAAAACAAAAATAAATGAAAATGAAGGTATATCCTAAGCTTATTTCAATATGGTGTGATAAAACATTTTCAGTGTGCGTCATGCTTTGTGACGACCCTGGGGTATGCACCGTGCTATTTGCTGTTTTGTGTTACATCTTCTGCACTGTCATTCTCGATTTGTGACAACATAAGAGAACCAGACAATAGCCACTCCACATTTAAAGCACTAATAATGTTTTAAAAAATAAATAGAAAATAAGATTGATACAGATGAGAGGTACAACGCTATGTTATACAGACTCATTGTTAAACTGCTCACCTTGTAAAGGAGAGTGAATATCACAATGTGCAGGGTCTTGCAGTGCAATAGTTTGATTAGACCATTATAGCACGGGTGCAGGGGAGTCCTCTCCTTGTATGGAGGCCATGGGTTACCAGTGTGAATGCCAGACTGCTTTAAACTGGGTGTCATAAATCCCCCAGAGGAAAAGAAGGAGAGCACAGCACAAAAGGACAGTTATTGATATGGCCTTAATGACATGTAAACTTTCAGGCATCAGAAGGTTGAAAATATATGGTGGGAAACATGACAAAAATACTTATCGATAATGTGTATCGTAGTTAAATATTGTTTTAACCTGTTATATTTTCAAGACTTGCCATCTTGTGAATGTGATCATTTAAGTCGCCATTTATAACTACCTATATTCCATTTATAAGTACCTATATGCATACCAATACATGTTCTGAAACTGTGTATGAGTCATCAAAAGTGTCAAGCCAGTTTTGAATTTAAACTACAATGTTGACAATCCAGTAGACGTCAGCAAATCTTCAGAAAGAACAATCTGAGAGATGAGAATACAATTTCGCCCTTGACAACTCTGTGTGCAAATATTTGCTGGAAGATTTCAACTTTGCACAAGCAGCAGCAATAACTATAAGACTGGAATGGGGTTTCAGACTGAAAGCCATTATATTTTAATTAATGTAATATGATATAATTTGATTTATGTTCTTGATTTTGAAATGTTGATCAAAGGGTGTGTACATTGTAGGCTAACGACCCATCAACATTTTGCAGAACTGTAAAGAAATCACAGAAAAACAACATTTGTGTTGCATTAAATCATGTCTGGGTAAATGTTAAAATTGCTTTTCATTGCTCAGAAGAGTCACAGGGTATCCCACTCTTTTAATATGACTCGATACATCAGAACCAGCCAGCAGTTCCATGTGGCGCATTAAAAACCTCAAAAAGGTGACGACAGTGTTAAAAACAATTAACCATCAGTGATCCATCTGTACTTTCAATTACATGTACTCCCAAAGGAGAACCATTATACAAAGGTTATCTTGCCCGCTACCATTGCAAACACTGCACTACTTGACTTACCATTAAGTAGTAATGGTATTGCCATTCATTCCAATATCATGAGGAAGGTGAACCGTAAGGATTCTTCTTCACAGCAACTGACACATTTGTCTCAGGACCACAAACAAACGAGGGAGATTTCCCCAATTCTATTACAATTTAGCCTGAAATATTGATTATTCTCGACAGCTATTTAATTGGAAGAAACTCTAGCGCCCAATAGACCTGACCTTTCTTATCATGTCCCTTCATCAACAGATGAGATAGGTGATCAGACAACACTGAATAGAGCATGACATGTTTGTTTTGCCAAGGAAGACTTAACATGAATAAAAAGTGCACTAATGTCAGTCTAAATATATATTAAACAAAAAAAGTTATACAATTTATTTGAGGAAATGTAGGTCACAACTTACAATGCTGAATATCGGTCCATTGCGGACTGTACATCACGTCGATAGACTGTTCTGAGAACAACCATGATGGGGTCAAACTCATTCTCCCACACCTCCGCTGTTAGACAAAAGGATGAGATCTGCTTTGTAACAGCTGCTTCCAAGTGACATTACTGTATTTCCCTTAAACCTACTTCCGCTTCTGAAAGTGGTTTAAGCCTGCCCCCAAGTGGTCAGAAGAGGAACAATAAAACTCAGGGGCTGAATGGTCATTTACTGTATGCATCACTGTTTGCCAACATTTGAGTAAAAAATGTCTGCGGGTCAAAATGTCTGACCATCCTAGCATGCATAAAGGACTTTAAAATAAATGATGAAACACAGAGCCGTGATAAATTGTGTCCAGTGCATTCAGGCTCTTCGTGGAAGCATGCATATATAAAACAGCACCATTGTCCAATACTGAATACTTGAATAACTGTGTTTTGCAGGTTGCTTAAATTGGATCGCTCTTTCATTAGGCCCAAGTGGCCTTTATATTAATGTTGTCACTGTATTTGTAATGAGTACTGGTGGTATTTTAACCTATTGAGTTACAGAAAGTGCAAAGTCTAACAAGGTGGTCAGGAAATGTTTCATCTGTCTTAATAACAAATCATGAATGCAATGTTAATTTCCTTTGATACATAATCCAGGTTTGTATAAATTCATTATTTGACAACACTATGACTTCCTAAATTTACTTTACTAATGGTCAACATTACAGTACATCCTACCTTTGGGCGTGTACATGCCCTGCTGCATGGAACCACCTGGCTCAAACACTGGTGCTTTGAAATCTGCCACAGCAGAGAGCATCTCCTCAAAACTACAGCTCCCCGGTACAATGCCACTCTTTGGGTTGGGATTCTCAGGAATCTTAAGAGAGAACTCTTAAGGAACAAGTTGGTCACAGACTAAAGGATACAAGTTTCATGTGGTGTCCCTTGAATTTATTGAAAGGATACAAGGTCTAACAGCGAGCTGTGGGTGCGATCGTTCATACACAACTGTGAGACCATCTCAGCCCGAAGAATCTCATCATCTGTCATCCCTGATGGCGAGAGTGAGGAGCAGAACGTGTGCAGCTTTTACTGAAGGATTGCTTTTTGGGGTGGATTCATGAAAACTAGATAGTTAAACATAACACGACTGAGATAAGTTCACGGCAGAATTCATGAGGCCATGTTACGATTATCTCTGCTTTCTCTTTAATTGCTTTTTTTTTATTGATAGTTGACTGAATTTTCATTGTCAACAGTGGAGATTTTTTGTTTTATATTTTCTGAAGGTGAAGGGATACTTTCACTCTCTCTCTCTCTTTCTATGCTATTCATATTGAGCTCATATTGAGTAGATTATGCCATTGTGGATGTCTACATGCATGTAGCTCAACTTCAGATAATGGATGTTGTTCACCGTAAGGCATGGGTGTCAAACTCTAGGCACTGGAGCCAGATCCTGCCCACCACATCAGTTTAAGTGGCCCGCCAAAGAAAATCATGTACATCTACTTCATGTTTCTAGCTAAAACCGGAACCGAAATTGCAAATTCTCTTCACTTTTAATAAGGTTGAGATATTAGCAACCCCCTTATGAAATAAATTGAACAATTGTTAAACTATTTTCCTTTGATTTCAAATCTAATTAATAAATCAGTGTGTATATGTAAATGAGGCAATTTTTCATTTACAACACCCCACTGGGGTAAACCATAACTACATTGAGACCAGTGACAAAAATGAGTTCGACACCCTTGCTTAAGCTCATCGAGACAGAATTAAGAACACCTTTGCTGGTTCCAGCCAAGTAGTATACTCCATTTTGCCTAAAATGCTATAAGGCCCAACTACAAATAATCATTACAACAATCAAAATTCTTCATGATCAATTCTTTAATATATTGATTATTATGCCCATCCTTAATTAAAATGTGTATTATATTTTGCAGCTGCCAGATTTTGGCATGGCATTCAAAGTCGTAATGAACTCAGGATATGAATAAGTGTATTTAACATGCAGTAACAACTGTGTGTAATAAGTGGAATGTTGTTTTATGAAAAATCAGTGGTATGGATAACCCTACATTTTCCTGGTGAGATGTCAAAATTTATGGAAACATAGAAGCTCCTCTCGGAGAGTTTGACACTGTACTTACTAACCCTAACCCATGCCTGCCTCAAGTAAAGGAACGAACATCTGGACAACAGAACACAGCATTTCCCTTTATCAGCAGCCATCACAAGGTCATTTTTCACCATGAGAGTGGCAATGTCAGCACTATGACTTTCTGTGTTCTACCACTTACCTAAATGAATGCGAAGGCTTGTCAGTATGACTAAGAAGGTCAGAGCACCTTCTAGCATTGGTCTTTCTTGTTCAGAGTCTAACACAGCATTCTGATGTTGAGACGCCATGGTTAAAAGATCAACCACTTTGAACCTGCGGAAGGGAAGACAATTTATTTCATTTACTATTCAAAACGCAGTATGCAATACAACAAACAAGTTACTAAATTGGACATTACCTCTCAAAAACACTAGAGATAAAATAGTCAGGATCAAGTCTTGATGCGCAAACCTGCAAAAAAAAAAAAAAAAAAAAAAAGGTAGAAGAGATTCTACATATAACAACAACCATATATGAGCAACACATCTAAAGATTAATCCTAACCTGGAGTAAAAAGATGTCAGGGTCTATCATGGAGTTGCAGAAGTGTGACTGTACATAGGTCATTGCTTGTCCTTTTATCTGTAACCCATTTCTAACCCACATGTTGCTGTGGATCTCTGACAGACATGCCTACAAGCAAACATTTGAATTAATAGAATTACAAATCATCTGAGGTCATCAGTTCCTTAAACAAGCCCAAAGAGCAGAAGCTTTCAGAAGAAACCAAGCAGGATATACCTGAATTTGCAGTGGATGCACCATGATCTTCATCAGCATCTCTTGGTCAGGCAGTAGGCTGTCCAGGTCCAGGCCTTGGCACTTCACAGCCTGGGAAAGGTTCAGGGGGAAAAAACATTATTATAGGGTGAACCCCCCGCTTTTCGCAAGGGATATGGACCAATCCCTGCCGCGAATAGCAAATATCTGCAAATAATAATTGGCGCCACTGGCATCGCTAGGGCCATTTTTTTATGATTAGGTTTTTCAAAGAAATATTGTGCTGGGTGTGCACGCACTGTTGTAATTCAGATTGTATTTATTTTTTTAATATATTAGGCTTACTGGGTATGTTACACACTGGGTGCCACATCAGCTGTGTCCTGTGATAACTGCGCAGGTTAAAACAAAATTTTAAAAAGTTTTTATTTTTATTTTTTTTAAAACCTATTAAAATACAGATAATACTTCATGTTTTGACCATATGGGTAGCAGAAACTCAATGATGTGCACTATACATAGGTAGAAGGGTTTTCCTCATTTTGGGGGTTGATTTTGGGGTTGTGCATTGTACTCAAGAGCGTATTGTACATTATAAATTACGGTACACACAATAAATGTTAGGTGATGCGCGCAAATTTTAACAGCAAAGTAGACTACGCTTGCTATAAGTACCTGTATAAGGAGAGAAGCAGAAACATATTTTCAGTTTCTCTTTTGAATGTGCTTGATGGTGCATTTAAAGACCGCCAACAAAACAAGACACCTCAAATACAGGTGTTAAAAGCATACTACAGTATCTTTGCTTTTCTTTCTTCGCCTCTTTCTACAGTATTAATGAATTAAGCCTAACAACAACACCAAGATTCCAACAGATGGCGCTTAGGAAATACTTTACCTGCTTTGCCCCAAGAATAAAAATGATTAGCGATTAGCCGTGGTTTTCCCACAAATAATGGAGGATAAGGTTTAAAAAAATAATAATAATTCAAAATAAAAAAGCCTACTGCCCATAAATCTACAAATATGTGAGTGAATTCGTTAAATGCCGAACCACAAATATGTGGAGTTTCACTGCAGTGTACTGTATCCTTTTACACTGACATCCCAGCAGTTAGACATACCTTACTGAGGAACATGGCATAGTAGCGGTGCAGTGGCAAGTGAAATGTCACTTGATTTGGCAAAGGCTGAAAGAGAAATAAAAGCCATGAGAAACATCGAGGGCGGAAGGCTCGCCTGCCTGTGTTATCGAGATACTGAGCCTTTTAACTTTACCTCATCATTAAAGCTGATGGCATCAAACCAGATCTGAAGAGTCTCCAAACAGTAGCGTACCACAGTTTTGGTATACTCCTGAGTCTCCTGCAGGGACACAATTAACATATTAAAACTCCTTATATGGCTGTACAGTAAGTTCAGCTTCAAGTGTAAGAAAATGGGCCGGACTTACTTTGACTTTGCAGTGAGTTAAAAGACCCCACATTGGTTGCGCACAGGCCTCCAGCTCAGCTGCAAATGCTGCATAGTATGTCTGAGACTCAAATTCCACATGTTCATTCAACTCCCGCTTATTCAGGTTCATTCCTATCAGAGCACAAAATTACAAAAGTTAGAGGCCACATACTGGGTGGGGGGGGGGGGCAACTACACATTATTAGGACTGTATATTGGAGAATTTATAGCAGGAGACAGGCATACAATGTAGTAGCACGACTGTGCACATTACCCCAGCAAGAAGACACTCAAACCCGTAGAGCAAGGAGTAGTGTTATTTTTAGTGCCATGACTGGACATGGCAAGTTAGCAGCATAAAGCATTATTCTAATTCAGTGACACAGTCTCATATGTACCACTGTGCACCAACAATCATTACAACAAAACAAATGACTGCTTGCGTTTAAAAGGAACATACGGTATGTGGAAGCAGGAGTGATGAAACAGTGGCGTGATCAAATATTGCATTTACACTTTAAAATTTGTATCACAAAAACAATAGATGGCAATGGAATTCTCTAATAAGTAAACAACAGAGGGTAATTATAAAAATTTGAATTCACTGGAAGCCAAGAACAACTACTTAATGGCATTCTATAAAACTTCGTAGAAGAGGGAAATAAAGGGGAGCAAAATCATAATTGTCATTTTTATTTTATTTGGATTACATTGAACAATTATCCAAATACTTTTGTCCCTCTGGTGTATCCAGAATATCTATGCCTCTTTGGGTACACCGCTACCATCATCTAAAGTTTTTCACACAAAAACTTCCTAAAAAAGCAATTCATGGGGGGAAAAAATGGTTTTGAAGAATAATGTCTTGAAGCAAGCTATGCAACTGGTGTGAGTGATCAGGCTCCTCCATGGGGGGGGGAGAAAGAGAGAGAGAGAGAGAAGACAAAAACAAAAAAAGTGCAGTTGCTTCATAGGACTTACCTTGGAAAAATGACACAAAGCTCATCCACAGCATTAACAATGAATGGTCTTCAAGGAACTTTTTTGCAACACTTTGGTGTGACAAGATGTTGATAAAATCACTAACTAATGGCCAGTATGTGTTATTCTTCAACAGAGCCTCGCTGCAATTCACCACAACATGGCGACTGTTTTCTTCATCTGAAAAAGGAAAATGGTTCAAACCAGTATGGGCTGGTTAAATAACATTCAGAGCAAGTGCTTTATATTAATCCAAATACAAAATGTTTGAGCCATTATGAGCACTAACCCTGAAGTTCACTTTTAATAAGGCAACTTTCCATCATGTAAAGGAGGACAGTGACCATGATGTCCAGCAGCTGACACTCCTCAGTCACATGACGAGCCAGTTCCTCGTTGCTGAACAACTGCACGCTGATATGTACGATACGGTTGGACATTGTGTCAGACTCGTGGCTTTTCATCAGGGTTTTCATGATGAATGCATAATGCTGAACAAATGTTTTTGTAAAAGTGATCTGCCAAGACCAAAAAACAAAACAGGAATTAAATAGTGTATTTACTATGAGATGATGAATTCTTTCTCGAGAATGACCTTGTAATCTTGATCTGGTAACATGTTCAGTAAGAAGGTGACCTTCTTCTGAGGAAACTCGTATTTGATTGTCCAAAACAGGAGCTCCTCCAAAAAACACTTATGCTTCAAACATTCAATAATAGACAGGTCTGAGGGAAGAAAAGATACAATGAGAAGAGTAGTTCACGAACCATCAAAAATATTAGAATAAATCTGTATTTCCTCAACATTACCTTTTGTACTGCTACTCAGCTTAACCCTCTTTCTCTGACCAACAGATTGTCCCGCATCTTGGTCCTCCTGTGAATGGGGGAAAAAAAAGCCACTCAATAAAAATCACTCAAATCTAATTTATAAACTATCCAGAGTGATTTGGTGCGAGTAAAAAAATTATTTATAAACTATCCAGAGAGTGATTTGGTATGAGTAAAAAATAACTTTACAGTACACCTCTAAAGTAAAATGCCCCTTGGGATTGAGTACAATTTTTTGCAAAACTATTCCTTTCGTCACACGAATCTTTCAAAGACTTTCCTAATGCGACACTTATTTCAATAGACTAGGTATCAGGATCAATGTGACAAGATGATGATTACACAGCAAGACTCGAGTGGTATCCAGTGTGACCTTGTGCACAATTCTAGTGCCCCTTTGTAATCCGTCATGAAAATTAAGACCCCTTTATTGTTTTCACTCTTAATATTAACAACAGTTAACTTATTTTTTACACTTTTATTAACATAAAAAGTGTTTAAATTTGCCTGTTCATTTAATCAAGGTTTTGTGACTGCAACAGTTTGACCCTGAAACAGATTTCTATTAATGTCCGTGGGAAAAACTGTCTCCAAATCGGACCAGCATCCAGGAACAAATTGCGCTTGACTTTAGATATTTTATTATAACATTTTAAAAGAGTATCTGTTCAAAGTTTTTCACAAACCTCTTTGCTCGACTCATCTGGGCTCCCTGGTGCTGCGGATCCTAAAAGTGAAAGTAAATTGAGCATAGCTAGTTCATGAAGACTGTTCGAGCAATACTCCACCTTAGTCATTAAACATTGCATCCAAGTAAGTAACTAAGGAAATTATATTTCACCATGATAATAATTACACAGCTCATAAACAGTTAAAGATAAAATAGAGCACATTCAAGATTAATGTTCATGCTTTTACAGTGCCCTGTAGAAGGAGATGTTTTTTAACAGCAAGATTAAAGGTTTGACAGACAAGCAGATTTAGGAACATTCCACAACCAAACTGTGAATAAAAAAAAAATATCTATGGAAAGGTAACGTGCGCAGAAAGGAAATCTCACCCAGTAGGGCGTTAGCACCTCCTTCGGCCCCGACAGCGACGTCGCCAGTACTTTGGGCCTTGTCCTCTACAGACACCAAGCCAGAATTCTTCAGTGCTGCCAAATATTTGTCGTAATTCTTTTTAGCGAACAAATTGTCCTCCTGGCCTACCGCAGCAATGTCAAAAGAAAATAGAACTTTGTCATTTATAGGGTGATGTGCTGAATTCTCTTAGTATGTATCTTTTAAGTATATTGTCCTTTGTACCATGATGAACAAACCTAGCAAAAGCAAAGCAAAATAACAATGGATTTGAATGAGAAGTTACCCATGCTCAATTCCTTGAATGTTTGTTGGTTGGTCAAGATCTTTGTTAGTACAGTCCGCATTGCTCCGCCCATTTTGGTGAGCTCCTCCAGGAAGGAGATTTGAGGCTCCAGCTGCTGAAGAACTTTTTGTAAATCTCTCTCAGATGAGGTGTCTGGTGCAGGGAGATAAATACAAGTTGTGACTCTCAGCTCATTGTAAACATGAGATCGGATTTAAACAGGACCATTACACTTGTATGCAGCTTGCGCAATTTATCTATGTCTGCATTTAATATGTAATAAGATATTATAGTGCAGAAATTATGGCTTGGTTTCCAACTCATAGACTTGACTTCTGTTTGAAGACTGGGTCACAAAGTATTTTATTTTACGACGGAAAAGATAACGAACAACTAGTTTTCACCTGGTTCTGTATATCCATCCCTCAAATACTGTATGACAGACAGGATAAAGCGAGGGAGAACCAACTCTGACATCAACAGAAGATCTCTGGGAATTGATGGGATGTTCTCTCCTGTTCTCAACCGATGCCGTCTGCAAAAGCTGTTTGAAAAAAATATTTTGTAGAAAACCGACATCTCAGAGCATTCAGAAAATGGTTGCCTCTATTAAACTCACTGTCTAAACTCTCTTGGTCAGTGAATGAATAATACAACAGGTGTTTGTTTAATAAATGTGATTCCTTTTAATGAACACCAGTATATACAAACGTGATTTGGCTTCCTGGAACCTCATGAACTTTGGAAACAAAGCAACTACACTCACCGGCTAATTATAGTTTGAAAAAAAAAAAACATAAATTGAGAAAAGTTCTTTTTTTTTTTTACTTTTGGGTACTTAAATATGACAACATTTAAGCTGTTAATTATAAACTTTTGGCAATGTACGTGCAGTGAGAAAACTTCCAAATACATTCTGATGTACAGTGTAGTTAAATTACTTATTCTTTTTGTTGTATTTGGGTGATGTTGTATTTCAATGCATTTTGCCAAAATGTTTAACAAGCGCCCAACAAAAAAATTTGAATAGCTCAGATTTGCTTCTTTTTTTTTTTTTTTTTTTTTAAATCCTAAATACAAATAATTGTTTTTTTAAAGTGTTTGTTCTAGAAGGACACGCCCTCACCCGCAAGAGCAGGTGCAGAATTGATGCAATCATTGTTTTACGATGAGGCAACATCATTAAACCGTGGCTCGCTATCACTAGCACAAATGTGACGTGTGCCGTTAGCAAAAAGGGTTCACCACGATCCTCGAACTATCAGACCATGTCCAAACAACCTCATAACTATAAAATATAGTCATGTTCAAGTTTAAGATGATGATGTTCTTATTGAATGGCTAATGTTAGTAGCTAAGTCAATGCTAACTACAGTATCTGCACATTAATGACAGGAGAGGCGAGAGGTCGGGTGACTTGTAGCAATTCGAAGTTATGTATTGCACTTAATGACACAAAGGTTGTATTACTCGACGTAGCTGACGACATTTGAATATTAACAAGAAGCTCCTTTCCAAAGTACAGCACCTGTCACCGGGTAGCACAGCTTAGCTTTAGCGAACTTGGCTCACCCACTCTCTCGCATGACATTACTGTCTCCACAGTCACAGGCCCCGCCAGCCTGGCTCCGGAACATGTTGAAGTCATGGCTAGTATGGTCTCCGTTGTTGAAGCACTCGGCGCACAGTGACATGCAAGGGGAGATGCCACAGGTCCGGCATCGATACGCCACAAAATTCGCCGTCCACACCAAGCCGCATAGGGTGGCGTTGTCATAAGAGCGGACCGTTTTGCAGAACTGCTCGAATGCTTCGCCTCCTGCAATGAGACATTTACACCAGTCAAGCGCCTCTGTGTCCGTCGCTGGTTTTTCGGGATTGAGCACGTCGTCCAGCAGTTCGTGAATTTGTCGGAGCGCAGAGCTGTTGTCAGTCCGCCTCAAGTCTGCCTTCAGGTGAGCGGCAGTAGCTTTCTTGTCCCGGCGCAACAGCGACGCCGCCATCATTCGCTGGCTTGTTGTCCACAAATGTATTTTGGATATCTTGCTACCATGTTCTCGCGGCTTCTCGCGATACTCTTCGTTATTAGCGTTCGTTGAATATTATTTTTTTTAATATAGAAAAGAGATATGCAGCCCTAAAAAGTTGCAATTCGCACTTATTGTACGTGTATATTTAAGGTGTTGTTTCCCCCCAAAAAAAACTCTAGCTTCCGAACTTCGTTCAGACACACCTATATCCGTGTGTTTGCGTTCTTGCTTCTAGGCAACAGATGGCCTAATTTCGCCCCCCCCCCCCATTTAAACAACCCAGCCGTACATTTTTTTTAAATAATAAATATCCCATCCATCCATTTTCTGAACCCCTTATCCTACAAAGGTCGCGAGTATGATTTATCGATTATTAAAATAATCATTAGTCCCAGCCCTAGTCAAAAAAAAAATTCTATTTTAAATGAGATATTTGAATTTAAGTGATGCCCGAAACCACTTTATATCCATGTACATTCTATTATTACTTTAAATACAATAGCAAATATACATCAAATACATCCATTAATTAGCTGGTTAAGTTACTATAATTTAAAATGTCTCTAAGCTCGTTACGTTTTATAAGGTGCGATTGTATTTAATGGTCGTTATGACATCATATTTTATCATGTGTTACAATATTGTTAAATTTGTGTAAGAGCGGGACTATCATCCCGTGTGTTGGTTCCATATCGGTATGTTTTAGTTGATACACCAATACGGAAGTCGTCTCGTCCATAGTAAACTTTTATTTCTATGGACAAGTTAAGACCTTATAGTTGCACACAATGAAACTTAAAGAATTGGAAAGTTGTCTACAACAAGTGGATACGTTTGAAAAGCCCAAAATCCTTCTGGAGCAATATCCAACGAGTGCACATATTGCTGGTGAGGAGACAAAGGTGCGCTCACCGGGGCGTTTGTTTACTTTGCTTTAAATGAATCAGATTTACTTTTATGTTTCCACAGCGTGCATGCTTTACACGATACACAACACGTTTGATGATATTGAGGCTAAACTCGTGGCAGACTTGGGATGTGGCTGTGGGGTTCTCAGCATCGGTGCGGCGATGCTTGAAGCAGGGTGAGCTTCACTTATTTTTGTCATATTTATGAATATTTAAGCTTCACTAATATGTTTTGTAAAGGTTATGCGTCGGTTTCGACATTGACAACGACGCGTTGGACATTTTCAAAAGAAATGCCGATGAATTTGAGCTTTCCAACGTTGATCTGGTCCAGTGTGATTTGTGTTCATTGAGGGAAGAAGACTTAAACAACTCTTTTGACACTGTCATCATGAATCCCCCTTTTGGAACAAAACACAACCAGGGTGATGAAGTAATTCACACATTTTCACAGAATAGAGTCGTACATTAAAATGTTAGAATATTCATAATTATGACCTTTTTTCTTAAGGTATGGACATGAAGTTTTTAAGAGCTGCTATAACAATGGCAAATACCGCTGTGTATTCACTCCATAAAACAACAACACGTGAGGTAAGTCAAGCATTGAGAACTGTCGCTATCTAAAATTAATACAAGTCGCGAACTGTCGCTATCTAAAATTAATACAAGTCGCCAGAATTTTAAAGGCAAATTTTTAAGAAACATAGACACATAACTAATAAAAGTCTTTATGATTATAGACGTGCATAGTGGCAGTTCAAATCTTACTCTTGTGAAAGTGTAGTGATGCATGGAGTGTAGTTGTACTTGAAATGTAACCACACGGTGTATTTTAACAATCGAAGTCAAGCTTATTTTATAGCCCTTAGTCACAAAACGGTCTCGAAGGGCTTCGCAGGCCCACAGTTAAAGATTATAAGGTTGTAAATATATAAAAATACATAGTTATAAGGGGTCTACCGTATTGTTCCTTGTTTTGTGTAATGAATGCATTAACTGTTCATTATATTTAATTCAGTCTTGTAGGAATCTTGTTTTGTCCCAATTCATTCTGTCAGTTAATTATAGCTGTCCCTTTTAACTATTCACTTTGCGGGCAATAAATCAACAAGAACAAATGTGTCTGACAAGTTTATATTCTTTTTCCATTCCAGCACATACAAAAGAAGGCCAATGACTGGGGAGTGAAGATGGAAGTCATTGCAGGTAATCCAATACAAGCACATCAGAACAGTTGAAATGAGAACAGTTGGCTTTTTTTCTGTGTGTAAACAGAACTGAGATACGACTTGCCAGCTTCTTACAAGTTTCACAAAAAGAAATCGGTGAGTTTAAATGCTCTTCACACTCTTTTCCCATCTGGACAGCTGCTTAGCAGGTACATTAAAACTGCCAACTTGTTATGCATGGTTTGTTTGCAATTCACAATGAAAAACGTAAAAAATTGCAACGCTTTATTTCATAATGTAGGGAATCTACAAGAAAAAAAAATAGTGGCAGATTCTTGTCACACGAGGAGTCTTAAAAAAACCAACACAAATGTTCTGTTCAAAATAAAATTATAATCTGAGAGCAGAAAGTTATACATAATAAAAGTCAAAATTGTCTAAAGAGAAACATAGGTGCATTAATGGACATGAAAAGCAAAAAACTGACACCAAGCTTTGCAAATTGTTCTCTAGGTCGACATTCAGGTGGACTTTCTACGGTTCTCCAAGGCCTGAAGATTTTGATTGGAATGGACTTGTTTGCCTCTGTATAGAATAAATGTTTTCTCCAAAAGAAATGATCACTGTATGGCCTTACTAAGATCCGTTTTCAGTTTTGGCCACCTTTGCCGCAGGACCATCAGCTTCTTCAAGTTCCCTCTTCGGGGCCACAGGTGCTGGAGGAAAAGCAGAATTAATTAACATTGTTGAAAAATCTTATTATATACAAATATATGACCAAGCCTTGAAATATGCTCAATTACCATCCTCATCATCACTATCAAATTTCGTCTTCTTGCCCTGGTATTGAGTTCTGCCTTGATCTCTTCCCCCTTTTCCTTTTCGACCTCCTCGTCCTCTGCCGCCAGATTTTCCTCTGCCTCCTTTAAGAGAGACAATATTGTAATTAAAGCGCTGATAAAGAAATGATCTGTTTGATTGGCTGCTTTGACTGAAATTGTTTACCTCTTCCTTTGCTCCGGCTGAGAGAGTCTTGTTGCGCTTCAATGATCTTTTTCAGGACCTCTTTCTCCTCTTCTCCTTCAAGCAGCTTCCATGTAACATTATTATTCTTGACTTTAAGCTCCCCGTCATTTGCCTCTTTGGCCTTCTCAAATGCCTCCTTCGCATTTCCATCAAAGAGAAGGGTGCCCTTGTTGAGAGTCGAGACATGTCTGATTAACCAAATGAATAGGGCTGCAGCTCTCGAATATTTTTTGATTCAATTATTGTACCAATTATTGCATCAATTAATCAGATAAAAACAAATGATTTTGCATTAATAAACAAAAATGTGCACGTGATGCAGGTATTATAGTTGTCCACTCGGGGTCACCAGACCTCACGTTCGATTCCAACATCTGTGACCTTGAGTGCGTGTGGCTTTAACCCTGCTGCTACATTCATTTCTCAGGAACAGCAATGTTCTCGGGTCAATTTGACCCAAAATTATCCAAAAGTGTCAGAAACCGAGAAAAACAAGTTCTCTTTTACTGACCAATTTATTGCAAAAGGAACGTACTGTATATGTTAATAACACATACATTAAGCCCACCGGAATAAGTTTCATTTCAAATAACTACTACTGGGTTAATCTGACCCGCAACATAAAAGCAGGGTTAAATGATGGGGCCTGGCCTGGTGGATGATGGAGTCAGCAAATACGAGTGTAGAGTTTTCTGTTCAGCTGTCTGTGAGCTAAGGTAAGCAACTTGCTGTGTTAACTGGTTAATCTTCGGCCAGTCTGCATACTGTTTAGTGGCTGGCCATTGGTTGTGGCCGTAGCAACTCGCGTATGAATGTGCTTTTTACATTTTTTTTTGTTTCTTGGGGGGGTATTACCATTGGTTCAATTGTGATTGAAAGTGCAACTTATTTCTACAAAGAGTGGTGCGTGAGTCTGCATTAACATTAGTCCATTAGGAAAAATTATCACTGCGAAGCTTCGAGGCAGAGATTTTACTTCAACTTTTTTTGTAATCTAATTATTTGAGATGGTAGATTAATAGTTTAGGCCCTACTTGAAATAACATCATTGTCAGAGGAAGACTTGACTTACCTCCTTGGCCCCTCTTGTAAAATCAACCCACTTGATTCGTCCATGCCCTGAGAACACGTCATGAAAATCTTCTCTGGAAACATCTTCCAGCTCTCCGGAGAACTTTAACAAGGCACCTGAGTGTTCTTCCAAGAGCTGATCCTACAAAACAGCAAGGAGTCATTAGCACGGGCAACCCTCCAAACAACTGAGCTTGTGAAGAGGGTTTAGGGATCATACCATATCTTTTTCCTCCACGTGTTTCTGCTGCTGTTCTTTATCCCTGTGGGAGATTTGTTAAGAGGACGACGCTACTTTAAAACCTTTTTTTTTTTTTTTTTTTTTTTTTACTAAAAAAAAAAAAAATGGTATTTGTGTACTCACTGTTTAACCTTTGCTTTTGTCTCTGCTTTGTGTTGTTTTCTCTCCTGTGCTTTTTTTGCATGGTAATTTTCCCTGTAAGTACACAAGAACATTTTACTTCACAGACCTCTGTACAAGCAAGGTCCATTAATAGCACATTTTATTGCCATTCAAAAATATATATCTATCTATCACTGCCATTTTAGATACAATTTTGTCAGCATAAAATACTAAGTCAACTTTTTGAGTGTCACATTTGAACAAACAATTAACTGAAATCATTCTTCTACACTTTGAAACCCAACATTAACAGGTTTATTAGGCTTATCTACCAAGAAAAGCAAAGTAGAATTGTCTGCAATTGCATTACATTATTATATTAGGCTTTTAATAGGCCATTTGCTGCCATCTGCTGTCAGAAAGTTTATAGCTATTGGAAGTAGGGCTGCAATGAACGATTTTGAAAATCGAGTAATCTATCAATTAGTTTTTTCGATGAATTGGATTTTTAAAAAATAATTTCCATTCCTTTATTCAAAAACACCTCTAATGGAATACTGCATGTTAGTTCACATGCCTTCTATTTGTTTCACAAAACATAAGTGAATAAACTGTATAAAATGTGTTAACTTGAATATCCATCCATCCATTTTCTGAGCCGCTTATCCACACAAGGATCGCGGGAGTGCTGGAGCCTATCCCAGCTATCATCGGGCAGGAAGCGAGGTACACCCTGAACCGGTTGCCAGGCAATCGCAGGGCACATAAACAACCAACCATTCGCACTCACATTCACACCTACGGGCAATTTAGAGTCTTCAATGAACCTACCATGCATGTTTTTGGGATGTGGGAGGAAACCGGAGTGCCCAGAGAAAACCCGCCCAGGCACGGGGAGAACATGCAAACTCCACACAGGCGGGGCCGGGGATTGAACCGCGGTCCTCAGAACTGTGAGGCAGACACTCTAACCAGTCGTTCACCGTGCCGCTAGTTAACTTGAATATTCGATATTTTATTATTTACTCCAAAAAAGCAATTTAATTGTTGCTAAAAGCAACAATATTCAAATACAGAGGCCCTCTCAATTAATTAGAATACTGTAGGATAATTCACTGTATTACAGCATTGTAATTCCAAAAGTGAAACTCATAAATTATACAGATTAATTCAACAAGAAAATACTTTTTAGAAGGCCAATTCCAACCTCATTGCCATATTAATATTTCTTTGACTTATTCTTATGTAATGTTCTAATGTCTTGGAGATTGTAAAATGGGGGTTCTCATTAGCTGTACTGGGAGCTAAAATCATCAAAATACGTAATAAATATAATCTAAATAGTTTACTCTGTGTTGTGAACCTATGAGTTTTTCAATTGAACTACAAAAATACATGAAGTTTTCAAATTCTTTTTAGATGCACCTGTATGTAATAATAAAATGACAAGAGCATACATAGTTTTGTCATCTATTCAATCCAATTTGGAAGAACTAAATGTGTTACATAATTAGAGACCAGACCTAATAAAGAATATACCTATACACATTAGTGTGGTAATACATACCTTGATAACACGAGCATCTCATTGTCTTTGAATGATTTGATGTCTGAACGTTCAAGGAACTGCTTGGATGACTCCTCTGTGTCAAAACAGACAAACACCGATCCCTGCCCCAAAAAAACAAAAATCTAGTTCATATCACATCTCACTAAATTGCATGATCTATTCCAACAGTCAACTGTAAATTAACTTTTACTACCTTGAACTGTCTCTCCATGTCTCTCCTCATTTGAATGTTTTCTACATTGCCTTTTCCATTCAACCACTCCTGGATCTCATCAAGGGAGGTTCCCAAAGGAAAACCTTTCTAGAGGAACAAATATGATGGAAAAAGACTCGGAGATGGGACCCTGGGATAGGATGGATGATAATGACAGAAATGCACGCAGAGATGGAAATATACTACCATTTTAGGGAGGACTTTCCTACAGGCTCAATTCTAAGTACTTCAAATATAAATTTATAGCATGCAAATATATACTGTCCGAAACAGCACAGACATATGCAGGGGGAAAAGCACAAGTGCATAGATTGATGTAATGGAAACTTGAGATGTAGTCTCTGAAGAACAACTACTAAGACCTGTTTAGTCTTTTGTTTTGTTTTTTGTAAGTACCAATTAAAATATCGATTAGTTGACGGTTAATTTTAGCAATACATTTTCAATGAATTTACCATGTAGACAGATTTGTGTTTGACAGCATCTTTGTACTCGTCGTTCAGTTCAGGTAAAGGTTTTTCCGGAGACCTCCTGATTTTAGTCTTGTCCTCACTAATTTCCAAAAGGCCTCTTGTTGATTTCTGGAGAGCAGAAACGATGACGTTGGCATCAGAGGTTAGGGATTTCAGTCTGCAAAGAGAATGTTAAGAATTCAACATGACTGGCCAAAAGTTAATCAACTCGCAACAAAAATTAACTAAACACTGCTGCACTAGATTGTTGACCTGAATCAAAAGGTTACAAATGAGTCAACTTGGATTTTGTTGCGATCAGTAGAAAACATTGATATCCTTAGGCTCACTCTACAGATGTGATGTGAAACCTACTTTTAAAAGGTAATATGCGTAATGTCCGGCGCCCCCTAGGCTGGAATTCTGCATTACAAAAACAGCTGTCGCTTTGAGATGACGTATTTATGTCAGGCACCTTGTTGGGCAGCTAAGGGGTCCTCGTGGAAAATGTGTGGTGCGCCACCAAGTGGGCCAGCACGGGAATGTGGGAAGTTGATCGGCATAATCAGCGTCATCATCTCCAGTAGTGGCTTGGATTAAATGTTTTTTTTTTTATTTCAAAAAAAAAATTTTTTATACATTTTTTTTTATTAAGTCACGCACTCTAGCTTTAAGCCACTATCATGAATGAAAATCATTATACGTTATTGCGCCGCATACAACTCCAAACAATACACAGCATGGACACATTGTGAAGTGAGATTGGACTATCAAGACTGTGGCCCATTATTGATAGTTTCCATCGTTAGAAATTACTGCCAAGATTTAAAGAAGACATATTGTGGAAAATTTACTTTTTCATTGTAATGTAATAATAATGTATACAAATAGTTGGGTCTCTGGAATGTCTGCTCACTCATCAAGTATGACATTAAACAACCAAGTAAATCTTTGTCTGCATATTTCTGAAAATGTGTCTATTAGCAAGCAGTTATGCACTTCCTAATTTACAACACCACCAACCACACAGATCCTCTCTGCCCAGGACATGATCAGCTAGGCTGGCAAAAGATCCAGAGCCACTTTCAAGCAGAAATACCTTCATCACCCATGGTTGCAAAGTCTCTACTATCATGTCAAAGCCAAATGTTAAGCAGAAGTTGTATTGAGTTGTGTTGGATGCACAAATTAGCGTCATCTAACCTTACATACATGACTAGTGCTTGTGGAAGACAAAGACACAAACCTGTTAAATTTAAGCATCGTTTCCAACGTGACCCAGCCATCGTCAACCTGTAGTTGTTCTTTAAGAAATCTGTCTTTTAGAAGATTGTGATTTCCAAAGTAGTACTGCAGCCAAGAATACAGTAAACAAAGTTATTATAAAGGATGTGTATGACCTGAATATAGTATACAAAACACACCCATACTGGTTGTAAACGAATGTCATAATAAATTACCTCGATTTGTCGAGCCACTTTCAGTTCAACTGGAGACATTTCTTCAGACATGGCTGTTCTGTGTACAAAAAAAAAACAAAAGTCACAAATTAATATGGAATTTTGGTTCTCAAACTGGGGTCCACAACATATTTACAACAAATTATGTTGGATCATCAAAAAAATATAATTAATGTTCCTCCCTACCTTGGCTTTGGGCCTTTCAATACCTCTGATATGATTGAAATGCATGAGACACTTTCAGTCTTTGGTCATGTAGAATAGTATAGATAAGGCAAGCCAACCTCGCCTAGATATCTGCGGCTCAGGTTGTAAGTTTCCAATGTGGATAAACCACTGCTTTTTACAACATATAAATGGGCCCTGTATTTTTGGCAATGTTCAGCGCAATTGACGGTGATCGCCTTCCATCAGGTTTCTTTCTTGTCATACAGAAAATGTGAAAATGATTACACTCATGCCAATCGCAGGACACAATACAGACAAACAACCAGTTACATTCACACCAAGAACTTAGATGTCTTCAATTCACCCTCGTTACCTTCAAATTTACTAACACGTTTTTTCATTGATTAATTTTACCCCAGCAAATTAACCTTCCAGGAAGTGATTATGATTCCCAAGTTTGTGTCAGATACTTTTGTTTGTTTGTTTGTTGACCATCTATATAGCCCATTAAATAAAACAACCATGTACATCCAGAATAGAATACCTGTTACACGACTACCGAGAAATATTCAGATCACCATAGTCATGTTGACTGCACTAAAACAGGAAAGTTTTTTTTTTTTATTATTATTATTATTATAAATGTTATCGAGACACTGATGGTGTAGTGGCACATTAATTCACCTGACTTCAGCGCAGGAAGTGTGGGTTCAGTTACCGTTCAGTGACGGTGTGAATATGAGTGTGAATGGTCGTCTGTGTCGATATGTGCCCTGCGACTGACAGTTCAGGGTATAGTCCGCCTTTCGCCCAAAGTCACCTGGGATACGCTCCAGCACCCTGTGACCTTGAACAGGATAAGCGGTATTGAGAATGGATGGATGTAGATTATGTTTGGGGTCAATTTTACCATGGGGGGGGGGGGAGACACATTTTAAGAAGGAATTTAACCCACAGAGCATGTTTTTGGAATTTGGGAGAGAACCCACAGAAGCACAGAGAGTATGCAAACTCCACACAGGAAGGCCACAGCAGAGATTTGACTCCTGGACCACAGAACTATGAGGCAGCCACTAGTCCACTGTGCCGCCATATTGAATGTATCCATCCGTTCGTTTCCTTCCGCTTATGCGAGGTCGAGTCACGGGGGCAGCAACCTAAGCAGAGATGCCTTGACTTCCCTCTCACCAGCCACTTCGTCCAGCTCTTCTGGGGGGGATCCTAAGACATCCCAGGCCAGCCAGATGACAGTCTCTCCAGCATGTCCAGAGTTTTGCCAGGGCCTCCTCCCGGTCGGACATGCCCGGAGCACCTCACCGGGGAGACATCCTAATAAGATGCCCGAGCCACCTCATCTGGCTTCTCTCAATGCAGAGGACCAGCGGCTCAACTCTGGATTAGTTTCTCATTTTCTCACCCTACTTATTGAATTAATTTCAATCAAGTTTGATCATCTTCCTTTCTAATAAACGGGTAATTAATCTGTAGGTTATGATGTTTAAAAAAACAAAACAAAACAAAAAACAATAATTTCAATGCCTTTTAAGAAGTGTTGGTGCACATGGTAGTTATGTTTATTTGGCCTTAGTTATGAGTGTTGGAAAAACTACGTTTAAATTCTCCACTGTGAGGGGTCCCTACCCTAGTCTAAAAAGGTTGAGTACCTCAGAGTGAAATTATTTGATATCGCAATGCTTCAAAAGGCAGGATCCTGAACTTTTGTAAATATGTTAGTATTTTCTTAAATTGTCTAAATGCATAAATTTTTACTGTCTAGCTTAAATAAAATGCCCTTAACAGTTAAGACTTTATGTCAACTCGTTAAGAAACACTCCACAACAAATAAAATCCAACAGTAAATTATTCGTTCAAGCGGAATGAAGTGTTGCGTTTGTGTTGCGTTTTTACTACAACGCTGCCACAGTTAACATGTTAGCTAACGTGCTAGCGAGCTAACATGTCGCACTTGCATACCGGCCACAAAGCGTGCTCCTATATAGACGAACGCTTCCACTTAGAATAATTACCTACGTTCATATTGACGCCTCGACATGAATTCGTCGTCATATTCATGTGGTTTTAAAACATTTCCACACGTTTCATCAGTTTAACTGTGACTCCAAAGACAGCGTGCTGCTCAAAAACGCTGAATAACGACGTGGTGTGCTAAAATCAACAAAGCAAATCTTACACGAGAACCTCAAAAAAATAAACTACTACTATTTCATATTACACTGGAGCGTTCTAGTGCACTTACGAAACAGTTGATAGACGCCGGTGGTAAGTTTAGTCGTTGAGACCAGTTTGCACATGTGGGACTGCGTGCTACGGAAAGTCCGGAGGACCTAAAGAGATCATCTCACAGTATGTTTGTAATGGATGTCATTTTCTCAAAATGTCGGTAGGTGTCGCTGCCATCATACTGCTTTAGTATTCACGTACAACAGCACAAATTGACACATTGACATTTTAGCACTGTACAGACACTTACAACTGCCTCTCATTCGCTCAGTGGCAAGTCAGACGAATGTACCACTACAGTGCAGTGACTACTCTATCAGTAACTTCATAAAACATGAATTCATTTTCATTTTTAATTACAGTATTATTTAACAATTATTTCTTATTTAACCAATTATTTAATAAAACACAATTTGGAAAGAGGTTAAATGTTCATATATAAAACTGGTTGCTTAATTGATATTTTGTACTTTATAATTTCAAATGAATCCATCCATCCATTTTCTGAGCCGCTTCTCCTCACAAGGGTCGCAGGCGTGCTGGGGCCTATCCCAGCTATCATCGGGCAGGAGGCGGGGTACACCCTGAACTGGTTGCCAGCCAATCGCAGGGCACATATAAACAAACAACCATTCGCACTCACATTCACACCTACGGGCAATTTAGAGCTGTCAATTAACCTACCATGCATGTTTTTGGGATGTGGGAGGAAACCGGAGTGCCCGGAAAAAACCCACGCAGCCACGGCGAGAACATGCAAACTCCACACAGGCAGGGCCGGGGGATTGAACCCCAGACCGCAGAACTGTGAGGCAGACGCTCTAACCAGTCATTCACCGTGCCACTTCAAATCAACCCACCCATGTATTTTCTATATCACGTATTCTCATTAGAGTTGTAGTTTGGGTGGGCTGGATTAAATAAATGGGCCCCTGAGACATACTTTGCCCAAGTCTGCCTTGAGATTTCCAGGCCCATTTTTTTTAAATAATCTACGGTGCACCCTTGACTCGTCACCAGTTGCAATATTCCATATAAAAATTAAATATTTATAGGGATTGAGCAAATATTGGAGGGAGAAACGTTTAATTTTCTCACTGAATAAAACATGAGGAACCGTTCTAACATCCTGCTTTAACCCCTTTAAAGGAGCCTTTCAAGTAATTCAGAGATAAACTGAAGACAGTAGTGTAGTGATTTAATTACTCAAGTAACCTAGTGGCATTATTCTAAAAAGGACAAATGATATGGTGTGAACAAATGTGTAACTAATTGAATCATCAGTAGTACCGCCACAAACACACTATAATGGCTCAGTGCAAAGCAGGTGGTTTTCCACAGGCTAATCAAACAGCTCCAAGGAAGCCAATCAAGGTCATTGTCGTTCTGATAGATGAAGGTTATTTCATGTGAGGAACTGAATATCCAGTACAGTAGTACTTGTCCCCAATAGAACAACACAAACTCTCACATTATAATAGGCATATAATAGAGGTAAGTACCAGGTCCTCGACGAGTAGCTTCATTAAATAGTATTGCATAGTTTCCAATGTTTGTTCAATATATTTGGCACAAAATGACAATTCAAAGGCGCATGAAAGGATCTTGACGTTAAACACTGTACACACAGACGCATCCATGTGATCTGGACGGACTGGGAAGCGTCCCGACAATCTCCCAAGTGTCCAGTTGCGGGTCGTACTTCTCAATGCTTTGCAGATAAGTCCCTTTAGAGTAAGAGTAGCCTCCTGTGACGTAGATGCATCCATTTATGACCGCAGCGGCGCACTCCATCCTCCTCTCCTTCATGACTGATATTGAGCCCCATTCCTCTCTCTGTGTGTCGTAGCAGTCTGCAATAGTCGTCTGTCCACCCACCAAATAGAGTTTGTTCTCCAAAGACACAGAACACAAGCCATACTCTGGGAAAAAAGAGGATTGGAAAATGGAAATTAGGAAACACAATGTAAAACATACTGCATATTCTCCCCTTTCCTCATACCTGGATGAGGGCTTATGGTAATGATGCTCCACTCGCTGAGATCTGGCCTGTAGACCTGGATTTTCTCATAGGTACAGCTCCCTCTGAACCCATAGTGGCCTCCGGTCACATAGATTTTATCTCCCAACACACCAGCAGTGGCATTTCCTACACCTTCAAATAACAGAGGAAGCAGTCACCTATAAAATGCATGGGGGGAAAAGAAATCAAAACTGTCTAAGGACCCTAAATCCATCCATGGGTCATTCCAGAATTGGAGGACATTTTCAGTCTTTCTTATAGTTGTTAAAACATTTTGTGTGATCAGACATACAGTTGCGCCTTGAGATACAAATGATCAGATTTATGAGCTTTTCAAGTTACGAGCTGTCGCTCTGCAGATTTTGTTTTGCTTTGCCTTTTGGCAGATAGTGAACAATTGTTCAAAACAGAAGCCTCAAGATCTTTAATGCCAATCCAGTTGAAGTTTACTGTGAAACTAAACATAAAACAAAGAGAAGATGCGTCATGTGTAGTTAAAACAACCACACAACATTGCCTGCCGCTAGCTTTATGCTAACACACAATGCAAAACACAAAATGGCATCGATACTTGTAGGGTTAGAACCCGTTAAGCGATGGATATTTTAACACAAATAGTGCATCAACACATGTAGACAGACAATATAGCAATACTCATAGCCATACTTGTTTTATCCTGTGGGAAAAACATCCAATATTACTTCAGTTAACTGAGTCTACTACAGTTAACTTACAGTAGTTGTGAAAGTCTTCTTCATTTGTGTCTTCATGACTGTATTATACAGCCCCCCAGTGGTCAAGTCACACACGGGAGAAGTCACAAAAGGAGTTGCACTGAATTAATTATGATGCACAAAATTATTTACATTCTGTTGAAATGTTTATTTATTTTTCATAAAGTATATTGTTGTTTGTTTTGGGGAGGCTGGAACAGACTAATGGCATTTCCATTTATTTCTATGAGGAAAGATGATTAGAGAAATGATATTGTGAGTTACGAGCATGGTCATAGAAAGAATTAAACTCATATATCTCAAGGCACCACTGTATTTTCAAAGTAGTCATTATGCTCTGAGCTTGTGTCTCTTAACATATACGCAACCCTGTTACTAAAACCTTTTTAGCCATCTAGAGGAAGAGAAAACTATTGTGCTTTTGTGTGACTCAGCAGATATGACATCATCAAGCTATTTGCTTTGACCATGAGTAGACCTAAGGTAAAGCTTTTCCTAATTTTCCTATTCTTCCTATTTTTCCCATGCTTTCAGCTGTGTCTGCTATGCGTAGGCACTAGAACCTTTGACTTGGCATTCTACAGAGGTAATTCCATCACATTCCCACCCCTTACTCTTACAAACCAAGTGTATGTGACTTCATGTTAGCATTACGAATGTCTCCTATTTTAACAGAAGTTGTAATGTCACATCATAGGTGAACTTATCTGATGATACATGTCCAAATGAGAAAATACTCAGCGCTTAATGCTTAAATACTCAATGCTCAAATTCGCTCTTTCTCACCACTGTGTGACATTATAGGAGTGATTAACAAGAATCTTAAAATAGGTGGTCACAAAGGATAGTAGCAGTAGTAGTATGCTACGATAATTAGTCTTGTACATTTGAGCCTTCAAATTGTGATAGCCTACAAACCAAAGGTCTCCACAAATCTTATATCATCCTCTGTGTACCGCATACTGTGTGACTGAGTTTGACTTTAATTTTGACTCGTGTTCCGTTTTATTGACAGTATTTCATGATGCGCCAGGATTTAACTGGCTCCTAAGGCCAGAGATCTCTGCCTTGTGTGTTTATCTTCACAATTAAGGCCATTCATTGCAATCTACTGCCTCATTCTTGTCAGAGCGCCTGCTGCTAATGCAGAAACAGATGCTTACCACAATGTTGTTATACGCCGCCATGGTTAAAATAAAAACCTTTTCTAACAATTCAACCTTGAAGGTCTGTACCCGACTATGCTATGGGTACATTTGGAAATTCAATCTGACGCTCTCACTGCGCGCTGAGAGTGCAGTGTTCAGAGCGGCGGCGCGCGCTCCATTTTCTATGAATTTACGACTGAGCGCGTTGGCCATTGGTAGGGATACGTCAGTGCGTCGGCCATATTGAATGTGTCACTTCTGCCTGTAAACATCTCGCCTTGCCTGATGCTCCGGCCGCTCTCTCCTCAGTCAGAGCAGAGGGAGTGTACTCCAGCGCTCACAGAGTGTGGCGCTCTGAATAACCGAATGGCGCACGCCAACAACGCTTTGAGGTTATATTCGGAAATTCACTCCAAACACGCTCTCTAGTCTCCACACTCCTGAACGTTCAGAAAGCGCAGTGAGAGCGTTTCGAGAGCACGCTTGGATTGAATTTCCGAACGTACGGTCCTAGTCTTTTTTTTTTAGTTAATTGTTCTCAAACGGCATACTACAAAATAAAGCTTTGTGTTGTCAATTTAGCATTAGGCTGAGTGTTACAGCGAGTGTCCCACTTGAAAGCCAGCTGTCTTTGCCAAGTAAGGGCACATTCATTGAGCTATGTACTTGAGGGAAACTTGCATGTGACAAGTAAACAATTCACACAGAGACCAGGTTTATCCCTAAGAGGCCTTGCTACCTTATAGCTTAGTCTTATAATTTGTCTTTTTAAATCTTACGAGGGTGTCAGAAAAGTTCTAGGACTGATATATTACAAAATCCAAACCAAGTCTTCCCCTTTGAAGTGATCCCCTGGAGTCTAACACACTAACACGTCTCTGCCATGTTTTCACACACTCCTGGAAGGATTCTTTCTGGATCATCTGCAGCTCCATCTTCATGGCCATCTTGATGTCGTCCACGTCTTCAAAATGGGGTCCCCTTGATCACGTGGAACCAGGTCGGGTGTGCAGAAGTTGCTCCAGCATGGCAATGTTCTTCTCGGCCAGGAATTGTCAAAAGCTCACGGGAACTGGAAGCAGGTACGTTATCATGCTGCAGCATCCGCAAGTTGTTCTGCCGTAAGTCTTGCCTCTTAAACACCCCAGGACCTTTTTGCATACGTGTTGGTTAATCATCTGGCCCTCAATGAAGGGAAAATCTCTTAGTTTGGGTTTGAAATATCTTTTGTAAAACCAATCCTGGAATTTGTCTGACATACCTCGTACATTATGCTGGCAAAGTAAGAATTTCATTGCACAGGAGACACGTGCTTCCTACCGCTCATACGACAATAATCTTGAATCTCTAAAACAAGTTCTGTTGCACACCTTGGATCATTCTTGCTCCAGGAAACCATTTCTTCTTGAGTGGATCATAATATTCTGTCTCCTGCTCCGGAGCTCCTCCCCTGTAGCCTCCAATGGCATAAATACAGCCGTGTAAAGCAACAGAACAATGGTAGTATCTGGCTGTAATCATGGGACAACCCTCCGTCCACTCGTCATAGTCACAGTTATAAATAAAAACAGTATCAAGGGCCTCGACTGTGTTGGTCCTGTAGCCCCCTGTCACATAGATATCTGCCCCCAGTAAAGTGACGCTGTAGCTCTCTCTCGCATGGTCCGGCATGTCTTTTCCTCGCAGCCACGTGTCGCTTGTGGACTCCCATATGTGAACTTCACAAAGAGGGTGCCAGTAATATCCTCCAATAATGTACATGTTTGTTTTCCCACCTGTGGTTATCGCCTTACTTTTGGGTCTTGAAGCCTGCATTATCATCGATTTCAATCTTTCGTCACGCCCCACTAAGCACTGCCTGTGCAGTTCTAAGGTAGCCTTGAAATCACTTTCATCCAAGTCCAAATGGATTGACCGCAGCAGGTCCACAGCGTGATGAATACGGCTCTCCAAGTTGTGGATCACCCATTTGGTCACCGCGTCGATCAGCACTTCATCCCTCGGCACGCTGAGCTTCTGAGAAGCCAGAAGTGTCCGGATCCTGTTGGGATCCAGCTCGAGGAACTCTTCTTGCTGGATCACCTCTGCGAACCTGCTCAGCATCACCCTCCGGGCCTCGCGCTCCAGTCGAAGACACAGGTGCAGTTGAGCGAACGCATGCATACCAAGGCAGTTGTCCACTTCCAGGAGGCGAACGAGGAAGCCTTCGCACGCTTGTTTGACCGAGATAAACTGCAGCAGGTCTGCGGCCTCCAGCAGGCTTTGCACGTTCTTCTCGGTGATGCTCACCTGAGCCGTGTAAACGTAGTTGACTAAAATCGCCAGGACCTCGCAATCCACTCCAGCCAGCTCGATGACACTGTTGGAGCGCTCCTTCATATCAGCTGTGAACATGATCTGGAAATATGAGCTCCTGGCGGACAGTAGCGCCTTGTGGCAGTGGAACACTTGGCCCGAGTCATCGGCACATTGCAAGGTGACGTCGGAAAACAGTCCATTGAGGTAGAAATGTCTGAGAGCATCCAGGAGCTCGGCCGGATGGTCCGGGTCACAGAAGTCGTAGGTGTAAACTTCATTCTGCTGGTGTGACATTGTATCTGCAGAAAAAAACAATAACATTGTCCATTGTCCATGAAATGACAGCACCTACAACACATTTTCTATAGCGCTTGTCCTCATAAGGGTCACGGATGAGCTGGAACCTTTCCCATCTGAATTTTGGCCGAGAGGCGGTATACCCAGGACTGGTCGATCGCCAATCCCAGGGTACAAAGACAACAACAAGCATTCACACATTCACATTTGTGGACAATTTCGAGTCTTCAGTAAACCTAACGTATGTTTTTGGAATGTGGGAGGAAGCCGGAGTATCCGGAGAAAACCCATGTTAGAAGAGGGTGAATGCAAATTCCACACAGGGGTCAGGATTCGAACCCCCTAGAACTGTGAGGAGGATGTGCTAAACACTAGGCTTCCGTGCTGCCACCACCAAAATTATGCAATCCATCCATTCATTTTCTATAGCGCTCATTCTTGTTGGGGTTGCAGATGAGCTGGAGCTCCAACTACCCATCTTTTTTTATCTAAATCTTTTTTCAAAGGCCAACAACAAAACAACCCAAAAAATTAAGAATGTCCTTCAATAAAAAGCGAAACTATTAACAGTCCATGCCTAGGAGTTGATAAAGCGCATTTAAAAAAAAAACATTAATTCAATTATGTTCTATTCTTTGTTACAGCCACGTTGTTCCGCACACAGGTATGTCTTTTACTTTAGTTAAAAAAATAATCTGCCTCCTACCTGTCTTGGAAGTTAACTGTTTTCCATCTTTCGTTTGGCCATTTTTGGGAAGGGGAAGTGTAAATTTGCCTGAGGAGACTGGTAGCTTTGTTGCTAACGACAGCAACAGAAAGGGAAGGGGGGCTCGCCGGTCTAGACTGATGGGCAAAGCATTCTGGGATTTGTAAAATTAGTGGCGCATGTGCTATATACTGGCGGGCCAGCTCTAATACACATTTGATATGGTCTTGTGGGCCAAATATAATTACATCGTGGGCCAAATTTGGCCCCCGGGCCTGAGTTTGGCATATGATTTAGAGTATTCAACATCCATGTTACTGTAATGTGGGAGAACATGAATCATGAAGAACAGAACACGCAAACGCCGCAGTAAGGCCGAAATTCGACCTCTGAACCTCAGAACTGTGAGGGATATGTGCTAATCAATAGACCACCATAATGCCAACCTAAATGCTCCTCAATTTCATGTATTATTCATGATATTGTCCCTTGTATTCAACAATAGCATCCCGCACTCACCTTTCTTTTGTCCATGAATCCTCCTCGATGACTCTCGTCTCTGGTTGCTCCTCTCCATAAACACACAAAAGAAGAAGAAAAAAATTAAATACAGAGGGCTCAATTTAGAGCACGCAGGGACGTCACAGCCGGTCTCTTCTGTCCTATTTTGGTGATTGTGTGCAATGTAACAGCGGCCATCCCCCCACGACCCACCTCTCCCCTCCTCCCTGCTGCACCACCCGCACTCCCTCGACAAAAAAAACTGTCAGAGGAATCCCGACCCCTCTCACGCAGCACTGACACCGCTATGCTCTCTCTTTCTCTCTCTCACATCCTAAATATAACATCCACGGTCCCGTGACCACGTCGCGCACGTGGACGCCACATTTGTGGCCCAATAAAGACAGCCAGCTCTCCCTCTCGGAATACAAATCGTATACTAATGAGCGTGCCCCCTTCAGCAGCTGAGTTCCCACTCATGCTTTCCCCCCATTCTCGTCGTTACCATGGTGTTTTGAGTCTAATTCCACTGCGGCCAAGGTTTGACCTAATCCCACGGGATTAAGATGCCCGCTACACAAGACTCTTACCTTCAGAACAGCGGTATAAAACATCATGAGCCTACTGTATGTTAGTCAACCCTAAATTCATGGGTTGTAGAAATCTCTAATTTGAGGAGATTAAAAAAAAAAATTGTATTATCAATTAATATATGTACTGTATACAAACATGGTCATGGTCACTGGTCATCCAGGAATCTGCAAAGGTTTAATCAAGGCAACTGTTTGTTTAAAACGTTTCACTTTAATCCAAGTTCTAAATTTTAGGTGTGGAGTTTATTTATGCCTCGGAAGGTTTGTCCCCTCTGGGTGGTCAACAACGGTGTTGTTTTTGTTGTTCGGTGCTGCAACAAAACCACTTTTCCCGTTCAATGAGGCGCCTTCAATAGGTGATGCCTCAAACATCCTCCTCTGTTTAAAGAAGGCCTTTTCTAGTTTGACATAAATGGCTTCGTGTACATCTCTTTCAAACCAACTGTCCTCCCTGGACGTAGGTGTCATCGCAGGAATGTTCGTTCATCCTAAAGAGCCGAAGAAACCACCCGTCGACGCTTTGCCATGTGCCCGTCCAGCGGCTGCGGTCTCTCCAATGTAGACGCCATTGAATGAATAACAAATTCATTTTTGTCATTAATCTCTGTATTGCTTCATTACGTACACCTGCACGATAATCAATTTAAAAATGCTTCGTTCCGACTTACAAACAGTTTTAAACGCAGCATTGGAACAGAACTATACATCGTATACCAAGGACCCAGTGTATTATTTATTCATTTAAAACTGCGGTTTTCATTTGCAGCTGTGTAGAACTCAACTGCATTATACTCCGAGCAGTTTTATTTGTAATATTTTGTACCCCCCAGTAGCTAAATAACCAAATAGAAAACAGCTGTCAGTATGCAGTGTATCATGAGTACAGTGTGCGATCAGATTGTGCAAATGCACGGAAATATTGTGTCTGCTGAGTGAAGTTTGTTTTAATGAACATTTTGCATTGCAGTTTATACCCATTTTCATAACATTGCACTGTATAAATACTGACCCCTTTTTATGCAAATATGTGTTTACCTCATTGAAATGGATCTTCACATTTCTCTTCAATATGTATCAAAATACAGTACTTGTACAACTTGTAGCCACGGAAAGTGATCAAACAATCAATGGAACAGACCAACAAGAACATTTTTCCATCAGTTTTACTGACAAAAACAGCGAAAAATATCCTAACACTGGAATGTAAGTTACAAATGGCTGTGGAAATGTTAGTTGTGAATGCTAAGGCAAAGATAGATCAATAAGACACCAATCTGTGCCGCAGTCTTCCTTCAAGCACTGAGCTGAGCCGCCTCCTGAACCAACGGCTTTAAGGCACTGAGGTCTCGCAGCAGAGAAGACACCCCAACGCAGTGCCAACTGCATGCATCTCCGAAGCACTCTGCGGGACCGCTAAAAGACTCAATTTGCACTCCCTCTGTGGCTAGCAGGTCTAAATGAGGGGGGGGAATGGGAAGAAAAGGGAGAAGATTGGTGTATAATTAAAGTAGAGAAGGAAAAAAAAAAAAAATCAATACAAACACTAGAATTAAGCCCTTTTGACGTCATCACTTTTGAAGACCAAACTGGAACTGACACCATCCATTTGCTATCATGGGTGAGTTGGAGTCTGTCCCAGCTGACTTTGTGGAGATGAGTAAACAAAGCCAAACAACCATTCACATTCATACCTAAAGAAAAGTTCTTTTCAATGAACCTAACATACATGTTTTTGGAGTGTCGGAGGAAGCCGGAGTACCCGGAGAAATTCCACGAAAGCATTGGGAGAACATGCTAATTTGCAGGAAGGCCGGAGCTCAGATTCGAACCTTGAACTTTAGAACTGTGATGCAGAAGTGCTAACCACTACTCCCACTAGTCTGGGAACCATCTACCGTACACAGAATTTCTAACTCAATCAGCAAGTCTAAAATAGTTTTCAGTAACCTAATACAGAGACTGGACCAGGGGTGGACACATACAGTATGGCCACATTCCTTAATCTGGCCTAAAAAGCATTTACATTATTAGGAGTCCTGGAATATTAGTTGCATTCATATTTTCTTAAAATTTCTTAATCAAAAATGTATTGATTTTCTTAATGTATTTAATTAAATAATCAGTGAACCAATTAAATTCATTATTAAGTAAACTAACATAATGTTAAATGTAATTGCTCATTGGAATAGTATTTATTTTATCCAGTATAAAATTTATTTATAAATCCAGTAATTACTCAACGAGGTTAATGAATTTTACATACATTGTATATGTAAAATTCTTAATCTCACTAGTATTTGTTATAAAATACAAAAAAAAAAAACAAAACAAAAAAACTAGTATTCAATGAGCTTAATGAATTTGAAAAAGGTAAGAAATACTTTCAAATGAACACATTTTAGGTGAAATGGCTAAATGAATGCAATAGTGTAAATATATGAGGAAAAATAAGAACTTAGAATTGATTAAAAAAATACTTCATTCTAATGATTTAGCAGCAAATTTCAATGATTTCATAAAATTTATATTTTAAATGTGTATATTATTAAAATAAAAAAATTCATTCTCCTTTTGTAATCCATTTCTAAAAATGAACCAGCATTTTACATACAATTAAAGAAAAAAGAAAAAAAAAACTAGTCCTGGACTAGACGCATTCCTTACCAGCCACTGAGGAGAGCAACTGAGGACTCGCCGAAGCCTTGAAGAACAGCAAGTTCCCAGTGAGTGACACAGGCTGTCTGAACACACTGCCACCCAACTCCAGCAGGACCGGCCGTCCACCTTGAACGGTGCCGGTGGCCTTGTAGCTGCACCCGTCGCTCATGATCTCAACTGTGCACGCACCGATAGAAGCATCCTCCGACACGCTGTGGCTTTGGTTTACCTGAAGAAGCGAGTCAACGCATTACTTCACACAATAACATTTATTGTCGCCATGATGTGATGTACAAGTTCAATGTTGTACCGTGATTCCAGATTCCTTGGCTAGACTCAGTACATTGATGAAGTTCGGGCAACAGCCAGATTTGCCGTTAAGCAGCCCGACCAGCACAGCGGCCGTCATGTAACTGGCTGATGACTTCATGCTGTCTCCTGGTTTATGGACCCAAAAAAAAAAATTGCAAAGTTTATTGTAACTGTTCCATTCTAACAAAGACCTTCTTGAATCGAAGACTAAAAGCCTTTAATACTTCACAGAAGCAGAGAACTGTACTTCTAGCTTCCCCAACTCTTTTACAACAAGGGCTTAGAGCCATGAGTGATACAATAAATAAAACGATGAGCTGACCAAGCAGTTTAATAGCCGGAAATGAATCTGCATCCACTTACATTTGAGGCTGACCAGTTCCTTCTGTGCTGAAGCATTACAGCTATCAATTTTAAACAAACAGGCCTACTCAAATGTATGTAACCTAACCATTTTTCACTGGTTTTGTCTAAAAAAAAAAAAAAAAAAAAAAAACATCCAGACTTTCAATCTTGAGGCGGCATAATGCTAATAATAATGCTCCGGTAGAGTGAGGGAAGACACAGAGATTTGCAATAGTTACAAGACGGGTAACTTTGAATTGGTTAATCTTCTTCTTCGGTTCGGCACATGCAGTTTCACATATTTGTGTTTTTTTTTTTTTCAATTTCTTTCAATTGTTTTTAGTTGTTCTTTTCATTTTTTTCTTTTTGGGGGTGAGGCAACTAACCTCGAAAACAGTTATTGGCAGTTTAGCCCTACTTAATCAAGAATATACTGTATTTATCTACAGATTTTTGCTATTCGCTGTCCAGCCCAGTACCCATCCCCAGTGAATAGCGGGGGTCCACTGTACATGTCACTAGTAAAGCAAAACTGTGCACTTGTTGACGTTTAACAAGTAGAATTTGTCAACAGGTGGACAGTTTTGCCTCACTAGTTTCAAAGTTGTACAACTAGTGAGGACAAAGAGCATACTAGCACAAGGAGCTTAAGATGGATATTAAGAATACCGACTAACTGCTCAAACATCTTGCCATATGCAAGGGCGATAAAACCAGTATTGTAGCGCTTACCTTGGGAAGTGATTTGTACTTGGCTTAGTGGATTCTTCGACACGCTACACGACTGCAGCACAGCTCCAATGGCTTCTCCAAGTTTGATCAACGGATAAGAGTCCGGGGAGAAAGTGCTCGCCAAAACCTGTGCATTTACCTGTGTGGAAAAAAATGATTAGCAATAGATTATGAAAGAAAAACCCACACGAGCCCCAAGTCTGCACTGAGATCTCTAGAGTTACATTTAAAGTATTTTCTCTTTGATATTATTCAGTGAGAAAGTCAATGAAAATATAAACAAAACAAAAAAAAAACTGCTCCCTAAGAAAGAGAGAGAAAAAAAAATAAAATGAAAAAAATAAATAAAATCATGCTCCGCAATGAATTTTCCAAGTTACATATTTTAGACATGCAAACACCACACAGGAAGGCTGGATTGTAATTATAATTTAGAAAATTATTATTTAAGTGGGGTAGAGTGAGGGAGACCTCAGTCCAAAGTGGTGTTCATGTTTTATAATTGGAATAAGCACATAAAACACATAAAAGTCACATGAGAACATCAGTGTCGCATGACCGCTTGTAGTTTTTAAAATCCATCTGCCACGTGACTTAGCCACTGAGATTTTGAATTTTACACATTTGTTTATCATGTAGGGAAAACAAATTGGTCCTGTTTGTCTTGGTGATAAACCGTACTGTAGAACTTACTGCTCCCACTAGCTTGTTGCCCTTAACCATGTCGACGATCTGCAGAGCGATGTCCTGGCCACATCGCGCCTGCGCCTCCTTGGTGCTGGCCCCAAGATGCGGACAGCCGATCACGTTGGGATGGTTGACAAGCGAGCGGTCCTGTGGTGGCTCCTGTGGTACAAACAAGCTGTACTTGAATGCATTTCTATCTTCATAAGATAGAATTTGCGGTAAAATGAACATATTACATGTTAAAAATAGTTCATTTCATTTGTGAATATACATACTCCTTGCAAAACGTTCCAAAATAAATTTAGGAACGGACGCATGCTATGTAGTGCTCCCCCACTGTTCACGCACCAGCTACATCACAGCTTTATATTTATGTTGCTTTTTGAAAACCGTTCAACCAAGAGAGTGAAAAACAGCCGCTAAGGAATATTTTTTAAAAGTGTGTTTAAATAATAGTCTTTTATTAAGTAAAAGGTAAAACTATCCAACATAAATAATCTTTATATGGTCTCACAATGTTACTGCTTTTCACCTCAGGAGGTTCTGGAACGGTCACTGTGCACCACACGGGGGGGGGGGGGGCGACACTGCATTATGGGTGTGAAATGGATTCACCACCAGATGACGCTGTTTTTAATGTGGGTGACCAGAATGTGCCAAGAGCTATGAATGAGCCCTATAACATTCTGCCTAGTGTAACATGTGACCAAGCACACATGACCAGGAGGAATAATGACGTGACTATATTTACTCATAATAGCACACTGGTTTGCCAATGGCCCTGTACTCAAGACATGGATAATAATTCACATTAATTAGAACATGTGGAATATTACACTGATTCAAGTTGAAGATAATCTTGCCTCCACAAAGACATCAAGACCGGCTCCTCCACATTGTCCAGACTCCAAAGCTCGGAGGAGAGCACCTTCGTCGATGATGCCTCCACGTGCACAGTTCACTACTTTCACTCCTCTCTTGCATTTGGCAAAGGTTTCATCATTCAGTAAACCTCAGGAGGGGAAACAAAAACAAAAAGAGAACTCATGTTACATGTACAATTCACTGCTGTTTAAAGGATACTTGTAAAGTGAATTCAGAGACGAGTTTCTAAATACTACGGCTATGGGCGAATGGGTGGTGACTCCGAATAAAACGAATGCTGAATCAGACTTCTCTGATTTGAATCACAATGAAGCAAAGATAACATACTACTTTATATATTCTGACAATAGCTGCAATGCTGCGCATTGATGCAGTGTAGCTCCATCGAGATCTCCGCATGAAGTTGTTAAAAAAATAAATAAATAAATAAATAAAAATAAATAGCAACTTGTGCCTGTGTAGGTCTTCAGTGACACTTACCAACAGTGGATGGCATTAATGGTGTGTGGACAGTGATATAGTCACAGAGAGGCCAAAGTTTCTCCAGGGAAATCTGTTCCACTCCCCAGCTAGCTGACACCTCAACTGGAGTGATTGGATCATAGCCGACAGTCTGGTGGGGGGGGGGGGGGGGGAACAAACAAAACAAACCCTTCACACTTTATCTGAATATTACAGAGTACGAATAGTATGGTGTCATATGCCGTGCGGATCGACCTTCATGCCAAATGCCTGCATTCTGCTGGCCACCTCCTTTCCTATTCTTCCAAGTCCAACTATTCCAAGCACTTTTCCGTACAGCTCGGAACCCATGAACTGCAACATTAGATAATGAGACAATGACCCAGCTGAGTAATTCAAAAGCACCACGGAATCAAACTGTCGCAGCTTATTACTGACGACTGAATGGACAATGGAGCCGGCCATGCAACTGTAATCTGTCGCCGAGGCTTGAAAAGAATCGGCTGCCGCTCACCTTTTTGCGATCCCAGTTGCCAGCTCGCATGGACATTGCAGCTTGAGGCACATTTCTGAAAGCAGGCACACAGGATTGACACTTTCAACCAAATTTAAAACTGAGAGTGAGACAGTTTATTTTGATGATAAAATAATAATTCACTCTCATTTTCTTTGTAATTAATTGGTCCATCCATCCATTTTCTACACCGCTTATCCTCACTAGGGTCATGTGGGAGCTGGAGCCTATCCCAGCTAACTTTGGGCAAGAGGCGGTGTACACCGTGGACTGGTCACCGCCATTCACAGAGCACATATACACAAACAACAATTCACACTCACACCTATTAAGAGTATTCCATGAACCTAACATTCATGTTTTTAAAATGTGTGAGGAAGCCAGAGTAAACTGAGAACTGGAAGGCAGAATGCTAAGCGCTCTTCAACCGTGCTGCCTGAATAATTCATTTGATTAAATTATTATTACTTAACCAATTATTTGATTATATCAATAAAGAAATTAAATGTTCATTGGACCTCCGTATATTCTCGATTCATATACTCAAACTCACCTATTCGCCTTTTGTTTTATTTTAAACGTATCCCCAATTATTTGAGGGACTGCCTGGTTGTTTGTGTGTTCTGTGTATATATATATATATATATATATATATATATATTTTTTTTTTTTTTTTAAACCTGATACAGCGCTTATTTGTGCATTTTGGAGATTGCTTTATCCACGAAAATTGTAAGGGAGCATCGATTATTGGTGGATTTTTGTTATTTGTAGTAAGACTCAGTTCCTTCCACTGTATCGACTGTAGATGTTTTTTTTGTTTTTTATTCTACAAGTACTGTAATATTAGTGTTCACAATCAATTTAATGACCAATTATTTAATATAAATGAATAAAATATATATATATATAAAACAAACAGTTATATCTTGATTTCCCAATTTATAATTAATTCTGTTACCAAAATCATAACTCAATTTTCAGTCAAATCAATTTTCCCTATTAAAATGAATTGAAATGTCATTTATCCATTCCAACCCGAAAAAAAAAATTTTTTGTTTGGTGTTTTGAATAAGAAAAATAGCATTGTATTGTTTAAACATACTAAAACAGAATAATGAGAATGTGAAGAAATACATTTTATAAAGTGTAATCACTGTATTTCGGGAGAATCACAACAACTGGAGTGTTGTAGGTGTGTCTTTAAAGGGCGTGTCCTAGTGAGTGACCAGGTATTTAGCCGGTTAGTCTGTGTGTGAGCATCTGGGCGTATGTTTTTGCCTACTTTATCCCCTTGCGAGTATTGTCATTTTCTATGTGTGTGTTTGACATTCAATAAATTAAAAGTTTATTGGCACCTGTAGCTCTCCTTGCCCACATGCGAGGGCATTACAGTACTTTAATTGCTTCGTTTGTGTGTGCATATGTGGCCCACGTGCCATATCTTGCCCACCCCTGCACATCTACTTACCTTGAGAGGCTCATCAGGAGGGCGCAGGTCAACTCAGCTGCACTGATGGTGTTGCCGTTTGGCGTGCTGCACCACACATTTGATGTCTTGTTAGCTTGCATTGCTGAGAATCGAACAAAGCACGAAATTTGGACCAATCACAAACGCTTACTTCATGACTATGACACCCATTTTGGTGGCGGCGTCCACGTCCACGTTGTCCACGCCGGTTCCGGCTCTCCCGATGATTTTGAGATTGCCGGCGGCGTTGATGACGTCAGCCGTCACCTTGGTAGCGGATCTCACCACCAGACCATCGTAGTCCTGTAGAGGTGAGAGAGCAAACACATATCATGGCATATCATACTCGCATGGCTGAATGATCAACCAGGCAAACACACTCAAACACCAAAAACCAGTGTAGGTTACTTAACCCGTACATTTTTTTTAAGCTGAATTGCTTTTACGGTTGTTTGCGTTTACACCTGCAAGTTGCCACAGCTGAACTGCCATCTGTTTTTCATGGTGCCTTGTTAACAGAGCCCATGCTTGAACTATACTTTCAAGGGGACATATCACAGGAAATGTACTTTTTAATGACTTATACACAAATACAGTAGTCCTGTGACTTACAAGTTGAATTCATTCTGTGACCAAGCTTGTAAACTCAATTTAGTCATTCTGTACAAGTATATTCTTTTTACGGTTACTAACTACATTTGAAAAGAGAAATCTGAACTTTCTACTCTTTAATTTGTCAAAATAGGCTTTTGACTTTTTTCAAGCCCTCACAGATGTCGACATGACGAAACAAAAAAAAAAAAGACAACTAGAGAGAGGTAAAGTCAACCCTGGTTGACATCTTGGGGTCTCATCAGGTGGGGAAAAAAAAAAATAAAAAATATGAAAATGACCAGGGAGCACTAACGACGACAGCAACAATTTTGGAGAAGAGAGACATTTCCATCCATGGTGTTATTTAAAAGTATCTTTGGATGTTGTAGGCTCCAACAATTTGTCGTGAATACGTTGTGTCTTATGCCAGCCTGAGAGTAACAAAAACAACATTTTTACATTTTTTTTTTTTTTTTTTTGCATGAGTCAGTTCAAGTTATCCAAGTGTAGAATTGTTTGGTTTTTTGACAGCGTATCAAGTTATTTTTTTCTCACTATGAACATTATGCAAGATAATACAAAAAGGGAAACTACTTTGTCTCTTTTTGTATCAAGTTATCAAAACAGCAACTGCATAAATAATAGGAAATATAATTTTTTTCCATTTAAGTATATTTCAGAGTCTGTTCTTTTTTTACTTAGGTAAAAGCAGTTGAAACAGTAGCTACGGCTTCTACTTTTACCCTTTTTTGTTTGTTTTATACACAATCTGTACTTCTTCTTAAATACAGTGTGAATAATTTGGACAGTACGCCAGCTTTTAATAGAATTAGTCAAGAATTAAATCAGCAGCAGAGGCATGAGAGAGGTTGCAGACTGCTACGGGCGAAGAAAGGAAATATTTTTGTGTGTGTGTGAGTCACGTGCATTTTTATGCCACGCTAAGCAGCTGCAAGAAAGTGATGGACTGAATTGCATCATCTTGTCAGGGTAGGGCGGTGCTTACCATGCACAAGACATATTCAATTACATTTATTTTATTTACTTTTTTTTTTTTTTTTTAAGTCAGCTGCAACTAAAATACATTCATCTTTTTTTTGGGGGGGGGGGGGACAGCTAAGTGAGGAGGTTGAAATTGCAAATGCAACTTTCAATGCATTTCCTCCCAACTCATGCGTTCAGGAGGAAAAGAGAGGACACAGTGCTTGGAAGAGGCTGTTACGCAATGCACACTCCCATGCCATTTCCTACCTTGATCTCGGCGATCAATTCGTCCTTCTTCATGTTGTGCTTCTCTGTTACTCGGATGCCATTTTCTTCCAGGATGCTCCTGCAGCGAGGGTCCACGCTTTCGCTGATCAGAACGCTCTTGATGGAGATCGGGGCCATCTTGCAGGCAGGCTTGCTGATGAATGGGCAACTGGTGTTAGTTGGAGGAGCTGCAAGAAGGCTTCGGCGACGAGTGATGATGGCCACGGGAAGTTGCTCGTTGTCGTTGCTTTTGAATGGCCGTGCGGCTGTGGAGGACCGCCCTCTTTTCTTTCTTTCTTCTTCTTTTTTTTTATTAACCCCGCCTCCATTTGTGCGTTTCTCGCCCAACTGGACTGGCAGTGTGGCACCACTTATTTGTGCACGTTCGCCACGGGCGTAGTTTGTGCTTACTGCTATGCAAATTTTTCTTCTTCTTCTTCTTCTTCTTCTTCTTCTTCTTCAAACTTTCATAATAGCCTACAAAGAGCACTTGCACGTACTGTGTTTCTTATCTAGAAATCGTAAATTGTTGATTGATTGCAATATCTAAAATCCATGATAATTTTGATGCGATAAAGTGTTTAATTCGTTCCATGACCACGCAACGTAACTCAAAAAAAATCTTAAATCGCCTTTCCCCATTGAAATGAATGAAAATGCCAATAATCTGTTCTGGCATCTCGCAAATGTTTCTTTTTGAATAACAAAAATAGCACTAATATATTATTAATATGAATAATATAATATTTTGCATTATGAAGACATACATGAACAATTAAATGGAACGTAAAGAAATTAAACAGTTTTGGCCACATTATTTGCTTCCAGCCAATGGATATTGTGGTGTGTGCCTTGGCCACCTTGGGGCATTATAATACAGACATACGGATATACATGAAGGAGACAGTCTCAATTGCTCTGTAAGCTCCAGTAGTATTCGTCCTTCTTTACAGAGGATAAAGAATATATGCATTGCATTTATTGTTATATTGTCTGTCTGGGTCTGGCCACTGTTTGGGTTCAAATATCCATTGTTTAAAGGGTTATTACACCACAAATATTGATGCAAATAGTTAGGCCATCAATGTTGTTTTCCATTATATGTTAGCGTTAAGCTAGCAGGGGCATTCTTAAGACAAAGTAGTTCTAAATACACCACATTGTAATTCTTTGTTTTATGTTTAGTTTGACGGTAAACTTCAACTGGGAGAGGCACTAAACAGTTTGAAGTCTCTTTTTTGAAGAACTGTTCACTATTTGCCAAACTGTTGTTTATTGTAAAGTGAGTTGAATTGAGTTCACTGCCACCATGCAGCACTCGTATCACAAGTTTGCACTCACAAATCAAAGCAAAAAAATGCCTGAATGACAGCAGGTCTCTTGAAAAACTCATAAGTTGTGTCACTCGTGCCTCAAGACACCACTGTACCGCTAGTGGTACATGGGCTCCCTCTAGTGGTACGTGAAAGGATAACTGTCCAAGTACATTTCAGTTGTCCATCCATCCATCCATCCATTTTCCGAGCTGCTTCTCCTCACTAGGGTCGCGGGCATGCTGGAGCCTATGCCAGCTATCATCGGGCAGGAGGCGGGGTACACCCAGAACTGGTTGCCAGCCAATCGCAGGGGACATACAAACAAACAACCATTCGCACTCACATTCACACCTACGGGCAATTTAGGTGTAGTTTGTTATTTTATTACTAATTGCTGACGTTGAAAATCTTACCAACAGCTCTCTCTAGTGTCAGTAAGAGGGAGTACCTCAAATGGGTTGCTTGGATACAAGGCAACAAATGATTCAGTTGTGGCGGTGACAAAGTTAGCACACGTTGGTTTAGGTAGTACTTCACTTATTAATATTAACAATTAATATTGAGTTAGTATTGGAGGACAAAATGTCATCAGTGGTTCAACATGGCCGACAGAGAGGTTCCAGTAAAAGTGGTGAGAGTTGAATGTATTTTTTTATGTTTTAGTTATATATTTAGTTTAGTTATGCAGGACCATTGATTTTTAATTTCGATCAATTTCGGGGCAGCATGGTAAGCTAGTGTTTTGCCCCTCTGCCTCATGGATCTGTGGTTCAGGGTTTGAATCTCAGGAAAAGAAATTGTATGTTCTCCCCATGTTTTTGCAATGGGTTTGTCCCTGTTGGGGTCGTTCAAGAGAGGCTAAATTGTCTAAAGAGCAGTATGCTTGGTTGGTATGAGTTCTGTGAGTGGCTGGGGACCAGTCCAGGGTGGCCTCTCGCCCATGGTCTGCTGGAAATTGCCATAGACTGCAACTCAGCTGTGACCCTAATGAAGAAAAAGGCTATAAAAAAAATGGATGGATGGATATATCCAAAATGACGTTTTATAGCCTAATCCAGGTGTACAAATCTAACAGCATCTTATTTTTTCGGAAATATTAAATAAAAATCCGCATGAGCTTTCAAAATGTAACACTTAGAATACATTACTTACACTAAATTACTGTAACAATTGGGAATACTGAAATTAAACACTGAGCACTGACCATCAAGAATCATTCCACAATTATTCTGACAAGTGAATGCATATTCACCATTGCTGTGGTAACTTACTTCTATATTCAAAGTCTTTCCAGCAAAGGACATCAGTGAGACAATCCAGCTTCCAGATCTCCGTCAGGTCACCGTCTTAACCAAGGCTGACTGGCTGAGGATCCAAGATGAAATCAACCGTGTGGACAAGGAAAAGGAACGAGTGATGGAGGCCGCGAGGCAGAGGCGGGCCCTGCAGCTGAAATCGAAAGAGATGGCCAAACTGTGGCCAAACACACTCACCGTAACTGGACTGTACTTCCTAGCGGGAGCGTATTTGGCAAACACAGTCAGTGAGCAATCCATGTACTTCAAAGATTAATGATCTCAACGCTTTTACTGAAATTGATAAGAATATTAAATTTACCACTTCAATACCCTCATCTTCCTGATGAAGTGTCATTCATGTCAATCTTCATCTAGGCTGACACTGACAGCAGTAATACTACTGACAACACAGTCCGGCTGTAGCTGTTGTCATGGTGTTACAGTGGAAAAGCGTTGAAACCCTTTGTCGTTTTCATTAAAAACTGTTTTTCTCTCGCCTTCTCCGCTCCACCAGCATCACACCGCTTCATTTTCTTCCTTCGCCAACAGGTTTGTATGGCTTCCCTCTTCCTGAATCAAGTCTGCACATGTGCAGTAAGAAGACGGAATAGTCCATCGCATTAGAAGGGAGGGGGAGCAATCAAACTAATTATATTTTGACGTGCATGTCAATTATGTCCAAAATATTACCGGTAATCATTTCTTTAAATCAAAGAAATTGTATTAATCAGTTTTTATGAGAAGTATGGGTGGAATTGCCTGTGTTTGCCTTATGCTAAGTCCGCCCCTGCTTCTCAGCAAGGTTTCAATAACAAATATGTCAACCCCCTTGTACTTATTTCAAGTGTCAGAGACAGAAGAAACTGGAGGCAAAGATGATCCGGGACCAGATGGAGGAGGAGAAAAGGAAACAGATCGATATGGAAGAGGCCAAATATCGTGAAGAAAAGCAGAAAGAGGCCATTGAGAAGGCAAAGCAGCAGCTGTACTATGAAACGGAGCGAGTCAAAGGACTACATGTTAGTATCCCACATCTCTTTTTCTGGGACACACTTTATGAGACCTTGAAGTAAAAATGAAAGTAAATATTTGTAAGAAAATACTTCGAGGGTATCAATATGAAACAATCCATTGAAAAACAATAAGTAGAAACTGAAAATATGTTAATAAATCCCACACAAATATGATGCAGTGTCAATGCTCATTTCTCAGCAGCAATGGCATTTGTCTTCTGTTCTCCTCCTCCCAGCGTGCACTCTTGCTGACGGAGGTTCTGAAGGAAAGGGAGGCCCAAATAGAGCTGAAGCAAAGGAAGAAGAGCGCCTCCAAAGACCTGGACAAAGAATTCATGCAGAAGGTGAAGGCCAGAGAGGATGAAGCTCTCAAAAAAGAGCAGGAGCGAGCGCAACAGAAAAGACAGGAGAGCAAGGCTTTTGCACAAGAACTGCAGAAGCAGTAGGTGAAGAAGCAGGTTGTGGTTACACCAGTTAGACCATGCACTGAACAATATGTGACCCCCGTTCTGTAGGATAAAGGAAAATCAGCTGGAAAGGGAACGACGGAAAAATGAGACGAAGAAGGACGGCGAGGAAATCCAATGGCTTCAAGAGCTTCATCAATGGGAGCAAAAAATGGAGGAGGAGGCACAAGCAAAGCAGAAGAGCGATTTCATGCAAGCTCAGCTGGTGGGCAGGCTCATGAGAACACTTGTAGCTAATTTTTGGGGTCCATCTATGACACACTGATGCCTTTCAATAGGAGCATCTCACTCAAAGAGACATTTCTAGGGTGCTGGATGCAGAGAAACAGGAAGCGGAAGAGGCCCAAAGGAAACTCTTCCTATCCGCAAAGGAGAAAATGGTCAAGTTAAGAAGAGCTAAAGAGACGGAGTTGTTCAGGTAAGAACTAGCAGAGCTTAAAACCCGTATACCAAATCCATCCATTTTCAAGTGTCCTCATTAGGGTCGCAGGTTTGCTGGAGCCTATCCCAGCTGACTTTGGGCAAGAGGCGAGGTATACACTGGACTAGACTCAAGTCAATTGCAGGGCACATAGAGACAAACAGCCATTCACAGATTGTGGGAGGAAGCCGGAGTACCTGGAGAAAACCCATGCAAGCAAGAAAGGGGGGAACATGCAAACTCCTATTGCTGTCTAGGCCTGTAACAATTCAGGGCAAATCTAAGTCCGTTATAGGCTTTCTTTATCAAAAATGAAACATTTTTTTGATGGACTTGAAGGTGCAAATGTGGATGATGGTAAGTAAGAACGTTATAGGCTATGGGACACCCTGGGAACCACAAGCAGGACTGAACTTTTTTGTAATTTAGTGTGATAAGCCATGATCGAGTTCTTGGTGGTAAATACACAGAAGCAATAAATAATGCAGGCTGATCTCCTCTCATAGTTCTGGTCAGTACTTGTGTGGCAACATCCTGAAGTCATCTCAACTCGAGAGTCACAGTCAATAAAAGTGAAAAAAGTACAGAAGGGAGAAATACAATAAGTTCCGTTCTTCTGGTTCGATTCTGCACTTCTGTGGCAACATCCTAAGCCATTTATAATTGAGAGTCACAGCCAATGAGTTTTTGTTTTCATTCCTCAGAGAGATCCAGAATCGCAGGGAGAGGCTCATGGACAAGCTGACCCTGGCTCAGAAGGAGCAGAAGCAGCAGAGTGTTGCCAAGGCTGTCGCGGAGCAGGACGCACAGAGGATGCAACAGCAAAGGGAGGAGGAGAAGAAGAGGGTGGAAATGATGAGGTCAATCACAGCTCACAGGGAACACGTGGTAAACTGAACTGTTAAGAGAGAAAAAAATTTATGCTGTACACGTTTCTCCTGGAGTGTTTGTTGTGGTGCTTCAACAAGCTCCGGTGAACAAATTGTCACACTCGTTGTGCTCCAACAGGTCAAAGAGAAGGAGCGAAACAAACTGATCAGAAAGGAGAAAGAAAGAGCAGCTCTTCTGGCAAAGAAAGAGGGTGACCGAATTTTTTGTGAGGAACACCAAAAGAAGGCCCAGAGCATCCGACAAGAGCTCCAGAAGTTACAGGACTTCAATGCAAGCCAGATGGTAAATGAGTAACGTGAGCAAATTTAGTCTGAAGAGTCAAAATGGCTTAGTTCTACTGGGCTGACTTGACAGTTGACTTATATTTCCGATGCAGTTGGAGAAACAAGCCAGGCAGGATCAAGTGTGGCGAGCGGAGCATGAGTTTGACGCAAAGAACATGGAGCGCCTTGCTGAAGAAGAATTTGGGTTCGAGCAGTACTCGAGTGCCGTGGTCCAAGCAGCAGCCACCGCTCAGCGCAACGTGCTTCCACTTTACAAGGTTGTGAGGGAGGGGGCCGGTGGGGGTCCCATGTACACCGGAGCACGACCTCGCTACCTCGTTCAGGACACGAGCGGTGCTGAAATGCCGAAATACGTCTCGGACAGCACGCGGGATATTAAGAAGATCCATGAGGTTGACGATATTGAAGAAGGAAAGAAGAGGCTTGGGTTTAAATGGTTATAGACCGCCTCCTGAAGGCCAATGGCGAACTCGATAATGTAAAAGTAGGAAATAGAACCTGAGTGAGATTGGTTATAAATGTAAAGTCAATTCAGAGATTTGTTTCGAAGTATTTTATGCATGTGATGTTTGAAGATAATTGATAAAAATGTGCAAAGACTATGAACAATATAATACTCAATTGTGGAGATATACCATTTAATTGTTTTCACCATTTCAGTTTTCTGATTTATGGGGCGTGGCTAAAACAGCACCGTGACGCACTTGGGCGTCCGGTATGAGATGGCCTTCCCCAACTACATAAGTTGAGCACCTTCGTTCGCTTGGGCGGTTGTCCTGCGCAATTACTGTGGTTGGGAAAAAGTAGGTGAACCCTGTGGAATTTCTGCATAAATTGGTCAGAAAACAGGGTGTGATCTTCTAAATCACAAGAATAAACTAACAGTTTGCTTAAACTAATGCCACACAATTACAGATTTTCCTTTTTTATGGAAAACAAGTAAACATTTGCAGGAGTGAGGAAAAAGTAAATGAACATATAGGCTACCAATTCTCCAAAAGCTAATCAGTCAGGTGTGAGGCAATTAACCTGGAGTCTAACCAATGAGCCAAGATTGGAGCTGTGGCTTAAAACTGCTCTGGCCACTAGAAAACACACACCAGCTTAGACTTGTCTCCAGTCAAGAAACATTGCCTGTGTACCATGCCTCGCTCGCTGTCAGAGGATATAGGCTTTAGAAGTTGACTTGAATAAAGCTGGAAAAGTTTATAAAAGTATATGTCTTGATGATCATCAGTCCAGTTAGACAAATCGTCGATAAATGGAGAAAGCTCAGCACTGCTAGGCCGTCCTAAAAGATGACTGAAAGAGTAGCGCAGAATGCTCAATGAGGTCAAAAAGAACCCGAGGGTGTCAGCTGAAGACTTACAGAAATCACTGGCACGTGCCAACATCTGTTGACAAATCTACAATACAGGAAAAATGAATTCACAACTTTATCAAGATATTTTACAAAAGAACTTGGTGTTTGTCCAACAGTTGATGCTCAAAAGAAGATTGGTTTTGCAACAGGACAATGATCCAAAACAGAACCCCTTATTTGCTTTTGTGGTGTGTCAAATTTAGAATCTAGGCAGTTATTTTCACTTTACAGGAACTTTCAGGTAATACCGCGGTCCCCACATATTAGCATTTTTTTTTTATTTTTATTCAAAGCCCGTCTAATAGAAAAGTAGTATTTTGGCAACATCATGTGGCATCAAATACACAATTATAATCCTTATGGAGGACGTCTATTATTGGCAGATTGTTACTATTCGTGGCACGGCTCTGTACTAATGTAATAATGGCAGCAGAACATTGAAGCAGTATTTTAAAATCAAAATGCTGTATTTTAATTCCATTCTACACAGAGGTGAAACCCTAAACCCCAACTTGCACAATGAACATTTCATACAAGTTGACTTTATGTTGACATTACAGTTTCCTCCATTTCAAAAAGCAAATAAGTTGACAAGAATACAGAGACAAGGAGAAGTCATTTAAAACTTCACAGGTGAAGACCTCTAGATCTGAAATAGCCATGCAAAAAATATGAAAATATTTTTTAAATCAGATTTGCCACCTGAAAAATGATGTTAAATAACAAAACAAAATTCAGTAGAAAAAGAAGTGTCTTACAGTAAAATCTTTAATTGGCTGTAATCAAACTAGGGTCACAGATTTTGACATATGGGGGCGCTGGTTTTTACTCTTCAGCTTCATCAGTCGGCTACACAAAAACTGCCCTTGCTCAGTGCTAAAACCAAATCCTTCAGCTTAATCGCTCCCTCTTCCAGCATTGCAGTTTTCTAGTGAAGCCTCTTGTTTACTCTTAGGGAATGAAAGGTGGCATTACGGACAAACTGTGGCGTTGTTTCACTGAGTGAGGAATATCAAGATGTGGGGCTCTTTGTTGAAAGACGGAGTTGCGTGCTGGATGCGTACTGAGCAGAATATACATATATCCAGGAGAAAAATGCCGACCTATTTTCGGGACGGATTCAGTTGCGATCAGAGCTCGAACTGGAGCTTGAGCGATTCTTCTTCTTGTCGCTTTTGCCTTTTGTCGTGTCCGCTCTTTTCCTGTCTTTGGAGGTGCTTTTAGATCTTCTCCGTTTGGAATCAGGGCTTTTGCGACGTTTGCGTCGGTCTTCTCTATCGCTGTCAGAGCTACTGCTGCTGCTGCTGCTGCTACTGCTGCGTCGTCGTCTCCTCTGGCTGTCCTTGCGATCTCTGCTGCGCCCTCTCCGGCTGCTCTTGCTTCTCGAGCGTCTGCTTCTGTACGAATCTCTGGCCTTGCTTCTGCCTGGACTTTTCCTGCGCTCCCGACTACGCGTTCTCCGTCTTCTGTCGTCCTTTTCGTCGCCATGACGCCTGTGCGCACTCCTGCTGCGTTCCCTGCCCCTCTCTCGGTCTTTATCCCGTTTCTCCTCTTTATCCTTGGAGGTGGCATGTCCGCCTTTGTCTCGGTTTCTGCTGCTTGATCTGTGTCGGTCCTTGGAACTTCTGTCTTTGCTTTGCGACTTTGTCTGTGTTTTCTCGCCATTGCTTGTTTTGGAATCCTCTTTCTTCTTATTGTCAGAATCTTGTTCCTTGTTTTTCTCTCTGTCGTGATCATTTTCCTTCTCCTTTTCTTTCTTGTTCACATTGCGGTCTCTGCTCCTTGAGCGATCTTTCTTGTCACTACTTCTATTCTTGTGATTCTTCTCTTTGCTTTTGGATCGTCTCCTCTTATCTCTGCTTTTTGACCGTCGACTTTTTTCTCTACTTTTACTGCGGCTTTTAGATTTGGCCCTTTTTTTTTCCTTCTGCGTGCTTTGCTTCTCACCTTTCTCCCCTGAGTCTTCCTTGCTTTTTGATCTCTGCGATCGAGTCTTCTTGTCTTTTTTACCCTCATCCGCGTGCTCACGCTTTGAACTGGATGTCCGTCGCTCTCTCCTTTGAGGTTTAGCAGCCTCCTCCTTGTCTTCACTCATGTCACCTCTGAAAAAAGACCAAGTGAACAGGATCACTTTCAGAACTCAAGAACATAGACATGATCTGTTGAAGCAACCAGGCAATGGTCAAGTCAAAGAAATAAAGTGCGTTGTATGGATGTAACTGAGTGAAAAGCAGTGTGTTGATGCTGAAGCAATGTTTCAGAAAAAACCTTACAACTCCATTAGCTTGTGCAAGTGTGACAATGTTCAGCAACACAATGATGAGGCTTCCATCTTAGAGTAGTTCTCAAACATTTTACAATGAGTGCCACCTTAAAAAATACTTAGTTCTCCAAGTACTACCATCATGACCAACATTAAAAATAAAGAAGTAGGCATGAGTGTTCTTCAAAAACGAGACGGACTTTACTCCTAAAAAGTCCATTGAATATTATTGTAGGCCACTGTACCATAATGCAGTTTCAAAACTAACATCTGTCAAATTGTGCAATTCACATTACAAAAAAAAAAAAAAACATTTCTTAAAGATTAAATGTAAATGTATTGAACTTAAAAGTTAAATACAACTGAACTGTAGGCAGTGATTCTTTCGAGTACTCATTCATTGAACCAACAATCTTTCACTCAGAAATTTTCCCCAGAACCCTAACACCAATTAAACATAACCACTACGCCTCCCCCTATATGCCATAGGAATTAAAAAGATTTAAGAGAAAAAAAAAGTGTCACACTGTGATAACAAATTTGTATTTTTTTAGAGGAAAAAAATTGTTAACGTTACAAGAATATATTTGTATTCTTTCAAGAGAAAAAGCATTAAAAAAAAAACAATATTCAACAATGTATTCCAAATTTTGCTGACCCCGCAATTTGGGAACCACTGCTAGCATATTTGTTATCCAGGCCACATTACCTATCTCCCTTAATCCAACGCTCCACAGTGACTGCCCTCATTCTCTGACGCTGCAACTCCAGACGCCAGTGGGGAGGAGTTTCGCTACGGCGAAAGCGATCTCTGGATCTTGAACGAGAACGTGAAGGAGTTCTGTATCTCTAGAAAGACACATTGAATCATTGCATGAGCAGGTGGAGAGCAGAAGACAATTGTAACCATTTTGTGGAACACTTACCCTGGGGCCCCTGCCTTTGATCTTCCTGCCGGATCGTGTCATTACCAATCTTCTGTTATACGAAGACTGAGCATTGTTTTTTGCACCAGATCTACCAGGAGAAATGTAACATTTATCGGTCCGATTAGGGCTGTTCAAAAAAGGTAAAGGCAAAATGAAACTGCTCCATTTCGTGGTGCCTCATTTTAGGAGTCAAATTTATTCTGAGAAATACAATTTATCCATTCCAGAATATCAAAATGTTATTCAAAACATTGTCCGTTGGTAGTGAGCCTGGAACAGATTAACTCAATTTCCATGTTTCGCATGGGATAAAAATCTGTGTCCCAAAAATGGATTGCCTTCAAATTTAAAGTATGCATTGATCATTTTATACTTCAGACTATGTGACTCCCATGATGCACGTCTGGAAACAATGACTCCCATGATGCACGTCTGGAAACAATGACTCCCAGCCCTAGAACAATGAGTCCCTGCAATTTATCATCACAGATTGCATGTTCTTCCCGTGCCTGGATGGGCTTTCTCCGAGCACTCCGGTTTCCTCCCACATCCCAAAAACATGCGTGGTAGGTTGATTGAGGACTCTAAATTGCCCGTAGGTGTGAATGTGAGTGCGAATGGTTGTTTGTTTCTATGTGCCCTGCGATTCAGGGTGTACCACACCTCCCGCCCGAAGATAGCTGGGATAGGCTCCAGCAGCCCGCGACCCTAGTGAGGATAAGCAGTTAAGAAAATGGATGGATGGATAACAGTTCATGGCTGATATTCGCAATCAGCGAAAAGAGAAATTTATTCAAATACATAGTTCGGAGGCTGCGTGTATCACCAACCTGTCTCTAGGCCGTTCGTCTTTACTTTCCTTGTCCTTCTCAGGCTCCTCTTTTTTTTTCTCAACTGGTGAGATTCTCATCAGGAACCGGTTCTCAGGGATGGGAGGTATTTCTTCAGGACGCACGGTGGACATGACCACCTCTTCTTGTTCTTTCTCTTCGACAATTTCAGGCTCGGAACTGTGAAAACATGACAAGTGTCAGAATAAAAACTGTTTTCCCAAAGCTACAAGTTAATATTGACGTGAGGATAAATCAAATACTACTTCTTGTCCCTCTTCTGTTTCTTCTTTTGCTTTTTGGCTTTCTTTTTCTGCTTCTTTGACTTTTTGTCAGATTCTTCAGAGTCAGAGGAGGATTCCGAGGCACTGTTAGAGTCACTGGAACTACTGCCGGAACTTGACGAAGCTCGCTCTTTCTTCTTGTCACGTTTCTTTGCTACAAAAATGCACAAAAATGTTGATTAAAATCAAAAGAGCTGCAGAGGTGGAACACAGATCACAAATTGGAAAATATAGCTTGTTTTTAGGGAAAAACCTTTTGATTTGGGGACGAGTTCGCCACAATTCAAGACCTTGATTTCAGCATATGGTTTGCTGTTAGGATCCGTTTTCTCACTTTCCATAGTTTGTACGACCTCTTGTCCAGAAATCACATGACCAAAAACCACATGGACCCTGAAACAAAAAAACAATCAAGGATTGGAGTGTGTATTCTTCATTATGCAGACAACTGCAACTGTGCAGCACTTACCCATCCAAATGGGGAGTTGGTTTTGTTGTTCTGAGAAGATTCAGAGGAGGCATTCAGGGAAAACAACACACATTCATAAGATTCAGAAGCGAATAATAAAACATCAATTCCGTAATATTGAGAAAACCTCCGGCTGCCTACATGAAAAACTGTGATCCATTTGTATCTTTTCCTCTATTGGCCATAGACAGCAAGTAGTCCTTGTTATGTTTCACAGCAAAGCTTTCATCTGCGGGTGTAGGGATTACAAAAATTGTGCAGCCATTTTCAAGCCAATATTAATTTAATAAACCAGCAACCTCTTTACCTTCAAAAAAACCTCCATAGATGGATTCACCTCCTCTTCCATTGCCTACAATAAAAAAAGTAGATCAGCAGGTGTTAATTTCATTACCGCTTTAATTTATGCTTAATAAAAATGGATAAATTAATGCAACAAATCAAAGGTGATTTTGAGTATAATTTATAAAAAGTAATCACCTTCACTGAAGTCCCCTCCTTGAATCATGAAGTCTTTCACAATGCGATGGAACAGGCATCCTTTGTAATGGAGAGGTTTCTGGGTTCCTTTACCAACTCCTCTCTCACCTGGAAGAAAATACAGTGTTTAAGCATGTTTCTCAGGAATGTGACATAATTTTTTTTCGCATTAATATTATTGTAGTGAAATGTCATGGCTTACCAGTGCAAAGGCATCGGAAGTTTTCACATGTTTTGGGACAGATGTCTGTAAACAACTCCACCACGATTCGACCGACTGCGAAGAGGAAAGAGAAAAATTATTTATGGTTTAGAGATAATTGCCATGTTCAGAACCCAATTCCCAGACCACTGTATATTGGTGGATTGACTTACAGGTTCACACGCACAGACTACGCACGAAACTCAAAACACTCATCACAAATCATCTTTCCTTATTGGAAACATTGTTAATCCATTACAGGCCCATTAAAAAAAAGTCATGCTTAAATGCCAATTGACATTGTGCTGCTCCTTCTGGTGTGCACACGTTGGGCACCAGGGGGCAGCAAAATACATACGACAAAGACGAGATTCACAACTAAGGGAATCAGTAAGATGCAATATTAGTCATTTTTAACATAGGATAAAGAATATATGCCTATGAGCATTGTTATATTGTCTGTCTGAATATGTGGCCGTACCCTTTGTGTTCAAATATCCGTTGCTTAAACGGTTATAACTACTGTACCATCCATGCTAGATTCGTTAGCCCATCTATGGATCAGTGAAGGGGGACGCTACACTAGGACTGGATAGTTATGGGAAAAAATAATAAGCATGTCTGTTCAGATTGATCTTGAAATCTGAATTAAACATGATTATTTATTCATTTTACAACTTTGTAGTTATTTAACTATGTAAACTAAACTTTAAATAACTTAAAAGAACAACCAGAAAATAAATTAGTAAGTAGTAAAACAATAACATTAAAATAATATAAATTTAAAAAAATTATAATAATAAATTCATAGCTAAAAAAACATTGACTGTATTGTTTCTCATGTGTCAAAAAAAACCAACCTCATTATTCTGTTATTTAAGAAATTATTATATTTTTTGTAATCATAATTTTCCTAAAAGGAAAGGTTTAGTGTGATTTCATGGGGTCAGAAAAAAAAGTGTCTTTTTTCAGTCAATGACTATCTGCTGTTCCTGCTGTGTGCGCCTTGACCTCTCAGGGGCTGTGCTGTGCGGTGAAGGCATGGATCTACTCGTTTACTGTAAGCTAAACAAACAAAAACAAAAAGTAAAAGAAGAAAGTCATGTCATACCTTGGATAAACTAATTTTTTACAGATTAGTAAAAATATATGCCAGTGAGTATTCTAATATTAACTGTCTATATGTGTTACTACAGCATTTGTGCGTGAATATTCAATATTTGAAGGTAAATCCTTCCCATGATCAATTGCTAATATTAGCTAGCCCAGCAATAGGGTTTTCCATTAACTATTAGCATAAGCTGGTGATTTCTAAAACAATGTCTTGTATTTTAATACAAAATGAGGGTACTTATTTTCATTGTGCATTTAGTTTTACAGTGAACTCGACCTGGGGTGACAATAAACAGATTAAAGCACGCTCAAATTTTGATTAATTGCCCTGCCTCGCGCTACATTGCCCATATTCTCTGCAGGCTGCAAAGTACGAGCCGCAGGTGATCAGTTTTTGTGATCGGCAAAGAAAGGCATTGATAGACGAGCTCCGATTACGTGTTTTTCATTGAAACCCCCCCCCCCAAAACAAAAAAATGTCCCAAGGCCACCATCATTTCCTCCTCTTATGTGTCCTCCTCGGTGTTGTGTTACTAGGTTTCTTCTTTGTTTTTGTTATATCAGGCGAGATTTCTGTCTTGGAGAAACTAGATTCATGGGTAGGTGGAACATAATCTTTATGCGTGTAGTGTTCTGTGTTGAGATTGTAGGAGCACAACCCACACACTACGACGAAAAACTGTTAAATGCCTGTTTTTTTAATCTTCAAGTGTGCGGTCACAGATAAAAATATTTTAACATTTGAAAAATCATTTTGTGTGTACCAGGCCTTACCTAGTGCGTTTCCAATTCCGATGTCAAGGAAGCACCGAGAACGCTGAACCTTGATCCCCATGATGACTGGCGCTGCAGAACCAACCTGAAGGAGCAAAAACTTACATATCAGTCACAAAAATAATAAAAACATTAAGTCTTAAGTCTCCATTCCATGCATTTCCCGAATAAGTCATACTGAAAAGTCTAAGCGTAAACGATAGAGCTGTACATTTAACGTGGTAAATCATTATCACATACTTAAAGAGAATTAAGGCAAAATAGTCCCAGCTCGTACCTACTTGTTTCCAACTGACATGCTAACATTAGCCTAGCTAGAATTTTAAACCCCACGCGGCTGGTTTAAGTACACTGGACGAATAAAAAGGTTCAGTCCTTATAATGACACATTTTCCGTTCTATACACTCATGTAATACTCGTTTCTAACGTTTAGTTTGACATGGATCCCAGCGGGTATCGGTCTTCTCTACTTCTCAGGCCTCGCTGATAACACTTAGCCTACTCAGCCAGCCAAATGGATGGATTCCCGGCCACACTCAAGAGCATCGGTACTTTGCACATTTGGACATATGGTGCACACGGTCGAGAAGTGTGAAATATAAACGCGCATCACCTGGAAAAAGCAATGTTTTCACTCCATGCAGCAGGCGTTTCTTTCAAAAGGCACTGGTTTTCATTCAACGTCCACTGCTCGTCCGCTTACGAAGATGGCGCGATGGGGACGTCAGAACATTTCGGGAAGGATCGTACGGCACTCCCCCCCCCTCACCACAACCGCAGACGTTGACTGCTTTACGGCACTTCATTGCCGTACCGTGGCTCGACCAAAGATGTTCTATAAAGACAAGATGATACTACGTTCTGGTCTGGTTTACTTGTTAAGGATAGAACGCTATTTTAGAAACTTTAATATCTTTGATGTGTGCTTACTATTCTCTGGGTGAAATTAATTTGTGACATTCTTCCAATTCAGAATATATACACCATTTGATTCACCGAGCGAAAGCATTTTTATTTGTCTACAGCCATTTTGCTCAAGTCGCTCACGAACAGCAACCAAGAAGCCAAAACCGGCCGCACCAATGGTATTCGAAAACGTCACTTGATACGGAAGTACTACCCGCATGCTCGGTGAGTTTGACTTTCAAATAATTCATTTTAACTGATTTCCCCCGTTTTTCCTTTATACCAACCATGTACATATGTATTTGTCACAGAAAGTTTACGAAAATTGCGGCGTTTAAGGTTTTTTGATGTTGTAAGTAATTGTTGTTACTACCACGTGAATACCGCGTTACAAAACTGATTTAACAATACAGTAGCAATGTTATATTTAATGTGACTGTAAGTGGCATATTTAACACATTTGAATTTATTACGTTATATATATTATATATAATTACATATTTGCATATATGTGTGTTTCTTCATCTAGGAACATCATCCATCTCCTGTGTGACCCACCTTATCACTATGACATTGTGGTTGACAGTCGTGATACTCAAGCAACAATGAGGTTAATTGTGAGCTGAGTCCTGCGAAGATGTTTCGGCTCCAGGGTGTAGGCTTCTGCTTCCGTAGGTTCCTTCATAAGGTCCCCGTGAACCACGACCAGGTTCTGGAGCAGTTGCGGATCTGCTCTGCCGAAGACCATGTATTTGAGGCTGTTGGTAAGAACAAGACCAAGCTCACCGTGGACCATGTGAGTTTTGCCGTGAAGATGCTGTGGTACTTCCAGAAAGAGAAACCACAGTTGTTGAGAACAGTCGAGCTCATCAAGAGTCACCCGCAGTTCCTGACACTTTGTGTTCTGGCTGAGAACAAAATTGCTCTCATGGATGATTTTATGTTGGTGGACTTACTTTATAGTTTTCTCAGGTGTGTGAAATGCAGTGTCAGTCTGAAGATAGAAAAATATATACAGCAACATGCTGTTTATCTGTTTTTCAGGCTGAATGTGGATCCCCATGAATCGCTTGTTCAGCAGTTGGTTTCAGAGGCATGGTTAAGATTAGACAAGTGAGGAATTTATTTCATCATGGTGTCTTCATAGTTCCTGTCTCAGCTTTATTAGAGTTTAAAACGTGATCATTTTTGCAGACTTCCAATGGCATCCCTGTCCAAGTTCGCCATCTGCCTTACTGATCAACAACTTCAACAAAGTCCTCTGATGGGCCACATCACTAGTATTGTGGATCAGAAGTTATCATCCATCAATGATGCCAGGTTGGTAGAAAAACAGATCAACCTGTTAAGACACCTGCCCAACGTAATATAAGGTCCAATATGAGAGCTGTGTCAAAAATTCGGACCTAACAAAGATAGTAATGTTTAAGAGACGTATCAATGTAACAATATGTTTTAGTAGTAAAATAAACAGATATGTGAGTTATCCAATAATATCTTAAAAGCATCAAATGAGACCAAATCATGGAGTTTTAAGCCTTTCTTAAAATCGTTCCAGGGACAAGCAAACATAACTGCCTTTATTCCCCAAGTCCGTTCTGACTCCCAAAATACTCTGCATTTCAAAATTATTCTGTGAATGAAGATGATGGAATCCAGAGGTCCTCTGACTAAGAATGGTTAGAAGGTGGGAGGGAAGAAAAACGAGATCAAAGTGCAACTTAATTTGTGTGGCAGTTAACACTTTACATACCAATGCGTGTTACCACCACCTATAGTACATTACGCAACATGCCATTATTTCAACAAATCAAATGAGTCAGACATGTTTAGGACTGTTAGGCTTTGGTGTAGGATTAATTTTGTAAAATAATTCTTGATACAGCTCTTGTTTTGAATGTTATCAGATACTACTGGCGTACCTTCTGAAATGTCCACTGAGTGTATATTCAAATGTACAGTATGTTAACATGAAGCACTCCATATTGTGGATTTAACCTGTAATTTTTTTTGTGTGTTTTTCTTTTAACCTTCAGGATCCTTACTACGTTACTCATTAGCGTGTCATCCCTGGTGTCTCCTCGTCTACGGGACGCCCTCATTAGTCGAGCGGACCACCTCCTGGACAAGATGGATCCGTCGAATTATAATAACGCTCGAAGAGTGGTGCAATTCCTGCGCAACATAAAGTATAGCCACAGGCCTCTGCTGGAGAAATGTAACCAGATCCTCTTGCTCAACATTCCCAGACTGGACGCAGAGAACATCAGCATTTTCATGGGGCTGTATCAATCCCTGCAGTTTAACAACTGCGACTTCAGGCTGGCTGTGAGACAACGGCTGACGGAACTCATTGATTCTAGTAACGACCCATTCTCTTTTACTAAACTGTTTGCTGCGCTGGCACCCATGGCCAGTCTGGAGGTCAGAGACAGGTTTGTGTCATTGGAAGTGGAAAGACACATCATTGCAATTTTAAAATCCTTTTCGGACATGCTTAAACAGTGTGCCTGTTTTATTCCTTTCAGTTTGGAGAGCACGGCTCTCCTGTTGGCAGATGAGTTCAGCGCACAGCAGGCATTGGCCATCACTGAAACACTGGAAGAGATTCAGAGCAGGAACCTGAGCTTGATAAACAAGTGAGTCCACATGCATGTCAAGTACAGTGGTACCTTGATTTACGGATTTTTCGAGTACTTTTTTTAAATTTTTTTAACTGTAGTGCCCTTGCAAGGAGGGCCACTATTGATGTTACACGTTGAGCAGTTTATTGAACGGGACAAAAAGTCAAACGTACAACTGCAAAATGAGAGCGGTTGCTGCTGAAGGACACACTGAACTCTGCTCCAACTCCTGACACCACTCACGAGGCCACGCCCCTCAAAGGGAAGCAAACAACACACAAATAATACTACATACATTAATTATACTTCATAAAATCACTTTATTTCTTTAAATTATATTTGTTTTTATACAATATAGTGCTATTTTTCTTTATTCAAAACAATAAAAATTAGGGCGGCACGGTGGCCGACTGGTTAGAGCGTCAGCCTCACAGTTCTGAGGACCCGGGTTCAATCCCCGGCCCCGCCTGTGTGGAGTTTGCATGTTCTCCCCGTGCCTGCGTGGGTTTTCTCCGGGCACTCCGGTTTCCTCCCACATCCCTCTAAATTGCCCGTAGGCATGACTGTGAGTGCGAATGGTTGTTTGTTCCTATGTGCCCTGCGATTGGGTGCCAACCAGTTCAGGGTGTACCCCGCCTCCTGCCCGATGACAGCTGGGATAGGCTCCAGCACGCCCGCGACCCTAGTGAGGAGAAGCGGCTCAGAAAATGGATGGATGGATGGATAAAAATTAGATTTATTTGGGGGACGTGTGGAACAGATTGGTGGTATTTAAATACATTTTAATGGGGATTTGCAAAATATACTGAAAGACGGAGCAGTTGGACGTGTGTTCGAAAGTTCTCTAAAGCGTTTATGAAACATGCCGTGGGTACAGAAAGTATTCAGACCCCATTAAATGTTTCACTCTTTGTTATATACCAGCCATTTGCTAAAATCATTTAAGTTCATTTTTTTCAACAATGTACACATAGCACCCCATATTGAGAGAAAAAAATAACAATTGTTGAGATTTTTGCAGATTTATGAAAAAAGATAAACTGAAATATCACACAGCCATACGTATTCAGACCCTCTACTCAGTATTTAGTAGCAGCCCCCTTTTGAGCTAATATAGCCATGAGTCTTTTTGGGAATTAAGTTTTTCACACCTCGATGTGGAGATCATCTGCCATTCCTCCTTGCAGATCCGCTCCAGTTCTATGAGGTTGGATGTTGAACGTTGATGGGCAGCCATTTTCAGGTCTTTTCAGAGATGCTCAATTGGGTTTAAGTCAGGGCTCTGGCCGGGCCATTCAAAAACAGTCACGGAGTTGTTCTGAAGCCACTCCTTCGGTATTTTAGCTGTGTGCTTAGGGTGATTGTCTTTTTTGAAGGTGAACCTTCGGCCCAGTCTGAGGTTCTGAGCGCCCTGGAGAAGGCTTTCGTCCAGGATATCCCTGTACTTGGCCGCATTCATCTTTTCTTCGATTGCAACCGGTCTCCCTGTCCCTGCAGCTGAAAAACACCCCCACAGCATGATGCTGCCACCACCGTGCTTCATTGTTGGGACTGTATTGGACAGGTGATGAGCAGGGCCTGGTTTTCTCCAAACATGCCACTTAGTATTAAGGCCAACAATTTCAAGCTTGGTCTCATCAGACCAGAGAATCTTATTTCTCACCATCTTGGAGTCCTTCAGGTGTTTTTTAGCAAACTCCTTACGGGCTTTCATGTGTCTTGCAATGAGTAGAGGCTTCCGTCGGGCCACTCTGCCATAAAGACCCTACTGGTGGGGGGCTGCAGTGATTGTTGACTTTCTAGAACTTTCTCCCATCTCCCCACTGCATCTCTGAAGCTCAGCCACAGTGATCTTTGGGTTCTTCTTTACCTCTCTCATCAAGGCTCTTTTCCCCCAATTGCTCAGTTTGGCCAGACGGCCACCCCTAGGAAAGGTTCTGTTCGTCCCAAACGTCTTCCATTTCAGGATTATGGAGGCCACGGTGCTCTTAGGAACCTTAAGTACAGAAGAATTTTTTTTGGTAACCTTGGCCAGATCTGTGCCTTGCCACAGGTCTGTCTCTGAGCTCTTCAGGCAGTTCCTTTGACCTCATGATTCTCATTTGGTCTGACATGCACTGTGAGCTGTAAGGTCTTATATAGACAGGTGTGTGGCTTTCCTCATCAAGTCCAATCAGTATAATCAAACACAGCTGGACTCCAATGAAGGTGTAGAACCATCTCAAGGATGATCAGAAGAAATGGACAGCACCCGAGTTAAATATATGAGTGTCACAGCAAAGGGTCTGAATACTTATGGCTGTGTGATATTTCAGTTTTTCTTTTTGAATAAATCAGAAAAAATGTCAACAATTCTGTGTTTTTTCTGTCAATATGGGGTGCTGTATGTACATTAAGGAGGAAACAAAATGAACTTAAATGAGTTTAACAAATGGCTGCAATATAACAAAGAGTGAAAATTTTAAGGGGGTCTGAAAACTTTACGTACCCCACTGTATGTAATGTTATGTAACATATGAACCTTGTAGGTTCATCCTTAAAATTCAAATGAATGCCGAATATCCCTTACTGTTTGTGAGCACTGTAGTCATACTGTACTGTGAACGTCTTTTCCAGAATTGTATCAGTCATCCAAAGAAACCTTCATGTCTATAAGCCAGTGGAGGTCGGCAGAATCACGCAAGCCCTTTATCTGTTGCATTATCAGAATCCAGAACTCTTCAACAAATTAAGAAACATCTTGGTCAAGTAAGTTGATGTCTGACATGCTTTTTAAAATCAACCTGTGAAGCTAAAAGGCTGAATCGCTCTTTACTCTTCAGATTTTTAGAGCGCAGCATCTTCCCCTATGAAGTGACCATGTTGACCCGCATTCTGTCCATGCTGCCTTCGACGCGGCTGGAGGAAGGGGTGATCTCGCGGGTGGACGCGGTGATGTCCCAGTGCAACCTCAACGACCTCAGCAGCATTTCCTTAGCCTTCGCCAAGTGGGTGCGCAACGACATGTCGTACCGCCACGGCACCCCCAGCAAGTACGTGCGGCTGCTGCAGAGCCTCAACCGCTGCGGCCACGAGAGGCTGCAGACGGCGGACCGGCTGGACTTGCTGCTTGAGGAGCTCAGGTACATTTCGGGGGAGTGGTTCGAGGAAATACTGCTTGAAGAGACCATGGCCACGCTGCAGAGGATGATGGATCAAATAAGCTGGACGAACGTGCCGGATCTGTCCCTCTTCTTAACCAGGACAAATCATCTCTGCGCTCCCTTGATGGAGCGTATTGCTAATGTGGCCATTAGAGACATTGACAAGGTGATTTAAAGGAGCGGTATGTCGGATTTCTGTAGTACTGAACACACCTCACATTGAAGAGAACCCACTTTGGCTTCATAACTGGCTTCACAATATCATATATTAACGTTTTACACATATTCTCGCTGTCAGGCGGATCTCCAAAATCACTACTTTTCAGGAAATCCCAAAAATATTGCTTGAGTCACCAAACACCTCATCGTTCAAGTTGGTATTATACTTTATATTACTGTCTTATACGGTTGCGGACCAACATCAACACAACACCACCACCCCAATATTATGTTTGAGCTCTAATATAATGTGCTAAAAAATGAAATTATGACAATGTGATTGATTAAAATAGTAGGATCCTACGCCAGCGGTCCACATCAAAGTTTGTGCTTACGCCAAACCCCCCTGCACTGCATCAAAAACCGACATCAATGTGTAAAGGATATCACCACATGGGCTCAGGAACACTTCAGAAAACCAGTGTCAGTAAATACAGTTCGGCGCTACATCCGTAAGCGCAGCTTGGAACTCTACTATGCAAAGCAAAAGCCATTTATCAACAACACTCAGAAACGCCGCCGACTTCTCTGGGCCCGAGCTCATCTAAGATGGACTGATGCAAAGTGGAAAAGTGTTCTGTGGTCCGACGAGTCCACATTTCAAATTGTTTTTGGAAATTGTGGACGTCGTGTCCTCCGGGCCAAAGAGGAAACGAACCATCCGGACTGTTATGGACGCAAAGTTCAAAAGCCAGCATCTGTGATGGAATGGGGCTGTTAGTGCCAATGGCCATGGGTAACTTTCACATCTGTGAAAGGTACATACAGGTTTTGGAGAAACATATGCTTCCATCTAAGCAACGTCTTTTTCATGGACGCCCCTGCTTATTTCAGTGTGGCTTCGTTGTAAAAGAGTGCAGGTACTAGACTGGCCTGCCTGCAGTCCAGACCTGTCTCCCATTGAAAATGTGTAGCGCATTATGAAGCGTAAAATACGACAACGGAGACCCCGGACTGTTGAACAGTTGAAGCTGTACATCAAGCAAGAATGGGAACTAATTCCACCTACAAAGCTTCAGCAATTAGTGTCCTCAGTTCCCAAACGTTTATTGAATGTTGTTAAAAGAAAAGGTGATGTAACACAGTGGTGGAAACAAATATTCTAACTGTTGTCTTTCTATTTAAGATTCACCACTCAGCAACATATGCCACTCTGCTCCCGTTTTCTGTCCTCAATTATGATTCGGAAAGCGCAGACAAGCTATACGACGTTTGCTTACGGCGTTTCACTCCTCATATAAGTAAGTAAAAATGCAGATCACCTTGTTTTCTGGTTTCAAGTGTGCACTTAGTTGGTTTGCAAACAGGTGGAAAATGTCTATGAAGTTTCTGGAAAATTTACATGGGAGATGAAGCTGGGAATTGTGGAAATACTTTATTACAGTTAACTGGGAATTATGTGTGATTTAATGGAAAGGTATTACGTTCAAGCATAAATACTGTCTAAACATTTAGTTTTGTCATAAATAGACTTCCATGCAAAATAGATAGCTTTCCTTGCCCACATGTAAGTGCATTTCAATACCTTAATATGCTCCATTTATTTATTTTTTCACTTCAATCGAGCGCCGTTGTAGCCGAACCCTTACATTTTGGCTCACACAAAGCAAAAAGAACGAGCAATTAAGATAGCACTGTACGAAATGTGGTTGTTTTAGTCGAGTTTATGCTAAAATATATTTTACCCTCAATTATATTAAAATTTCTTAATCGAGTCAACCTTCGTGTTTATAAATTTTCGGTTTATTGCGAGAAATTCCTATTATTTCCCATGCAAAGAGTCCAACTTTGAAAATTCCAAGAATTTTGCAGCCCTCGCGCTAACACCCCTGTGTTTGTGTTTATAGGCTCCTTTGACCCCCATCTACTGGTTTTGCTGGCCTTCTCCCTGGCAGTAGCAGACTGTTTTCCTGAGGAACTCATCAGAGAAATCTTCAGCATAGATTTTCTCGGAAAGCTCGACGCTCAGCTGGAAAGTATGTGCACTAATGGAAAGCCATTGGAGCATTTAGTCGATATCAGCGCACTAGTAGAACCACGGCGCACATTAGTCCAATGACTGTCTTACTAGTAATCTTTTTTCCACTACTGCTGTCCACTACAGTAGGCCTATGACATTTCTGCACACTAGTAGGACAACTACATTTGAGGCAAAAATACTAGTGGGCATTTTGGTACTACTAGTAGGGTTCAGGAGGCTACGAGAGCAAGACTAATGCCTAGTAGTTGGGCCTAGTAGTGTTACTAGTGCAACAGAGTAGTTTGGTAGTAAGGTTTAATTACGTACTAGTATGTAAGTGCGCTGTAGTCGTTTTACGAGCGTGCTGAATTGTGTTACTAAGGAAGACAAACAGCATACTAGTACATGAACCCAAAGCTGGATATGGAATATGTTTTAATTTTTGTAACTTCACAGTGCTACCCGATGCCCTGAACATGCGAACTCGACTGCGTCTCATGGAGCTCAATCGCGCCGTGTGTCTCGAGTGTCCCGAATTTCAGGTTCCATGGTTTCACGAGCGCTACTGCCAAAAGCTGCAAAAGAAAGGTAAGAGGAAATTCTTCTGTTTATGGGTGTGGGGGAACTTGATGTCGCAAGTAATCTGTCAAATCTGTTCATAGGAATTGGTTCTATCAGTCCTGTGCAAAAGCAAATCCACAAAATGTTGGGGGAAGTCCTTGGCGGTATTAACTTTGTCCGAGTTGCGGAAGTCACGCCATATTTTTACACGATAGGTAAGTAATGTGATGACTTCTCAATATGCCCTGTCAGGTAGTTTTGCTCAGTAAAAACTTCTAAGGTGGAGTCTAATTTGTTCCGAGATGGTGGTCGAATAGAATGCTCTCCCCATCATACAACTTATCCTAACCCTATCCATTTTCTATATCGCTTGTCTTTATTAGGGTCATGAGGGAGCTAGCTTTGGGTCAAAGGCAGGCTGCAGCCATGTCGCCAGATAATCACAGGCCACAATAACACCTGTAGGATTTTTAGAGCCGGGGTGTCAAACACATTTTAATTGCTTGGTCACATCATAGTTATGGTTTTCCTCAGAGGTCCATTATGACTGAGAAAATTAAACAAATGCATAATCACCTCTTTATATCACTGTATTGCGTACACACAATTGCCCCATGTCTTTCATTTTTATTATATATAACAACACATTTAATGTGAAATAAAGATGTCATGGAAAATAGCAAAGAACAAATATTTAAGTTAAATGTATTTGCTGAAAAAAATGCTTGAAATATCTGTAAAAGTGAAAAATTCCAATTTTCAACATGGTTTTCTGTCAAAATGAAATGAACGAAACCATCTAGCAAGAAACATGAAGTTGACACACTTTATTTGTTTTAGTGGGCCACAAAAATGTTGTGGGGGAGGGATCTTGCCCCCAGGCCTTTGGTTACACACCTGTGATTTAAGAGTTGTTTTATGTTTTGGGAATGTGGGAGGAAGCCTAACTACTGAGAAATTTCACACAGGTCTAAAAATAGGGTGACCACTCAACCACAACTTTGATAAAAGCTGATTGCTTGTACTATGAGAGAGCTGTCCTTTTGGAATACATAATAAATAAAGGCTGTGCTCCAACAAAGAAACCTCATGTGAAAACAAAATAATCTCTGTATAGTGTTTGCTATTTTGCTCTCTGAATAGTTTTTGCTCTTTTTGTTGAGACATGAATGTTTTTTTCCTCCCGGCAGACTTTGAATGCATTCTGAACAAGCAGCTACAGCCATTGCCGTACAGAGAACCGAGTACTCTGCAAATCTCGGATAAAGGAAAGATCCGCTGGGGCTCTAGCTCACTGGAGAATGTCAGGAACGAGCTTCCACCTGGAGCCCAGCGGTAGGAAACTACTGAAAGATGTAGACAGATCTTTTATTAGGGAAAAAACATGTTTCTAATGCTGTAGTTTTTCACAGTGTTGCTGTTAACTTCCTTGATTTCAAGTCCTTCTGCAAAAATTCCCACCATACAAAAGGGGAGGCCCTAATGAGGAAGCGGCACCTTGAAATTTTGGGATATCGTGTTGTTCAGGTATCTATTATTACATTATTATAGACTGCTTTTAAACATCAAGCAAAAAATCTTTGCTGCACAACATTAACTTGGTTGTTAGCATTTACACAATAGTGTTGTGTTATTGTCTTACCAGATCCCTCACTTTGAATGGAACTCTATGGAGCTTTCTACACTGGATGCATGGAAGGAATACCTCAAGAAGAAAATATTTAGAGAGCATTTGCCCTGAAGGCCTTATTTATTGAAATAACATTTTTAAAGTCAACATATTTTGAGCCTTGTAATGAGAATTTCCTCAAATGTATCATCAAGTACTCCTTATTCATATTAAGAAATCATGACTATGACATGAGTATGAGTGGTACACTCGCCTGACTTTGGTGCGGGCAGCGTGGGTTCAGTTCCCACTCAGTGACGGTGTGAATGTGGGTGCGAATGGTTGTCCGTGTCTATATGTGCCCTGCGACTGACTGGCGACCAGTTCAGGGTGTAGTCCGCCTTTCGCCCGAAGTCTGCTGGGATAGGTTCCAGCGCCCCGCGACCCTAACCAGGATAAGCGGTGTTGAAAATGGATGGATGGGTGGACATGAGTATGTGCTTTTTTCAGAGTAATAGATTTTTCTAATACAATATGGAGCTTTTTGTTTGTTCTCTGTGTTCATATTTTTAGACCAAAATTAATACATACGGATTTGCCACTTGATCATTAAAACTGACTCCTGTCGGAAAGGAAACACTGTAAGACGATGGATTTTTTTTCTCCCTTTATTTGCAAAGGACTAATTGTAGTGACTTCAAAAAAATTCTTCAGCTGGAACTGGGGTTTTAGTCAAGGTGGAGGGAATTATGTACAGCTCCAAATCGCAATCAGTGTGAGCACAAAACCTTCAGGTATCTGCTTAAAAGCAAAACAAATGTCAGCAAAAGTCTACTGGAACATCTTAACTTCAATTGTGGTCAATCAGAGGCACTTGAAATGGTGCCAGGTGCGTGTTGACTCTCATTTAACATGAGATTGAATGTGTTTCTTAACACAGTCACATCCCAGTTATAAGAGGGTGTGCACACTTAAGTAACAACATTATCCCAGTTTATTTTTTCTTTTACTTTCAAAAAATAAATAAATATATATATATTTTAATTCAGTTGTGCCGGTCATAGGTCACAATAACCGTGGAAAAAGGTTTCGAGATTAAAAAAAATTATAAATGAGACCAACGTAAAATATTTCACAAAAACGTAGCATTTGAACAGGGATGTGTACACTTATTACATCCACTGTATATATACACAAACGACCATTCACTCCAATGGGCAATCAAAGAGTTTTTTTTCCAACATTAAATGGGAAAGATGATTTTACAGAAATGGCCCGCTAAAGAAGCAGAAAAGTGTCAAAACATAAAATCCATGACGTCATAATGTCTCATTGTTATACGAGTATAAATTGAAGTACTGTATGTTCCTGAGCTGTTACAGTTTGGCCATGCGGGCTGCATTGAGGCGCATAGATGCACAAGAAGCTCCAGCAGCATAACGCATCTCTCGGATCATCCCCGTCCACTCCTTCTTGTCCTCTTCGTACCTGGAGGGAGCGAGCACGTGTTTAGAGTGCAGTCATGCAGCATGATAGAATGCTATGTACAGTACACTATAGCATATGAATAAATATGTCACATACTGCCAAATGTCCACGACTTCAACAGGCTCGCATTCCTTGTTCTCGTTCTGCACCATGGCGAAGCCTCCGATGGCGTACAAAAGAGCCCCGCAGCTAACCAGGTTGATTGAACTTCTCTCCTGGGGAAACTCTGTGAATGGTGACCACCTGCAACAAGGTGTACACACATGAAGGTGATCCCATTGTCTTGGTTCACACATATGTGCACTATAGAAAATGGACTGATTGAGGGAAATTATAACCTAACACAGCAGCGTAATACAGATTATGCTTGACCACATTCTGTGTGAGTGGCCTATTTTCAATTGTACTGTACTAGTAACTGCATGTACTTGTTGGTTGAAAAGTCGTAAGTTTCACAGGCAGCAGTGAGGCCTTCTTCATTGACCCCTCCAGCCACAATGATCTTCCCTTTGTGGATGACCGCTCCGAACATGGACCGAGGCGTCTTCATGGAGGCCACCTCTTTCCACTCAGACCTCTTGTGGTTGTACGCGAACATTTTATTGGTGGGTTTACTGTTTTACAATAATGAGAAACAATGCCAGGTGAGAACAAAATCTAGCCTAATGAAGGGGAAAGAATTATTCAACTTACTTATCATCTGTTTTCCCACCGATGCAATAAACCAGCCCGTTCTCAGAGACCACACAGTGTCCGTGGATCCTCAAAGGCAACTTCTTTGTTTCGGTCCACCTCATTTTTCTAAAAAGGGCAATTTGAAGAAAGAAGTAAAAAAGAAAACAAATCAGAACTCCGGATCAAGCGTGCGTTGCTTACTCGGTGTCGTAGCACATAATGGTGTCATGGGACTCGTTGCTTTCCAAGTCTTTTCCCGCCACAGCGAAGATGAGATTGTCAAACTCCCCCATGGCGAACAAACCCCTGGGGGAGGGCATGGGGGGCAATGCAGTCCAACCTCCAGCAAGATTGTCCATCTGGAAGGACATTTGAAAGAAGCTGACTGCTGCAAGAGGTGGGTACACCCTGGACTGGTCAACAATTAGTCACAGGACACAGAAAAGCTTCAAGACTGGTCTCACAAAAGATACGAACTACAAGTTTTCCCATTCAGTGTGGGCCAAACAATCAACGACCATGCTTACAAAGAGATCCTGCGTTGTTTGTTTCGTTCAGTGCACAAGAGAAGAGAATTGTCCTTAGCATCCGACAGTTCCTTGAAGAGGAGTACATTGCCATGTTGGAACAACGTAGTGGGATTTTTTATTTCTCTTTCCCAAGATCAAGGGAGTCAACAAGGGCGCCGGTTCTGAAGACGTGGACGACATCTAGATGGGCGTGACGATGAGGCTCCAGAGGTTCCTGGAAGATTCCTTCAAGGAATGCATGAAGGAAAAGACTGGAAAAGTGGGGGATTACTTCCAAGGGGAAACTTGTAGTTTGGATTTTAAATATATCTTTTGTGACACCAGTCCTGGAACCTTTCTGACACGTCTCGTAACAAAAAACATTCACTCTTATGGGCGATCTAGAGTCTTCAATGAACCTAACATGCACAGAGAAGCCAGATCCAAGATTTGAACCCCTAACCCTTATTAGAACCTAGGACCAGAATTTAGAGAGGCATACATGCTAAACACTTGATCGCTGGCCCAAGACTAATTTGTAATAATCATAAATCTCTACCTGGTAGAAGTAACACTGCAACGGGTTGTCTTTGTTGTCCTCATCTACAAAGAGTCCTCCCAACACATAGAGGTGGTTCTTCTTTGACACCAGACTGACGTGGTTCCGGGGGATCTGCTCAGTCATTGCAGCCAAAAAACATTCATTTTCCTGGCCATCATAGGCCACCGCAGCAGTGTCATTGATCATCAACACCATGTCTTTAGCGAACATGCCATATCTGCGGTTATCGTTCAGGTAACCGGGGAACTTGGCCTCACCTTCTCCATCGTCCTTTTTCTTCTCTGGCAACTTCCCCGCAAATGCATCCTTGATCTCTTTGAGTTTTTTAGCAATTTCTGGATCTCTCTTGATGAGCTCATCCTTTTCTACCTTTTCCTTGAAGTACTTCTCTGGCAGCAAACGGAAGCGGATGCATTCAAATGCCTCCTGTAAAGATTTGATGCGATTTTCCTTGTCTTTCCTGATCCATCTCATGAGGGTCTCAAACACCACTTCTTCCTTCTCCACATTTAGGGCGTCCGCCCCAATAAGAGCGAAGAGTTCGTGAGGAGCGAGTTCCAAAAAGTCCTCGTCCTTGGCGACCGTCACGAAACGATCTGTGATGTAATCTCGAGCTGCTATCGCCAGTCTGGGGCAGTTGAGCATCAGCCCCAGCCTGTAGATGCCAAGGCAGTTCTTCATGGTTAGCTTCTGCTGGAGAAAGTTCACACACACCGTGAACACTGAGGGGATCTGGAAGCGACCGGCAACCGCCATGATGTCCTGCACATTGTCATCATTGATGTCAATCTCTGTTGAGTACATGTAGTTTACAATCGCCTCCATAACAGCGGGGTCTAGATCCTCCAGGACAACCTCCTTCTTGTCCATTTCCTTGCCATCCTCAGAGAAGTAAAGCTCGCGGAAGTAAGGGCTACATGCAGCCAGGATCAGCCGATGGCAGGGAATGCTCCTGTCACCCACCTTCAGGATGCAGTCCACCAACTTGTTTTCATTCAGGAGTTCTTTGAGTCCGTCCTGAAGCAAGGTGCTCTGAAAGAGGCGTAGATCTTCCTTCAAACCTCGATTGTCCATGCTGATAACAAATGGATCGGAAGAGCAGCAGTGCGAAAAAACGAGTGGTCGCGGTGAAGGCGCAGAGCTTTAAGGTGGTCAGATCTGAGGTGCAGTTGATATAACTGTGCCCCTCTAAATTTAGCCCGGCGCCCATCCAGGAAGAATTCAGCTTGGCCCTATCAGAGCCCACCCACAGCTGTCATGGAGTAAAAACAACCGAGGAGCCTCGTCACCCTGGTGATTCGTAACAGCATTGTTAGAGGCCCTCACAGAAATAACCTATGAGCTTTTTCTCTACCCCAGCCAGTGGTGGGAAGTAATAATGCTTCATGACTGTACTTAAGTATATTTTTCAGTCCATACTTTACTTTAGTATTTATTTTTCTGACAACTTTTTACTTTGAATCCCTAGATTTGAAAACAGATACCTGTACTTTGTACTTACAAAATAATAATTTTACTTTGGGAAGGACGACACAGCGTAAAACTGATGGAAATAGTGAATGGTAAAGTCAACCACGGGATATTTTTTTCAGTTGTAATCCTTAGCTAATTTAGCATTTTTTTTGGTCCCCAATTTCAGGACTTTAGTAAAGTTATGAGAAGTGTTGTGACAGCATTTAAATTGAGCCAGTGCAGCTAGCGCTTAACAACAACATGCGACATTCTTTTTCCATGTACGAGCACTATGCAATAAATGAGAAACTGTTTTTATTAATTGTGCCAAGTTATCTAAATGGTATTGTAGGCTATAGACTGTAGCCTAATTTACAGTAAAAAAAAAAAAAAATCATAATTTTTTTATTTAAGTAGGCTACATTTCCGAGACTGTACTCTTTCTAAATTTGACTCAAGTATATGAGGAAAATCAGAACTTTCACTTTTACCCGTCTTTGTTTTGTCTTTTTTTTCTTTTTTTATAAAATACAAGTATCTGTACTTGGGTACAGCATGAGTACTTTTGCCACCACTGACCCCAGCATGGGCTAAATGTAGGTTAGGTTTACAAGAAAGTCAGTGAAACAGAAAACACATTGGTCAGACTTGTTTAAGCACTTATTGCTCACGTTTGACATTTTAGGTACATTAAGTCATAAATCAATGACAGTGCTGACCAGTATTAGCTTGTAGACACAATGAGTGAACAGCTGCTGCTATAGGCGATGACACTTTGTCCTCTTTTAGCATTACTAAAATACTTGAGTGCTGTGTTTAGACATGAGGTACAAAACTATGTACAGTATACACAGATAGACTGTATAAGATATTTTGTTTGCTTTTAAATAACACCAATAATATTATTTTAATACAGATGTACAAGTAACTTCACAATAAATACGTCCTGTATAAATAAACTATAAAATAAGAAACGATCAATACTATACAGTTTTGTAAATCTGATGTCTGTAATCACAACAATCTACATCGATGATACATAAATATTGAATATTATTTCAGTTCATGACTTCCCACAGTCCTTGAAGGGTAAATCCATCCCTCAGCTTTTCAATGGCGAGGCCTAGCTCCTCTGAAAAAACGGGCTCGCGGTCTTGTTGCTTGAGAAAACAGAGTCATGTGATCAAAAATGTTTGACATCAAGTACCACAGTAAGCATATTAGTGAACATGAATTAAAGGTTTAGTTGCAAAGTGTTGTGAGACTTTACCTTGTTTCCATCAGCGAAGTAGGCCTGTGGGCAAACAACAAAAATGTTTAAAAAAGGAAAAAATATCACTGTACCACTTGACGTTTATAAGTTTATACATTTTTTATAAATTAAATGGCGCACACTTTCTGAAGATGTTTTTAGATGAAAAATGGCCTCTTGCTTGCCAATTTATGAGCCTACAGTTAACTCTTTCTTTGTTTTCACTTTTTTCTTTGAACACAAGTTTAATACATATGCGTGTGTACACGCCGTTGCATGTCAGTGGTCGGCAGCTATTCTTGGAGCTGGGAAGCTAACCCACCGAGTTCCCCAGCAGGGAGGCGTGAGTGACGAAGGCAAACAGAGCGACTCACAGTGAAAGCGTCCGTCTGCTCGTCCGGCTCGATTTCCACATCATCGGGAGGCTGCTCCAGCGTCACGTCTTCCAACGGCAGCGGCTACAAGTATCGTGAGGACAAAAATCACGGTGACAACAAGCCCACCTGAACAGATTGATTCTCATGCAGAGACGATGAAAACGATTTAAGGAATAATATATGCCGCGTGTTTTGAGTCGTGAAAGTTCTTACACAGGTTCCGCTCAATAAATTAAAATTTTGTCGAAAAGTTTTATTTATTCATTTATTTCAGTAGTTCAATTTAAAAAGCAAAACTCATACAGATTCATTAAATACTTTATTATATAATATTCTCATCTCTTGAGATGGGGAAATATGGATTTTCGTTAGGGGTAAATTCTAATTATCAAAGTTTTATATATATTAATAGGGGAACTATTTCACTCTGTATCTAGTGAATCTATATTTGAGTTTCACTTCTTTCACTTAACGACTGAAACAATCCCCCCTCATGATATAATAATTTATCGAGACGCACCTGTATGTTTGCTTACCTTTTCTTCCATTTCATAGTCCACTCCAAAAATGGGGTTGGCAGAGTATACCTTATGCAGCGAGTTGATTTCTTTAAGAGCATCCTGAAGCTTATCCACCGGGTCAATCTTAAACCCCAGCACATAACCGCCACTCTACAGGCACAAAAAAAAGAACCAAGTAAATATATGTAATTTTCAATCATAAAAACAAAGAAGAGCAAATGTAACTCTAAAATATCAGAAACATACCTGGCGGGAACTCTCTATCACCAAAGCCAAACCAAATTTGGAGTCTCTTATTCGGATAGACCACTTTAGGACAGAAAGATATAGAAATGCACGCATAAAAACATCTTATGTTAAATTCTAGAGAATATGCACCATGCATAAAATGCAAGATGACCTCTAAAAGGTGTTTAATTGTCATGGTCCTATGTGTAAAATGTAATAGAGTTTGTTAAATGGATACCTCTATGAAGGTGCAAACATTACTACTTTTGGAAAGATTGTTCGATGTCTTGTAATGGATACAATTTAATGTTGCAGCTGTACCTAATATGTGGTACCTTCCACTGCAAGCTCTCTTTTTTAAAATTATAAATAATGTATAACAAGATCTGGTGGCATTAGAATGGTGCCAAATGTATTAAATAAAACTGTCTAACATGTCTAGAATTACGGTACCTGCATTCAGGAATTCAATTAGAGGTCACTTATGATTATAACATCACATAAATAATAATTCCAAAAAAAATCCAGTGAGAAAAATTTGCATGATGCAACAACTATATTTTTGTGCTTCTGGTTAAAGTAAGCCCAATAAACGTACAATTTGGAGGTAAGGAATGCTGACATTGAAGCTCTCGTTCATATTGGCGTGCCATACAATCCGCACATTGGTGACAAAGAAAGTTCCCAGGTTCCCCTAAAAGACACAAAAGGTCCACATAATCAACAAATAATCAACAAACATTAGAAGTGAAAGGATCCATCTGTTCTCATTCCAGGTAGTGGGAATCAAATCGCAGTACATTGTTAGAACTGCTCTTAAGTCAGTCAGCAGTGCAGACTTTAAAACTGTATGAAATCATGTACCTGATCACTGGATAAATTCCAGACGCCATTGATTTTGTCGTAAACTTGCTCCCGAGGTAAAAGTCGCAGGTTCCTGTTTTGAATAAGCGCTGCTCGCAGTTTCAAGTCCCGGTACATTTTAGAAGTCTCATAGGCCCTGTGTTGGGGCGAAAAAACAAAACAAAAACAAAAACACGTAATAATTACTGTAGTATTTAGTACAACAGTGTGGCACATTTCCCTCGCTTTGTTACCTGTGCACGGCAATGACGGATGTAAAGAGGCGGGGACTTCCTGGAACCACATTGGTGAAGATGAACTCAAATCTCGTGTTGTTGGACTTTGTCAGGATGTAGAGGGCTTCGGTTTGGCCTCGAAGTTTCTGGAGCAGAAACAGTACAGTTCACAGCTTTGCATGTTTATCCGCGTCTTCATCACATATTATTTTCAAGTTATCTATTAGTATTAATAATTTGAAAAAGCTTTTTGTTAAACATCCGCCTCTATAGTCATTTTGGAGTCCAAGAAGTCATCATGTTAAATGTCTCCTAAGATCTTGGTATAAATTATGAGAGTAGCTCAGGGAGCATTTTAGGATTACGCCAGCGTTTTCTTTGTCTTTTTGTGGCTTTTAAATACCAAAAGAAAAAGAAAAAAACTCAAGAAGGGGTGTTAGGACATTTAAAAAAAAAAAAAAAACAGTTTTAGGCCTACTATTGACCTGTGAATTATTTAGATGTATAAGGATTCAGGAGCAGCTAAGACACAACTCCCCCCCCCGTACTCATTACACCTTAGACATTGATAAAATTGCTTCATTGTCTTTACATTTTACATTGAAAAGTGGTTAACTTATGTTTGCACTTGTGTGACAGAAATGTTATTTTCGTTTGCAACATTTAATCAAGTTTTTGTGATTGTAAACGACTGACCCTGGAACAGATTATTATAGTTAATGGTTTCCATTTTTATTTGAGTAGAAATGCTTTCAAAGTCAGTACAAATGATTACTGAAAAAAGAATGTAGTAACCACACAAGGTATACTTACGGAGTTTGCTGTTCTCGTTGTGATGTTAATGATGGAGTTGTATCCCACAGCTGAAAATCAAAATGAGAGCTTGTTCTAGTTAATGTTGGCGTTTAACGTCTAAATGTGACCATCAAGTAAACAGAAGAAAGGTTTTAAAAACTAAAGGTGATGGAGCCTTTCAGCCCGTTGCCCCAAAATAGTGGAATGCACTTCCTTTTGGGCTAAGAGCTCATCAGTACATCCAATTCTCATTTGTTTTGGCAGACATTACAGCAGGACGAGATAGAGTTTTTATTTATTTAGAATTTTCTTGTATTACCTGAAAATGTAAAAACATTCTGATTCTGTATTTTTACATGTATGACTTAACTATATGAAACTCTGAGTCCTCTGTGTGAAAAGGTGCTACATTAATAAAATGTATTTACTTATCTATTACAAGTAAAAAACTGAATAATAACAGTCAAAATACTTATTATTTTAACATTGCATTATTGGTTAATGTTAAAGTATTATTACTCACACAAATTCACTCTGGGCAAGGCCAAAGAATGCCAAATAATTCTCAGGTTCGTCACCAAGAGTCGTCCTACGAAAATTAAAACAAACAAACAAACAAACACAAGTAATGCGTGAGCAGCCAAACACAAGTCGTCCTCACAGTTTTTCCACGGAGATACCTCGATCTCCGTTATTTCCTTTCGTGTCTTCGATCGAGTCAAGGCAGTCTATCAGCACTTCACCGGGCCGAGTTTTCATCTGCCTGTCGGCAAAGGTTCAAGTGAAATTGACATCTCGGATCACCGTAGGGTAAGCATACGGCTCTACTAATTTGCTAAGCTAACGATAGCACTTCGAGGAAAAATAATGATATCACTTGTGGAACTTACTGTGCGGTTATGTCGAAACGAACGTCTCTGTCCTCCCAAAGAGCATCTAAAACGGAAGCCATAACTGAAAGGCTGTTAGACGAGTTAAAAAAAAAAAAATGTAAATCGGTGGGGAAAAAAAACCGGCTTGGTTACTGGCTAATAATAGTTAGCAGATTTGCTAACCTGAGAAGCTTCGAGTTAGCTCCAGTCACCATAGCAACCGACGGCAAGCTCGAGGAGACAAATTAGGCGACTGTGGCTACAGACCATTAGTTGTGTTAAAGTAGTAGTTAAATTCTATTTGTCAACTTTTAACTAATTAATAAGAATATAGTACATTGGTGATAATCGATTGACACTAAATAAATATTAAATATTACTCCACATGCAGGGGTGGCGTAAAGGAGGGGGAAAAAAATAATGTACCTGTAAATAGTAGTTGTTAATTACTGTCAATAAAAACTGAGAATTACTTTTGTTACCAATTAGGTGCGCAGAGAGGTTCTAATGTTTTTTTTCACCAAAATATCAGATTTTCAGTTTGCTTGAAAATAATTGCTCCAGTGGTAAAATTACTGTATTCAGCTGCCACTTCAAAGCTGCTAGGTTGCTCTATTTGCCTTATTTTCGACTTTGTTGCTATTATATGACTCACATTATCCTATATTCTCCAGATCAAAAAACACATTTTCTTTTTTGTCTTCATGGTGTGTGTGTGGTGTTAATTTCGTCGTAAGTTACCAACTACAGTATGTTTCTTTGCAAAAAGGGCTTAGGGGCTGACACAGCAACTTTGGATATAAACAAACACACTGACAACAGTTTTATTCTTTTATTAATAAAAACACAAATAAAGACATTTATTAAAACAGTCACACACAGCCCAAATTGTGACATGTTTCATGGAGGGATTATAAACACATTGAAAAGGAGAGCAGGATCACATCTCGCCTAATGACAACTTCAGTAGACTACTCCACATTACTTAAAAATAAGTGTACCTATATTGCAGCTGCCAATTACAACTTGACACCAGACACTGAAATAAAACAGTACAAAGAAATGTCTCACCATTGTTATTGTGCAGTGTAGATTTCAGTCAAAGTAAAGCATATTGCTCAGAGATGTAAAGATGCTGTATGTATAGCGTCTAGTTGAGCTTAGATAGTGTCACGTTGACCAGGAATTATATTAGTATTTTCTTTTTCAAATTCAAAATGTCAGTCATTTACTCGCTTGAATCAGCAATATGGCCATATCTTGCTTGGATATATAAAAAAAATGTCACCATACATTGATTGTATTGTAAACTTTCCACATTTCTTCTTTTACTTTTATCCTGCTGGGAGAATCAGAACAGACATTAGTCAAGGATCATAAATTATTCAGTGAATGTACATATTTGCTGTTAAACATCTTGAATACCTGTCTTCAATATAACACAAGTCTTCCTGCATTCATCTTCAGTTTCAAATCGATTGTCATTTCCAGCGCAGCCTCCATACCAAAATTGTGCGCAGGAATTAGCCTGCTTATCATAATACCAGCGGATGTTGTATGATCTGCAGGTGCCTTGGTCCAAACTGAGGTTACAGCGGGGATCGCGAAGTGGAACTTCTGAAGAAGAAAAAAAAAAGTGATTTAAAAAAAAAAAAATTTTTTTTAATGCATACTATGGCATGTGAGTTTAACTGCATGCAGTACTTACCTTCAGGAAGTACTGGACTTGCTACTGCCTGCAGCTGATTAGAATTTAAGGAAGAACTGGAACCCAGTTTAGATGAAGATCCTGCAGCGGAGGAGGATGATGAAGGTGATAAGACTGCCTCATTGGACACAGCGCGTTCCTTCACATGTAACAAAGAGGCTGTTTTGTTCACTACAACCACGCTGCCGCTGGCCCTCACATGGGCCCTCAAGTCTAAATCTTCACCGTCTTCGTCTTCTTCCATCTGAGTGAGACAAAAATCCAAGACCATTTCAGTATTTTGTTTATTTCTGATGTCAGTATTTGTAAAAACAAATAATTCTGGGAATGACCTGACTAGGGAGTGGATCAGCACTGATGGGCAGTGCGAAAGTGTCCCCACGGCCTCGGCTGTTGGTACGTCTCACATTTGTGACCGCCTCTTGGTAACCATTCCCATTTACTTCATTCTTGTTTTTTCCATAGCCATTGTTGTATCCATTGCTATGCTGTCCATATCCATTGTTACCATTAATACTGAGTCCATTGTTGCCATTCCAGTGCCCGTTTGCAATGCGATTATAGATGAGGGCACCATTTTCATCCTCGCAGAACTGGCTGATGACTTTAGACTCCAGTGCTGAAAGCAGAAAATAACAGATGAAAAAATATTTCATACACTTCCAGGTATTGTTTAATGTAGAATGGACATAATAATCGATTAATTGATTGCTTGGAATGCTGTTGTGTGAAATTGATTGTTGATGAATTGGGTGTCGAAGCAAATGAGGCAAAAGGAAGTGCACAACAGTGAACTCCTGTATATTCGCGTATTCACATAATCACAGTTTTTTCTTTTACCTATCCTCTGTTAATTGTTGAAAAACTCCCATATTCACCGTATTACTGCCCAGGCCAAAAGCAAGGAAAGTATTTATTTGCTCCTGTCTTGTGGCATCTTGGAGCCAAGAAACTATGTTGAATTTAGTTGAGGAGCTTCATTTAAACCAAAATAATGCTTTTTCGCCAACTTGAGGCCGAGGAACTAAGTTGAAGTGAGTTGAGGAGCTTTGTGTGGACAAAAGTAGTGCTTTGCCGCCATCTTGTGGTATCTATAGCCAATTATAAACTTTTTGCGGGAAGTGGCTTGCAGATTTTCACTATTTGCAGCAGGGCTTGGTCTCAAGCCGCAATGTTCACATTTTTGTTGTCCTGAGTTTAGAGAGTGTAATGCTTTTCAGAACAACTATCACAACATTCCATTATCACCTGGCAAAGTGTTGAAGTCATCAATAAGGTACATGTGTTCACTATCAGGGTCAGAGGCAATGAGGTTGAGTTCTCTCAGAAACTCCGCCTGCGTCAGATCCGAGGAATTGACGATCCCCAGAGCGTACATCTCAATATTTGCTGCATGAGCCTCTCTCACGGCAATATCAAGTTTAACGGGCTCTCGCTTGTCAGTCTGACCATCGGTGATGACGATGGCGACCTTCCTGACCCCGGGCCGGGCGCTGTAGAAAGCCTCCTGTGTGGCTTTTCTTATGGCGGTGCCAGTATAGGTACCCTCCCCCATGTAAGGCATCTTTCGGATCGCCTGCTTCACATCTTGTTTGTTCGTGTAGCGGACCAAGTTGAACTCCAAATGGACATCCAGACTGTAGAGGACAAGGCCGATTCTCGTTGCATTGCGTCCCACCGTGGTCCGGTCCACCAGCCTGGTGACAAAATCTTTGATGATTTCAAAATTGTCAGGGCCAACACTCTCTGAGCTGTCGATCACAAAGACGAGTTCCATTGGCCTTTCTTTACACTTGACGCCACATCCTGACAACAACAAAACACACCTTGAACATTGCCTACTGTACATCAAAAGGGCTCAACAGTATGTAATTTCATTTGATAAACATTCTGCAGGTTAAAGTAGTCGCAAGTTTAAGTAAGGTAAGTTAAAGTAGTAGTAGTAGTAGATAGTCATGTATCTCCCTAATATATTCCAAATGTACAGTATCCGCTAAAGCTGGTTTACGAGAATTTAATCTGAATAAACTATGTGTTTATTTTCATTGTTACTCTGAGGAGCTTGGACATGTTGTCAAATATATGATTTTTATAAGAGTCATATTTTTATATGCAATATGCCGCCCCCTCTTTATTTGGAGTGGAGTGTAAATTGATTTCACTGTTTTCCTAATACAGACACATTAATTTGACTCACACTTACCACATATTTCTTTAATGAGTTTAATGATGTCCTCTCGCTGAAAAACAAACACATTTCATTAAAACTAAATATCTACTCTTTGTCAGAACATTCAGAAAGGGATTAAAATAAACTTACTGTGAGGCCCGCGTCTCCTTTTGTTCCTGGTTTTCCCTGTTATTTTATGAAACATCACAGTTTTGACTGTTTGATGAACTTTCACAAACATATCATAGTTATCTTTATTAAAGATAATTATTCAAATCTATCTATTGGACATAAGTATCTTGATCAAAGTCTATTTTTACATACTGCTTCGCCAGGCACTCCTGGATCTCCCAGATCTCCCTCTGCACCTTTCATTCCCCTCTCACCCTGAGACCCACGGTCACCCTGTATCAACAATGGATATCTAATCAGTCCGAGCTCAAGCAATCAGATACAGTAGGCCATATATGCAACAGTCATAAAAAAAGATGAAGAAGAGAAGAAAACTCTTACTTTAGCGCCAGGGAACCCATCTCCTCTCGGCCCTCTTGGTCCGGTCATACCTTGGGCTCCAGGATCCCCCTGAAGTTAATTAAATTGGTACATAAACATTAAATTAAAGTTAGCAAGTCTAAGTCCTGTAAAAAATTAGGATGGGAATTGGTGGTAACCTGTACCTTTGGTCCTTGAATACCCACTCCTGGTGGTCCATTTGGGCCAGGAGGTCCTGCCCTCCCAACATTACCCTTGAAACACATACAAAAAAAATAAAAAAAAATCAATCAATCAATGAATCAATGAATCAGTCTCTAGTGATTATCAGGACTAGAAATGGCAGTAGCCAAAGAAATTCTGTGTGAATGCAGAAAGAACAGTACATCTTAACAATCTTGTGCAGAATTATTTAAGAAATGTGAATGTTCTCCTTTATTAAATCATGTTTTCGTTGGAAAATATCAGCAATCACACAGTTTGAAGAAAATATGTATGAAATAACCAAGTAATAATCTTACTGGGGGTCCTTGTATTCCCTCTCCAGGTGGGCCAGGTAAACCTGGCAATCCTCGAAATCCAATGTCACCCTGGAATATACATGACACAACCAAACTGATTTTTTTTTTTTAAACATACACCAATCCATGTCAAACGATCAATATATAGAGTGAAACCTTAGGTCCGGGAATTCCTATACCCTCTGGGCCTGGTTCTCCTGGTAACCCTGGAATTCCTGGGGGGCCCTGCAAAAGAAACATGTCTACTTGTTAACAATACCAAAGGCAGGTTAAGGGGCGTCATGTTTTGATCGATGATGGTACAAACCAAAGGTCCTGGGGTGCCTTCTCCTTTTGGCCCAGGTTGACCATGTGGACCAGTATAACCTCTATCACCCTGGTGGAACAAAACCCAGTTGAGATGATTTCAACAACATAATCCAGATGCACTTTATTCATTTCGTAAAACACTAAATTATAGCAGTAGAGTTTACCTTTGGACCTGGAAGTCCAAGGCCTGTTTCCCCAATTGGTCCAGGTGGACCAGAGGGACCAAGATCTCCCTGAAGACGTGAAATTGAAGCCATACTACTGATAAGTAATGTTTTCAGTGCATTTGAAGAACAGTGCTTCACAAGTGCTTCTTGTTAACTAAAATGTGTCTTACAGTGTGGCTCGATAATAAATGTTTGGTTATTCACCTTTGGACCAGTTATGGATCGTCCTGGTTGCCCTGGAATGCCCTGGTGACCTGGTACCCCACGTTCACCCTAGCAAGTGGTAGTTGGCAAAGAACATGAGCTAGTTTGTAGAAGTTTTCGTTACTATGATGGAAACATTGTCACATTGATTATTTAATTCATGATTCTTTGTTTCGTACCTTTGGACCAGAGTGTCCTGAGATCCCTGGAGGTCCATGTAACCCTCGGATACCCCTCAGACCCTGGTCCCCCTTTGAAGGAGTACAAAACATAGTGTAAATGATCTGTGTTGAGGTTAAACATTAAGTACCAAAACCAAAATACAAACCTTCTCTCCTTGAGTCCCAATTCCTGGAGGTCCCTCAGAACCTCTTGAACCTGGTAACCCAGGCTCCCCCTAAGAGGTCAAAAGGTCGATGAGATACAAACCCCTTTTTAGTTAGTTAGGTTAGAGCTAGAGTTTGCGTAATGTTCTGCACCTTCTGCCCTGGCGCCCCATCTTCTCCTGGAAGACCAGGTAAGCCACCTAAACCAGCAGATCCAGGTTCTCCCTATGTCAATAAAACAACATCATTGGATACTGGATAGATGCACTACATTGTTGCATACAGTATGAGCTAAATGATATCATAGTCAATTTAAAAGTAAGGACATTTTGATGAGTAGTTGTCTCACCTTTGGACCAGATTCACCAATGCCTCTCTCTCCTGGAGATCCCTGTTCTCCAGGTAAACCTTGGTCCCCCTAGAAAAAGAAACAGACGTTGTTCCTCAAAATGATATAAAGAACGTAGCGTGCACATTTATTGTTTATATATAGTATGATAGTTGTGTTAGGGACCAACGCATGCATTTTGAGCATGCATTTTGAGAACTATGTCCACAAACCTTGGGTCCAGGCAAACCCTCTCCTGGAAGCCCTCTTACTCCTGGTGGACCCCTTGGACCCTCAACTCCCTGGAGGAGTGGAAGTTAGTATTTAATTTTAGCAATCCCAACTGTTAAGTACATGTGTTTCGGGAGTGAACTGATGAAAATGTAAATCGGTTTGCTGACCTTCTCTCCTTGTATGCCCACTCCTGTCAGCCCAGTGGGCCCTGGAGGACCTGGGGGACCTAGTTCCCCCTGAAGGAAAGCATCAAAGTCATAAATGAAAGAATTGTTCAAATGGTAATACAAGCATGAAATTTGGTACATCCATCCATTCTCAACACTGTTCAGGGTACCGGGGCGCTGGAACCCATCCCAGCTGACTTCGGGCGAAACGTGGACTACACCCTGAACTGGTCGCCAGTCAGTCGCAGGGCACATATAGACACGGACAACCCTTTGCTTTCACATTCACACCGTCACTGAGTGAGAACTGAACCCACGCCGCCCGCACCAAATTCAGGCGAGTGTAAATTTGGTACATATACTCTTCAAAATACCACTGGCCACGCAAAAGTCCAAATTTGTTTTTTTCCTGTATATCTCAAAATGTGTTCATTTTAAGCCTCATAACTGTACTATAATTGAATATAAAGTTGGGTATTGTGGATATTTTTGTACCAAGTGAATCTAAGTCTGTATGTATTTGGGTTCTTTAAGGTACAGCATAAAAAGGGGCATGAGCCATAACTTTAAATGTTGTTGATAGATATATCCATTTCCATATCCATCCATTTCCTGTACCGCTTTATCCTCCCAAGAGTCACGGGCATGTTGGAGCCTATCCCAGCTATCTTAGGGCGAGAGGCAGGGTACACCCTGAACCGGTCGCCAGCCAATCGCAGGGCACATAGAAACAAACAACCATTTACACCTACAGGCAATTTAGTCTTCAATAAACCTAGCATGCATGTTTTTGGGATGTGGGAGGAAACCGGAGTGCCTGGAGAAAACCCACGCAGGCACGGGGAGAACATGCAAACTCCACACAGGCGGGGCTGGGATTTGAACCCCGGTCCTCAGAACTGTGCGGCAGATGTGCTAACCAGTCGGTCACCGTGCCGAATGTGAATATATTGTGGACATTTCAGTCCAAAAGATATGTCTTGTAGCTATTATATTTCTTTATATACACGCAGTTGACATTGGGTATGTGGTTGGTTTATGATATAATGGTATTAACTTACCTGTTCTCCTTTAATTCCTGCACCCTGTTGTCCTCTCGATCCCCTCGGTCCTGGAAGCCCGCGATCCCCCTATGGAGTAAAATCATGCCATGTTAGTTACATCACAACCACTTGATATTTATTGGGTCCTTGCCAAATTCATATTGTTCTCCACTGAGATGGTTATGAAGAGGAGCGTGTTGGCTCCTGTTACCCACTTCATTCAAATGATCCTAGCTGAAAGGAATGGAAGTTAGTATTTATTTTTCCTTTCATACCAAGATGATTCCCCTGGAGTGGGCTTTTTGCAATACCAATGAAAAGTAGATGTAAAGAACAAGCAGATGGCAGCTAGTGTAATGAAATGCGTGTGAAACTTGTGCATTAGTATGTGAATGTGTGCGTGGCTTATTTGAGGGGGCTGTGCAGCTGAGGAATAAAACCTATAAAACCCAGCTAAGGAAGTCTAGCTTGGGTCAAACAGATGTGTACTTGCTTGAGGACATTTCTAGTATTATTTCAGTATTTCATTTGACAAATAAATGTCTTCTTTTATTTCCACATAAATAATCCCCACTCAGTGACAAATGTCGATACATGTGCCGTCTTGTAATAAAGGCCGGAAACTTTGGTAAAAGTAATATTAATCATTGGCATTTAACTGAGGTTGGAAGCATACTACGTCATTAAACAGTAAGATTTATATCAATCATTTCATATTGTTCCTGGTCGATCTTTTTTGTTGCAAACGCCTCCAGAATTAACTTTTTGCAGAATACATTATACAATACTGTACATCAATGCAGCATGTTACAGCAGGACAAGGCTGAGCACACAGACACATAGCATGTTGTAATGATTGAGTGAACGCCTGATTTGTGAGCCAGTGGGTTGGAAGTAAGAAGTGGGTTTGACGTCATGCGGGTCATGAACTAAACAATGAATCCCAGTAGATCCATCCATCCATCCATTTTCCATACCGCTTATCCTCAATAGGGTCACAGGCATGCTGGCGCCTATCCCAGCTAACTCTGGGCGAGAGGCGGGGTACACCCTGAACTGGTCGCCATCCAATCGTATATCAATCATATAAACAAACAACCATTCGCACTCCCATTCACACCTATGGGCAATTTAGAGTTTTTAAATAACCTACCATGCATGGTTTTGGGATGTGGGAGAAAATCGGAGTACCCGGAGAAAACCCACGCAGGCATGGGGAGAACATGCAAACTCAACACAGGGGAGTCTTGGTTTGAACCCGGGTCCTCAGAACTGTGAGGCCGATGTGCAAATCAGTTGTTCACTGTGCCGCCTCCAGTAGATCCACAAAAAGTTGATGTTCCAACATCACACGTTCCTTCAATTGGCTTTGAAAATGAATTAAGAAAAAGCTGTGTAGAACCTTTAATTCAAATACTTTTGAGGTCATCCAATTCTGAGTTAATGCAAAATGATTTTCGGGGGAAAGAAAATCTCTGCAGTCACAGAAAAACCCAGTTTGTTTGTTGTGCAAGATGTTATGCAGGATCTCAGCAAATCTCGAGCTACTTCAGCATATCTTTGAAAGATAAGCTCAGTAACCACTAGCCTTTACGCGATCAGGATTTTTGGGGCCGATCACCGATCAGCGAGTTTAAAAAAAACAATAACCGATCACTGATCCGATCACAAGATGGAGGAATGTGTCTATTTAAATGACCTGTTAATTTACGCTATATACTTGTGTACTTAATTTCTCAAAAATATATATTTACAATAAATAATGTATATCTTTGTTCCTCTCTTTATGCCAGTGAGGCATAGTGACAGACACAAATGAATGGTCTTCTATTAGATGGCAGGAAGTAAATACAGTAATTAATGTATCCACTTTTTGTGACATTTTTGTTTGTTGGTGTGCCGTAAGATCTTTCAATTGTAAAATATGTTCCTTGGCTCCATCAAGGCTGGATACCACTGCTCTAGTCAGATCGTGTATTCTAATCAGTCAGGTCAAACCAACATTACATGACAGAAATAACGGGTGCTAACTTACTAACTTTATTACTTACTACTTATTATTATTACTTAAGTATAAGTATTACTTATTACTTCACCCACACCGAAACTTTAGAGCATGATTCGACAGAACCGCGGCATGTTTACGTACAACCGTCAGTACTAGCAGTAGCTTGCTAGGATACATAACGTTTTATTGCCTGCTTGTGAGCTTTAGTGTATTAAAAGTACGTGAACATACATCAAGCAAGCCTTAAACGAACGTCCTCTTCTGTCCTGAGCACCGGTGACCACCAACACACGTTTTTCCCCATTTTGTTTTTATAATACAGTCGGCGCGCTCAACTCTTGTTGTCGTCGTCACGGTAACGAGTGTATCCGGTCGCATTTGAGTTGACAAGATAAAGCCCAATGATCGTAAAAAACGGGATGCGGTGGTATCGGAATACAAGATTTTATCGCAGTACTCTGACAGTGCAATCGTAAAAGAGCAAATTTGTCTTGTAGTTTGATCCGGGCATTAAGTGTTGTCTGTCTCAAACGTGTTGTCTGTTCCACACCGCCGACATGTTTATTATTATTATTTTTTAAATAACTTTTTTGGCCGTCAGATATTTCCAATACTATGTCAAAAGACACGCGACAAGGCTAAATATAAACTAGCTTTTGGATTCAATTATACTGTGCACGTGGTGACGCGGAGTAAATGTCTTTGACGTCATTGATCGGATCGGCGAATTATGACATTAAAGCCGATCAGCATAAAATTTGGTAACCATAGAACCAAGCACTGTTTGTACACTGATACTAGACATTACCTGTACAGTTTAATAGATCAACTCTTTTTCCATTATTTCCTATGGTAAAATGTATTCTAAATTCTAAAAAATCTGAGGTTAACCAGCATCCTGGAATGGATGGTGTTTGACCTTACAGTGTAATGCTACATAATACTGTACCTTTGGTCCAGGAAGGCCCTCACCAGTCGGTCCTTTTCCCCCTTGAACACCTTGTGGCCCTTGAGGTCCCTGTAAAAAAACAAACAAAAAAAAAAAAAAACATAATTGCTCATACAGTATCAGACATAGAGCGTTCATTCAAGAATTTGCTGTCACAGAAATATACGTGTAGGATTCATTTTACAATAAAATTCATTAAAGAAAAGAAGTCCAAACTCACTGGTGGACCATGTGCCCCAAGGCCTGCAGGACCAGGAGGACCTGGGCGGCCCTGGAATCCCATGTCACCCTACAAAATGTAAGGAACTTGATGTATTAACAGGCTCAGAAATGTAACTGCAAGCAAAGCACTCTAGATAAAATAGATTAAGCCAAAGAAAAGACTGTGACATACTTTTGGCCCAGGTATTCCAATGCCAGTTTCCCCCTGAATACCTGGAGGGCCGGGTGATCCACGTTCTCCCTGTCATCAAAACGTAGGTTATCAGTTGTCTCCTCACAGGTCAATACATGTTTTGAACTCAATCTGTCAGTTTCAGTCAAGTTTCAATGTCTCAGCGCTTATGTAACCTGAAAAGGGCTGTCATTGCATAACAAGATAAAATGCACTTAACGTCGAAAACTTTGGTCTAAAAAATAACAGCTACTGTACATAGATTTCAGAGAAATTCAGTTTCACCCTAGGGCATGTTTTAGAGACTGTGGTGGTTGGATTAGATACCACATCATTGTGATTGTGCAGTTTGGTTACTCAGCCTGTGTATTAAACTTAGTATCCAACCCAAATTGCAAAGATACAACTTCCACAGAAAAATGAGATAAATGTAAATATTACAATGTGATGAATGTAAATATTACAACATGAGTGATGTCTCAACCGGAGTACAGTGGTGACTTGAGATACAAGTTTTAATTTCTTCCGTGACCACACTCTAAATCAAAGACTTATCTCAAATCATCTTTCCCCATTGAAATGAATGGAAATGCCATTAATCCGTTCCAGCCTCCACAAAAAATATATTTTTTTAATACAAAAAATAGCATTCCGTAATAACATTACTGTATGAAACATATAGTAATAAAATAATTAAATAGAATGGAAAGAATTAAACAGTTCACGCATCCTGATATATTTATGGCCGCTCCTTCTGGTGGGTGCCTCTTGGCCATCCAAGGGGCAGTATAATACAGTCATGCAGAAACAAACGAATAGTTTCACAACTACTGTAAATGGTCTAGTAATCTGCAGCAATAGTTAGTTTTTTTTACTATCTATATGCATAAGTATTGTTGTATGGTCTGTCTAAATGTGTTCCCCCACCGTTTGTGTTCAATTATTTATTGCTTAAAGGTGGCATAGTTTACCAAACAAACTTTTTCTAGTATTTGGGATGTAATACTGGCTCTATGGTGCCTCAGTAAACATGTGAAATATGAATTAAAATCGTCCACGCATTCCTGAGTTCCAGATATTTTTCTGTCGAGAGGCCTGAAATCCGGTCATTCAAATTTCTTGACCTTATCTACGTCACGAGTGAAGATCTCCGCCTACCTCTCCGCTCCCGAGCCAGCGTTGTCAACATAACAAACACGTGTGCTCTCACATTTGGGTCTTCTACTCAGAGACAACCAATCAGAGGAAAGGGGGCGGTCTTAGCCAAATATGGACAATATGGGTACAAAACTGGGTCAAACAGAAGTAGCTGTCCGAGGGGCCTTTTCTGGTATGACAAAACCAATGTGTTTTTTTTAAAATGAAATCAAAACTTTTATACTAAGTCCATGTTAGAGAGTCACTCTATGGAGGTCTAAATCACCAAAATATGGGACCTTTAAAGTGTTCTAACACCGCCCCATAGATGCTATTCTTTAGCACGTCTATGGCGTTTCCCAATATGTGTTAGCATTAAGCTAGCAGACGTTAAGAGACTTAACAGACTGTTTAGTTGACAGTAAACTTCAATTGGAAGGCCTATTTAAAAGCCTCTTTTTTTGAAGAAATGTTCACTAGTTGTCAAACTGCTGCTGTGAAGTGAGCTGAATTCACTGCCACCAAACAGTGCTTGTACCTCAACGTTTTGCTCTCATATCAAAGAAAAAAATTGGCAGAACGTCGAGTCACTTGTATCTCTACTGTACTGTATTCAATTATAGCCATGAAACATTAAAACATTTTGAAATTAACAAATTTCTTCCCAGGGTACTTCCAAATACATCAATACATAGCAGGATGATTTATGTCTATGGAAATGCTGTAGACATGTCCTGACATGAGAGCATACACAAATTTTTCATGTATTTTAAATGTACATTATGTTGGCGTTGTTAAAGATGTTGCTGTAGGCACTTCCTGATTTTAGAAAGTGGATACAAGACATTGGGAATAACATGAGATATTTTTTTCGGGTTCATTCCTTCACTATTATAATTATGAAGGGGAACATTACCAAATGCTCCCCAAGGGGTCTTTTCTGAGACAAACAACTTTATGTGCTGCATGTTAACACACAGTGGTGGTAATAAAACTTCAACCTGTTCTTAAACATTATAGTAAAGGAAATTCAAAGGTCACAGAAGGGGTTCTATGTCATTAAAAAAAAGATACTAACGTGCTTTCCCTGAGGGCCTTCTGGTCCAATGTCTCCATGTGGTCCTGGTAGACCCTGGACACACACACAACATGCAATTAAAAACTAGTATGTGTATCTGACTGTGTATCTGATGTTTTTTCCACTGCTTCATTGTGAGTCAAGTAGGGTCCAATATGAACACCAGTTTAATGTTGACAATGCAGGCAAATCATCCAGGTAAACAAAATTACAAAAAGAGACCATAGCAAAAAAATTATAAATCAGAACATTTGATTATGATTAAGAATTTGCCAAGAATGTAGCCTACTGTATGTCACGCATACAGACACCTACTCAGGTGTAATGCTATATATGGAATATGTAACTTGTTGCCTGAAATGTAATTCTAATATTAAGCCAGAAAGAGTGATATAAAATTACATGCGCAAGACGATTGCCATAGTCATGAGTTCTATTCAGTATTGTGATTATATCTCTTCTTATTCAGTATTTACTGACCTGCAGTCCTCTAAGTCCTCTTACACCAATCAAACCCTCAGGACCCTGCAGCAGGTCACATAATGACAATATACACATAAATTCTAATAATTAAAGTATATTATGATAAGTTTGTCACATTTTCGTACCCTGTCTCCTTTGATTCCTGGAGTGCCGCACTCTCCCCTTTCACCCTGTGGATAGATTACTAAGTACATGCAAACATGAACTGTGTTTTATAAAATTACCAGTCATCTGTTATCTTGACTCACCTGCTCTCCTTTGTAACCTGATTTTCCCTGAAAATATATGTGATTAGCTATTAAAGCGTAAGATACAGTAAAAATATGCACGTTTCAACAGAACGTTTTGCTCAATTACCTCAGCACCGTCCCGCCCGGGTAGACCACTTATTCCTGCTTCACCCTGAAATGTCACGATGATACTGAGTCATTAGCACAATAGATAGGAGTTATAGGACAATTTTTGTCAGTGTAAGGTTAACATTGAGAAACAGCATAAACATTGTATTGCTAGTTTAAGTAAGAATGTGATTGAATGCAGGTGAAGAAAATATACAAGTCTGTCTAAATGACTGTTTGCGTGTCTAAATGTCATTTTTCCATGTTAGGACAGTGGCATTGGATTAAAAATGGATACCTAATACTCTGAAACCTGGGGAATACCCAGTGTATTCACTGTAAATTTCATCTGTACTTGGAATACATACTGTATATTCTGGTCATCTGTGACTTTAACACTAATTTGCTAAATGTCTTTATAATAATTTCCCAGTCTTGGAAAAACGAACCCAAGACAACTTGCTCCAAACTGAAAAATGGATCTCAGGTGTGGAACCCTGGGTCTGAGATAAAGGTATAAATAACTTCTTTAGAGCCTGTCAGCCGAGAGGGTCGAGCCATTTGTACGAATAGGCGCACACCTTTTGCCCTTTCAGCCCGGGGGCTCCCTCTTCTCCTGGACGACCTTTCTTCCCCTGAAGAAGGAAACAAAACCATGGTTTTAGAATTGGCAGCTCAGTTCTGGTGTTTCACACTTTGGATCTTGTGGTACAATGAATTCACATATAGCCATGAAAAGAAATTTTTTTTGGGGGGAATCTCAGATGACTCAGAGGATCAAAACAAACATGGGAGGAAAGATCAATATACTGTTGTCTAAATACGTGCACGACACTTATGGATGACACCACGAGTCACTTCTATATGACATCTGAAGCAATAAATGGGGCATGAGTAGTCTCGCCCGTGGGGGCCGGGGGTTATTGCGTTGAGACGCACCTGGATGTATGTCAGTTGCTATCCTCCAGACATCGCTGGTTTGTGACCATTAAACCAATAAGAGCAATTATGGGAGCAGCCTTGTCTGAGTGGAAGAATTTGAAGAATCTCGCCATGGAGAAAGCACCTGGTTGATGGTTGTGCAGCTGTCTGTCAGCACAGCATGATTATTTTCCAGTTGAATAGAAGTTGAGAAAATCCAGTGCGATCATGCACTAAGGAAACTAAATATGTCACATCCAGGACTCGAGTAATGCATAGGCGTGCACATGCTGAAGTCTAGGACCCCACTTATGAACACTGGGGGACACACACACAAAACAAAACAATCCATTTTTATACTGCTTGTCCTCATTATGGTTAGCCTATCCCAGCTGACTTTGGGTGAGACGTGGGGTATGCCCTGGAGTGGTCGATAGCAGGGCACATGTAGATACACAACAATTCAAACTCACATCCACACTAATGGGCAAATTTAGTCATCAATGAACCTAAGCATGGATGTTTTGGGAATTTTGGAGGAAGGCGGAGATGGGATTCGAACCTCATTCTTTAGAACTGTGAGGCAGACGTGGTAGGCTGGGATAGGCTCCAGTTCCAAGCAACCCTAAGCAGTATAAGCTGTATAGAAAAGGATGGATCTTTGATGTGCATTTTATGGTAATATAATATTGCCCAGTTTTGACACTGTGAGAGGTATTACATTGTTTTATTGCAGTTGTACTGCCCCATACTGAGAGGCATTTCTAATGGCTTGCCCTCATTGGCTAAATATAATAATCAAAATGTATAAAGTAACTCCGAAAGTTACTAAACTAAAACTGATCATTATCATCTTTGGAAAAATAGAACTTTTGAAACACGAGCATTTAACACGATTGTTTGAACACCTGCAATTGCCATAGATTAAAAAAAAAAAAAAAACATCTTGAGGGCATGTCGACTGTTATGACACTTCAAAAGAAGTTAATACTCACCGCAGGCCCACTGGGCCCCCTCTCGCCTTTCTCACAGGCACATTTCTGAGTCAATGGGCACTGAAAAAAAAAGACAAAATACATAATGGTAGATTTAGAATCAGTATAATTCAACCAAATTGCAATCAATAATGTGAGTGTAGACTGGTAGGGAAGCGGTACTTACTCCTTCATCAGCCAGGTCACTCTGCAAATAAAAGCAAACAACAGAATTTCAATTGTATCCTTATAACAGACCAAAACAACATCCATCCATCCATCCATTTTCTGAGCCGCTTCTCCTCACTAGGGTCGCGGGCGTGCTGGAGCCTATCCCAGCTGTCATCGGGCAGGAGGCGGGGTACACCCTGAACTGGTTGCCAGCCAATCGCAGGGCACATAGGAACAAACAACCATTCACACTCACAGTCATGCCTACGGGCAATTTAGAGTCTCCAATTCATGCATGTTTTTGGGATGTGGGAGGAAACCGGAGTGCCCGGAGAAAACCCACGCAGGCACGGGGAGAACATGCAAACTCCACACAGGCGGGGCCTGGGATTGAACCCGGGTCCTCAGAACTGTGAGGCTGACGCTCTAACCAGTCGCCCACCGTGCCGCACCAAAACAACAAAGTATGTTAATTTATTGATTAAGTTTAGTAAAATATTTGAAGGATCCCCTGAGGAGGAATTCACTTACAGCAGTGTAGGTAAATAAAATTAATAATAAATAAAAAAAATTGGTAGTAAGAAACTGTTATACACAACAATTACTTTTTGTTTTGTTTCTTACATAGGTTTAAGTGTCATGTGATTGTTTTTAGCAGCACATTAAAAACTATTTTAACTATTGTGGAGTAATACTGTATATTGGATATCAAATGGATATTGATATAGTTGCATATTGTTCAGCTATAACAATGTAGGAAATTAGTAAATGTCACTTGAATAAAAAAAAAAAACCCTCATGTTGAATGTAAAAGAAAAACATATTCAACATATTGGATAAGATCATGGAGTCAAATTCATCAATCAAGTGTAAAAAACTTAAAATCCAGAGCTATACAGTTTAGAGTTATTCTTTCATTGTCTGTCCATGTGTCTGCTGTGAATACTATACATAGTAAATAGGTAATGTTATATACTCACAATCTTAGTGGCTATATTTTCAACTATGTCCTTGTCTTGCAAATTGTGGAGGAAGTGGGATGTAGGAGAGCTGGCGAGGATGCGGAGCTGAGCCACATTGACGGGCTCGTTGGCGGTGCGGGTAATGCCCAGAGTGAAGAACTTGATGCCCTGGTTCTTGGCCTCGGCGACAGCATAGAAAATATCCGGGTTCCTCGGGTGGGAGGAGCCATCAGTGAGGAGCACAGCTACTTTAATGCTGCCCGGGCTGGATTCCTCTTGGTAGATCTTGGTCATGTTGGTGATGGCGTACGTGGTGTAGGTTCCATGGCCGATGTAAACAATGGGAGCAATGCGGTTCTTGAAGTTCTCTATGCCCCTCCAGTCATTAAATCTTTGCTCTGTGATGACTGTACTGCTGTACTGGAGCAGGGCCACCCTTAGGCTCAAACTGCGGCCTGTCTGCAGTTTCAGGCCTTGGAGTTTGTCTACCAAATTCATAGCAAACTGCTTCTCCTGCTCATGGTTGTCTTTGGCACTCTCAGAGCTGTCCAGTAGAAAGGAGAGCTCCAAGCTACAGTCCTCATCCAGGATGGCTGCATCAAGAGAACACATGCGGAATCTCTTTAAACACGTTTTACTCAGGGTTAGGTTACCAAATATGGTTCCTTAAACCAGTGGTTCCCAACCACTATTAGCATGCCGTGAGCAAAGAAGCCAAAATTTATACTCAAGTAAGAGTACTGTTACGTTATGTTGGATTGGTGAAACAGAGACGTGACAGCCCCCAAGGCAGAAGTCTCTCCGACTAACCAGAACAAATAGATCGCGAAGGTATTAATGGATTGAGAAAAATAAAAGTAGCGTGCAAAATGTAGTTCGATGTAATTGTGTAAAAGTGGTGTTTCTTCTTAACAGAAAATACTCAAGTAAAAGTAAAAAATTTCGTTGCAGTAGAACTACACTGACGAGTAAATTACCCAAAATTGACTTGAGTAAACGAAATAGAGTATGTAAATGTAACGCATTACTGTCCTCCTTTGGCCATAAGAGCTCATTAGATGTGCTGTCGGAAATTATCTAATTTACCATTTAAGCATTCATTCTCACAAAAAGTATTTATTCACTTCAAATAATGTATATTTGTTCATCTATCTACTGTATGCCACCAACGATCGTGACAGGCTGAACAATTAAATACTCTTCCATTAGATGGCAGTAGGTAAAAGTAACCTTCGTTTCCCCCAGTTGCCATTCATACAAGAGAATGACAGCTTTGAGTGCAACTAAACAGATCCAGATTTCACACTAAGTCGATTCATGAGTAAATCAACATTATTTCAATATACAATATAGCCTGTATACTTTTTGGCGGTGTACCATGAGATTTTTCTCATGTAAACTCAACAAATAAAGGTTCGGAAACACTGTCTTACACTGTAAAGGAATACTTTTCCAAATTCATGAATTACGTGAGACAGACAGACAGACAGACAGACAGACAGACAGACAGATATTCTTCATTTTGCTTACCTTGCCCATCATACATATTTGCAGCCAGTGGTTTTGTGCGAGATTTGGCTCTTCTGTTATAATGCAGATCTTGAGCCCAGACACAAGTCAGTACTGTGGCCAACAGCACTGATTCACAGGAGAGGAGCATCCTTTTCTCTACTGGAAAAAAGGAAATTTCCATGACATAATAAATACATGCAATGGAAAGTATCCATAGTGAACAAATAGTCTTCACTGTTCAACCTACTTTGAGATGTTGCAGTATTTCAGGATGCTGTTTGGACCTGCAGGGCCAGCAAAAGGATCAGGTTGCATGAAGAGCACCACTTAGCTCATTTCCCATCCATCAGCAGCAACAGCAATGTTGTCCTTCTTGGAATCAGACAGTCGAAAAAGCTGGAGTACTCACACCTTTTATAAGGAAGAACCACCCAACCACATTCAATGGATTCTTGCTTGCATGCAGACTCCCTCTCTCGCCTCAGGGCTTAAGAAGGCAGGAATATGTTTCCAACCATCATGGCTTTGAAGGTGGAGTTTTGCAAGTTAACATATTTTATCTCACTTTAGTCTATGAAATGTTGTATGAAAAAGGGTTGTTAAAACCTTTGATTCTAAAATACTCAATGCTCACAGGAGGGGTTAAATATATTTTCACTGCACACTTTAGAGAGTTCCAACACAAGAACTCCATTTACAAATTGATTGATACAGTCATAGAACTACATGCATCACTGTGGGAGTTGTTTCTGATCTATTTTGTTTACCTTTTTAGACATCCATCCTTCCATGTTTTTTAATAGCGCCTGTCCTAATTAGGGTCACATTAGGGTGAGCTGGAGCCGATCCGAGTTTGGTGACAGGGAGGGAACCCTGGACTGGTTGCGAGTCAGTCGCAGGGCCTTTTAACCTACGTACATTATGTGAGGGGTAACATATTAGAAACGCCTCTCAGTATGATGTAGTGTAGCGTTACACCACTGCAAACTACATGCTTTTCAGATAGACATAGTATTACATGTAGAAGCGCTCAAAACATTCAATAAATGTAATGAACAAATAAAGCAAGAATTGAAGTCGCTCGTGGTCCACTGGTAAAATGAGAGTAATTATAATAAATGGAAGCACACATTCCTAGGCTGGGGGACTGTAAAGGTTAAGAGGGCAATGACCTGGTTACCTTTGCATTAAAATCAGAACAGTCCAGTCTAGAGAAAATAGGGTAAAAGGGTGAAGGTGTTAAATGAATCCAATTACACAAGTTGGTGAAGGTATAGTGGTGCTTCGAATGTAAACTTCACTTTCCTTCCTTCAAAAATTCAATATTGAAAACCAAAGACTGTTTTTCCCCCCCAAAGAAAACAGATAGCTACAGGCCTTCTTTTCACCTTCTGACCTCAACAGATGACCATAACTGACAGAAGCTGACCTTGAGGTGATCTCTTCCCACTGCAGTTGGTCCAGTGCACACTGCGGGCGATGGATTCAAGGAGCTTTCTGCCCACTGTGCTCCAGGTGAGGAGGCTTTGTATTGCAAAGCTGCAGGCGAGAAGTAATTAGAGGAGACTTTCTGACACAAAAGAATGTTTCACTGAATGATAGGTTGGCAAAATCCACCCTGTTGCTCTGTGATAAGTGACAACATGCGGCCATTCATCATTTACTGTATATGCGCTGTAACAGCATTTCTTGGTTGTGAAAAATAATGGCCTCTTCTTAAAAACCCACCTCTTGAGTTGTTTTATAGTCCTGAGCGTTTGGATGATTACAAAATTACACAATAGTGTATATTGTATATACAGTCATGGCTAAAAATATTGGCACCCCAGGAGTGACAATATTTTTAGCCATGACTGTATAAAAAGACACATGCGCTTTTCTTTTCCTGACTGTCCGACATGAAATCAGACTAAACCTTTCTGTTTTAGGTCAATTAGGATTACCATTTTTTTTTCCTATTTTCCCAATGCCAGAACAATGAGAAAAGGTGTGCCAATATTTTTACCCATGACTGTACCTGTAGATGTGAATGGTTGGCTGCCTCTACGTGTCATCCCAGTGATTGACTGGTGATCAGTGCAGGCTGGAGGTCACCTTTCAGTTTAATTCAGATGAGATTGTTTCCAGATTTCCTGTGACCCTGAACAAAAGGAGGATTGCGTGACTGCATTCCATTAAAAAAAATAATGTGTTGAATGCCTTTAACAAGGGTTGCACCGATACCACTTTTTTTCAGACTAAGTACAAGTACTTACATTTGATTACTCGCCGATATCAAGTACCAATACTTTATAATGCCACCACATCACAATTTGAGATTTGAGTAAATTGAGTTAAGAGCCCAGTCAAAGAACACATTAACTCGTAAGTCAATAGTGGTACCGAGACTTATGATTGCCCCAACTTAACTTAAGTTGTTCGAGTTACGAGTCCTCACTTGGTTGTATTTCCACTTTGTGTTGTGAACCAAAATTGTAGTTATGAGCGAGCTTTAGATCCCACATGCCGCTGCTCAGTACAAGTGAAACAAAAGGAGAGCCTGGCGCAGTTGCATGCTGTTACATTGCGTTTTTGGTTAGTATTGACGGTTTCTACTGCATGTAATTGCAACGTGATAGTGGTGGTACAATGAGGTGGATTAAGTCAGGTAAGTACACACTGAAGGTATAAAATGCACGGCCCGCCACTGCTTGAACTACAATTGATATGAAAAATAGAATTGGAAGGGAATTGAATTATTATTAATACAGTAGGCCGACAGTAATATGATAGGTTGGCTGGTCTCGGTTCAGCTGCAGTTTTTTTTTAGTGTAGAGCAGGGGTGTAAAGATCATTTTAGTTCGTGGGCCACATTCGCTCCAATTTAATCTCAAGTAGGACAGACCACAATATTTGTGCCTTAAAAATCCATGAATAACAACTATTCAAAGATTTCCCCATAGTTTTGGTGCAAACAATTTTTGGAATATATTCACATTTATTCATTAACGTCTTGTTTCAAATCATATGAACAATCTAAAATTTGAAATATATGTATATTTCAATAGTATTATGAATCAGTGAGCATGAACCATTCAGTTATGCATCTGTTGTAAATGTATACATAAAAATACAAGTTGTGGCAGTGCATGAAAAAAACCCAAAAAGGTTTCACCAACCTCTTATGAAGTGAAGCTTTTGACTAATATTTTGTAATATTTAATTTCTTAAAATATTTATACAGAAGGTATTTATTTCCACAGAGATGTAGCGCTTAGGCGGCACACCATTTTATATTCGTATGCTTATGAAATCATTGGCCTTTACATGTGCATCAGTCATGTAAGTGTCGTCAGTGCGCCCTCCAGTGGATAAAATGAACTCCAATACCTTCTCTTTTTATTATAATGTTTGTTATTGGCTTGGCATTTGTCTGGTGGTTAACAGTTTGAAAAAAAGAATGCCATTAACAAATGGAAAAAAAATGAAGTCCCTAAAAACACATTAAGTATCTTAGAATTTAGCATACACATGTATTGATTTATATCAAACAAAATAACAGCGTCATCCAGACATTTGTCAGCTTTAACCTTCTGAGATGAATACATGCTCATACTGTACTGTACTTTAATGATGCAGTAAGTGTCAATATATATTTGAATGTATTCTTGACATGACACTCCCTCCACTGACCAATTTGTCATTTAATTTTGCACTTTTGTATCTGGCAAATCTCATTTCTACTATACTGTTTGTTTATATGTGCCCTGCGATTGGCTGCCAACCAGTTCAGGGTGTGCCCCGCCTCCTGCCCGATGATAGTTGGGATGGGCTCCAGCACGCCCGCGACCCTTGTGAGGATAGGCGGCTCAGAAAATGGATGGATGGATAAATAGTATATAAAGGTTTGGTCATATACAATCCCAAGTGTTATCTATTAAAGTCTGAAAAATGCAAGCACAACTTCAGCAACCAGGAAGTTGACTTTGGGACTTTTTGGACAATTAAGCATCCACTCACTCGTGACCGAGGCAAACAGACTGCAGCTTTCAGATTCCTGAGAGTGAATGTTTGACGCTTGTAGACTGAGACAGTGTCTTCACAAGGATCATGGCTAGCCAAGCCAAAGAGGAGCTTTGCTGTCCGACCTGTTTAGACATCTTTAAAGATCCTGTCATGCTGCCGTGTCGTCAAAGCGTCTGTCGTGCCTGTGTGTGCAGCAGTGGTGGAAGGACAAAGGAGATCGATCATGTCCAGTCTGTAGAAAAAGGTGTAACTCGATTATTATACATCCGAGGCCTTGGCCTTGAGGAATGTGTATGAGGCCTTTTCACAAGCCTCAGCGAAGTCAGAGGACATCTGCATGTTTCATGAGGAGAAACTGAGGTCTGCAGAGATGCAAAAATCCATGCTGGCCACAAGTTCTGTCCCCTGGATGAAGTTCCGCAATATCACAAAGAGCAACTCCAGAAAGCCCTGCAGGATGCAAAGAAAAGACTGGAAGATTATACTAAGATTAGAGACAACAGAAGAGATCAAGCAGAGTACATCAAGCTCCAGAGGGACAAGGTTGAAAGCAAAATTAAGCAAGATTTTGAGGAGCTTCGTCACTTTTTGCATGTTGAGGAGGAGGCCAAGTTTTCTGCTCTGAGGGATGAAGAGCAGATGAAAAGTCACATTATGAAGGAAAAGATTGAGGCTCTAAACAGAGATATGGCCGCTATTTCGGACATGATCAGAACCACAGAGGAACTGACATCTGACCATGTTTCCTTGATGAAGAACTTCCAGAATGCAATTACCAGAATCCAGCTCTTGCCTGATAAGCCCGAGCTGCTCCTAGGAGCTCTGCTGGATGAAGTCAAACATGTTGGCAACCTCAAGTTCACCGTGTGAGAACGAATGAGGGAGATGGTTTCCTACAGTCCTGTGATTCTGGACCCAAACACAGTCATTCGAACACTCAGTCTGTCTGAAGATCTGACCAGTGTGCATTCTAAAGTCGGAGCGCAGCGTCCAAAGAATCTAGAGAGGTTATACTGGAACGCTGTGCTCGGTTCTGCTTTGGACTCAGGAACGCACATCTGGGATGTTGAGGTCGGAGACAACACAGACTGGCGACTGGGGGTAGCATCGCGGGACTCTCCAGTTAACATCAAGTCATGGACCATTGGATGCCGTGATGATAGATACAAAACACCTTCAGGACCATATGGATCCTGGAATCCGCCAGTGAAACTGCAGAGGATCCGAGTTCATGTGGACACTAACGAAAGATCAATTTCATTCTCTGAATCTCTTACAAACACTGAATTAGACACAAAAGGCCCTTCCACTTGGTCACATTTGTCTGGTAACAAGAAAATGTATCCTTACTTTTAAACAAAGGATAAAGGGCCTCTGAAAATAATACCACTTTCACCTTGCGTTATGACTCAAACTCAGTGACGACGTTGGACATATTTTGCTCCCAGAATTGTCTTACATGCAGCGACACCATGTAAATTAGTTTCAAGAATATAAACGAATTGAAATCTGATGTCGTGTTGTTTTAGATATTATTTCTCCAGCAGCGATTTTACATGGATTGACCAGTTCAATAAACAAAAAAAAAAAAATTTTTTTTAAAATTCATATTATTGATTTATACCATGTAAGAAAAATTATTCTATTTAAGCAAAAATATGTAAGCTTGTGTTTTTTATGACGCAGACTTACAGTATATTGGTTTCTTCTCAGTGATTGCTCCACATTTTGTGACGAATTTCAAAATCCATATTTTGTTATGTGCAATGGTCGGTAGTTATTATAATAAATTCCTAATTGTTTAAATATCTTAATGTTTAGCTTGGGTAATTATCGTACCAAATAAAATAATACCGCCATCAAGACATCTTTACAAATTAAGTGTGAAGATGCAGATAGACTAAAAGTAGGAAAATACAATGTTTAAAAAAATAAGCGCGACTGCTATAAGTTACAAGTTAAGTTAACGTTGAATCTGTCTGCCAATTGACTATTTTTTTAAACAATTTCTCCAACTATTTTATTCCATGTTCAGCTTTGTAATTTTTTCCTATGTATTTAGCTAATGATGCTATTTTCTGATATGAATTACAGAAGGCGGCCTCTCACCGGATGTGACGTTAGTGATTATAGTCTCAGGCAGTGCTTGTACCGCCCTCCTGCGGTCAAAAGAGGGCACGAAAGCACGAGACACTGCGCATGCGCAACACCGCCGGTCTGCTCAGGAGTTCATACTGAAGCTGTCCTCTGAGCGGCTTCACCTTCAGCCATCTTAACCATGCTGGTTACCATAGGACGATGCAGTAACGGGCTTTTTCAGGCTTTGAAGCCCGGTGCCAACTCACTGAAGACATTCGGTGGTAGAAATGTGAACCTAAATTTGGGTAAGTTGTTATGTTTCTAGCGCGCTGGACTGTCATTGCTAAATGTCCTCTGGACTGTTCCCGATGGACGTGGCCTCTACTTTTCTCGCCTTAAATGTCTGAATTAAAAATGAATACATGCTATTATTTATATTTGTGTTGAATATGTGACAATCAAATGTTAGCCGTTGTATTTCTTTTTAATCTGACGTTGTTGTCATGTCCTCAATGACCTTTAATTTTACGTCCAAAACTACAAGCTCATTCTACGTTATCAGTAACAATGAATGTAGGGAAAATAACATGTACAAATTATTCAGATTGATTCTCATAATATTTGTTTTCATGTTAGCTAAATAAGATAACTACAATGTGAGCTTTTAGTATGATTCAGTGTAGTAGTAAATCTCTGCATACTGCAACCACAATAATAAACATCCATCCATATTGTTATAATTAGAAGTGAGTAACGTGTTGTGGCTAGTTATGGGCTAGTTAAGTTACTGTCCTACTTCTGCCAACTTTCACCAAAGTTGAAATAGAATATGTACTGTACATCACACCGATCTCAATTTACAGTCCACTCAAATCAGCATCATTACCACTTTCCTGCATACTTACATACAGTTCAGCCTATGTGTCAGGTCTTGACAGCTTTATGTAGCGACAAAAAACATTTCATTTAAATCTTGGAACTTCCTGAGTGGACCAATAACACTGGTAGGTGTACTTGGAAATCTGGTTCAGTTGAGTTTGATGTGTCATTACAGGCAGGGGGTACGCAAGCCCTGCTGCTCAGGCAGCTCTTGGCAATGGACGCATCACAGCTGTGATCGGTGCTGTCGTGGACGTCCAGTTTGACGAAGGCCTCCCCCCCATTCTCAATGCGCTGGAAGTGACAGGTCGTGACAGTAGACTGGTGCTCGAGGTGGCCCAGCATCTCGGTCAGTGAGTTAAAGTGTGATACCAGAATATAGAAACATGTCATAGCAAAGCCACAGATGGTTCTTTTTACATTCTATACTCTTGTCTTTCTTTAGGTGAAAACACAGTCAGGACGATCGCCATGGATGGCACAGAGGGTCTGATCCGTGGGCAGAAGGTTCTTGACACCGGGGCCCCGATCAGAATTCCTGTGGGGCCAGAGACTTTGGGCAGGATCATGAATGTCATTGGAGAACCCATTGATGAACGTGGTCCAATTAGCACCAAACAGTAAGTTTTCTTGTGCTACATTTTAGATTCCCCTGTAGCAATTCTAACAAAAAAAATAAATTCTGCTTTGAAATAGCTTTTGAAAGTGAGTCTACCTTATTTAAAAATAGTCAATGTCAAAATGATCCCACTTCAGCATAATGAACCAGATCTCTTGTAGACAAACTGTGCCACAATTCCAGCAGTCTCTTTATTCAGTGGAACTTTATAAACAACTTAATTCACCAAACACTTGATACTCTTGTAAAATCTAAAGAGAAGCAGAATATTTCATATAAGATGTACCCAGTGAGTGTTTGAGACTTTATTCATCCTGTGAGGGAAATGTAAATTGTCATTATACGGAATAAGGTAAAACGGTCTGTTGTTGGACAATGATCATTCTCTAATTGTATTATAGGAGTGGAACAATTAATGGAATAATTGTATTATAAAAAAAGGTCAAAGTAATATCTCTACCTTGATACGTCATTGTATTATAGGAGTGGAACAATTAATGGAATAATTGTATTATAAAAAAAGGTCAAAGTAATATCTCTACCTTGATACGTCACAGAGATCATTTATCTGCATAGACTAATGTTACTGCAGTTGCATGCACCATTTTGTGGAGAACTAAGTTGGCTTGATGGCGGTGCGCCAGGAGAAGTTAGCCCGTACAAGAAAGAGAATGTCCAAAGTTTGGGATAATTTCCTAGTTAACAAGGGAGAGAAAGTGGAGCGTGTACCACAAAAAGCACATCTACAATTGCCAACACAAAGTAGCGTATCACTGTTAGCTAATTTAATGTAGTCAACCATCGCTAGTTAGAATGTATTGTAATGCACCCTCAGTCAACACACTGACTGGCTAACGACATAGCCAGTTAACAGCCATGCAACGCTGCACTCTCTTTTGCTGACGCCCACGTCACTCACCAGGCCCTGCCTTTAAAACAAATACAGATTCAAAGTTACAGATACTACAATAGAATGTGAGGATGGTGACCCCAAGTGGACACAAATAATATCTGCACCTGACTTGCACATTATTTAATAACGCAAAATCTATTTTTATCCAATTAATTGATGGGACAAGCGGTCGAATACTCGATTCTAAAAATATTCAATAGTTGTGGGCGGCCCTGTTTGAGTGTTTCACAAAACTATTTTTCAGGAATTAATGGAAATAGAAATAATCCATTTCAGAGTCAAGTATTACACAACCTTTATTAACTACTGTAAATGCACGTTTTAACTTAATTTTGCAAAACAAAATCTACGAAAATCCAAAGGAAAGGCAAAAGGTGATGAAACTTTTGACCTTCCGCACAACTTCTATTAATAGATGTTTTTAAATAGCAAAGTTAAAAATAACCTCTGCTGTCGTACAGGACCGCTCCTATCCATGCGGAAGCCCCCGAGTTCACTGACATGAGTGTGGAGCAGGAGATCTTGGTCACTGGCATCAAAGTGGTAGATCTCCTTGCACCCTACGCCAAGGGTGGAAAAATTGGTCAGTAACAAGACTGTCTTTGAATTCCTTTATACGTGAAAGGATCTCCTAACTATTGTGCCAGTTGTGTGCCAGGTCTGTTTGGTGGCGCCGGCGTGGGTAAGACTGTCTTAATCATGGAGTTGATCAACAACGTGGCCAAGGCTCACGGTGGCTACTCTGTGTTCGCTGGAGTTGGAGAGCGCACCCGTGAGGGGAACGACTTGTACCATGAAATGATTGAGTCTGGCGTCATTAACCTGAAGGACACCACCTCAAAGGTAACACCCTCAATGCCTGTACAACAGCCACGACAATAGGTACACCTGCTCAATCCACTATATACAGATATTACATGTTTCGAGCATATGTGCACAATCTGTTTACTGTATTGTACTTCCATATTGGATTGCATTAGTAAATCGAGAAGTTCAGTAGGATACATTGTGGTCTTCTATGACCATGCGTTTCTCAGTTTGTGTAATGTTGTCACATTTAGAAAATTTCGGGCTGAGGCACAAAATATTAGAAACATTTCTCTATGATTTAATGCAGTTCTGCATCACTGCAAACTACAACCATAATTAAATATGTACGGTGCCATTGTGTGCGTTCCTAATCATGTTGCAGATGCACATTGTCCAGTCTAGCGTTGAAACACCTAATATGTGTTTTCAGGTTGCACTGGTGTATGGTCAGATGAACGAGCCACCAGGTGCTCGTGCCAGAGTCGCTCTTACTGGCCTGACTGTTGCGGAATATTTCCGTGATCAAGAGGGACAGGACGTGCTTCTTTTTATTGACAACATCTTCAGGTTCACCCAGGCTGGATCAGAGGTATACAATATAACATGCACTACTTACAAAAACTTGATATTCGGCCTCCGGATGAAATTTCAGGATAAACCTAAAATGTGCGATAACATTTGCAGGTGAATTGGACTTTTTCAACATTTTTGAATGCAGATTTCAAACTGTTGTAAGATTCAGTACTTTTTGCACAACCAGTTGTTCTCTATGAAGGAGCTGAACAGCTAAATTCACACCAGGTGTGTAATCCATGAATGCACTAATACGTTTCAAAGGATGTCCACTTCTATGCTTTTCTGTAACTCTTCCAGTCACTTTAACTCTGTTGCAGAGTCTCTAAGTGTATTGGCCATGTATCCCTGAGAACACTGGTCAAAGACTTGCAATGGGAAGGTACTGTTAAGTGTTGTCGTGGTCTCATGAGATCAAAATGTGAACAGCCCCATGACGAGGACTGTTTAAACACAAATTCTAACAGAACCAGGAAATTTATTGGCCGATGAATAGATCAACACATTTTATGAATTTTGCCATTCAGCTTGTTGTGTGGCCCGCCACACACTGAGTGACATGGCCAAAACCGAGTGAACTGTCACGACGTGTGCTGAGTTTGGCAAGTAGTTTTCATGAGTGGCTGACCGTTGGCAAGTGGTTTTTATCTGATTCAAAATTTGTATTGCCGGTGAGCGGCGTTGCAACATTGTGAAAAGGGGTTTCCACTTACTACGCATAAGCGAGACCCAGTTGGCTGCCACGACGCCACCTAGTATTAGTTTTACAATATTTATAATTTCATATGTACCCATGGCTTGAAAACAAAAAGGGGATTCTGGCACAAAAATGCAGATGGAGTCAGTGAATGGGGAGCTCAATCATTGCCAACAGTCTCTCTACTTTTTTTCTTCTCCCATTTCTTCTTTGTGGCAATCCACTTATTCCTTGCCATTTGCACCATGTTTTGGTGGTTCAGTAAAAAAAAAAAAAATATATATATATATATACCGTACAGCCTCAAACCTGATACAGGGTTGCAGTTTTTCTGTTGCAGCCAGCCAGTAGATGTGTGGTGCTCAATTACTTGAAGAGTCGCCAACTGTAATTTATCCGTGATGGGCCACTTCAGTTACCTTAGGGCGAGTTCCTTGTCAAGAGTTTTGAGGTTGAATTAAGTTTACTGGTAAAGGTTTTACCGTAGTGCATTATAGTCATCCTGAAATTTGACTTAAGGCCAATCTCCCTAACATTTTGTGAGTATGCATTGATTTACAACATAATCCATTCAGTAACGATGGTATTATGTGGACTGTGTAATTGTCCTTCAGGTGTCTGCTCTGTTGGGTCGAATCCCTTCTGCTGTGGGATACCAGCCAACCTTGGCCACTGATATGGGTACCATGCAGGAACGAATTACTACCACCAAGAAAGGTTCCATCACCTCAGTGCAAGTAGGAAGTGGCTGGACGGGATTGATGTGGCAGCTGTTGTCGACAGAATCAAAATAAAACATGCTCGCATTGCAGGCGATTTATGTGCCCGCTGACGACTTGACCGATCCCGCTCCCGCCACAACCTTTGCTCACTTGGACGCCACCACTGTGCTGTCCCGAGCCATTGCTGAGCTGGGCATCTACCCCGCCGTGGACCCCCTGGATTCAACCTCCCGCATCATGGACCCCAACATTGTGGGGTCTGAGCACTACGACATCGCTCGAGGCGTACAGAAGATTCTTCAGGCAAGACTTGTGTCAACAGCTTTTTAATAAAGAGTCAAAATGAGATGTAATGACCCCTACATGTTTTTCTTTGCAGGACTACAAGTCATTACAAGATATCATCGCTATTCTGGGTATGGATGAACTGTCTGAGGAAGACAAGCTGACTGTAGCTCGTGCTCGCAAGATCCAGCGTTTCCTGTCCCAGCCTTTCCAGGTGGCTGAAGTCTTCACTGGCCACATGGGGAAGCTGGTGCCTCTCAAGGAAACAATTAAAGGATTCCAGAGCATTCTAGCAGGTAGTGCTGCAAAAGAATACATTTCCAAAATGGAATAAAGCTCTTTTCCTGCTAAAACCTTTCTTCCCGTACTCTTCTCCAGGTGACTACGATGCCTTGCCTGAACAGGCTTTCTATATGGTCGGTCCCATTGAAGAAGTGGTCCAAAAGGCAGAGAAATTGGCAGAGGAACACTCTTAAATGATAATGTATGGAAGGCTCTCTGATTTGTACAGTATAATTTCTATTTGAGGAACTTCTGATGTGTCATGCTAAATATGTTGTGCTTTGCTTGTAATGATCTGGAAAGCTTACAATGAGATTAAAGATGACATTGTGATACAGCAATGCTCATACTGTCTTTTTTTTGTGCACTGATGGTTTTTAATTGAGACCTATTCTTGAGAGATTTGCAAAATCTGAAGGTTTAGTTCCTCAAGTGTCGCAGTATCTTATTTAGCTCCCTTTCCTTAGTAAGTAGACTGTTGCTGTGTTCTTTGAATGCCTCGAAATCCTGTAAAATTATTGACATAAACACTCAGTATGAGCTTAGATAGGTCATCAGCATTTTTGTCTTCACAACAAACCTTGTTCAGCTTCTGGTACTTTGTCCTGGCTTCTTCCAGGGCCAGCTTGAGGGCCTTCACTCTTTTATCTGTGTTAACTGCCTGTGCTTCCTGTTTAAACCTGAATTCAGAGACATATGGCAGCAATTTATTGGAAATGAATTTTCACTTAACAGCAGACAAATTTAGCAACCTTGTTTACCTTTCCTCTGCTTTTGTCCGGGCTCTTTTCTGCTCTTTGTATTGTATCTCCAGAAGCCGGAGTTCTTCTAGCTTCTCCTGTAATTATATAAGTGTATAAAAATAAAATTATACATTCTGGTGAGCAGTGCCATTTTTCCAAATTTACCTGTATAGTGTTCTCTTGTTCCACAGAGGTACGCAGCAGTTTGTCTCTCTCTTTGGTGAGGCTTGTAATACTTTTGCTCATTGTGGCTTCCTTCAAGGCATGCTGCTCCTCGGCTTTTATAAGTTTCAGCTTTACGGCTGATGAAGCCAAAGGTTCAGAAGTGCCTAAATATATCGCATGTGGATATACAGGATTGAGTTCTTTCCCACCTACCTTTCCACGTTTGCTCTGCGATCGCATGGTGTTGCTGAGATTCAGTCAATTGTTCAAGTAACGATGCTGCCATTTCTTGATGCTCTTTTGACTGTTTCAAGGATGTTGATTCACTTTGGGTTATTTTCTCCCTTTTAAACAAAGCAAGATTTTGTGTCTTTAGTTATCATTGACCTGATATTCTTCAACTGCTCGAGAAGACAACCCAAAAGATAAAAAGTACAACTACAGTGCTGCCTTGACATATGCGTGACCTGACTTAGTTTTCTGAGGAACGAGCTGTCATACTGCCGATTTAAAAAAAACATTTTTTTTTTGCTTAGACTTCTGAGCACTTACTGTGAAAGTGGTGGCGTTACCCTTTATGCAGCGGATACTTTCACATAACACTGTCGCAACACATGAAGACAGATATCACAATACTCACAGGCATACACTATATTCTTTATCCACTACATAAAATGACTAATATTACAGCAGCTTACTGAGTCACAGTAGTTTATTCTTTCTTCTTAGTGTCTGCATGACATGTCTTTCTGTCCCTCAGTGACCAAGGCAGGCACACCAGAAGGCGCACCACGAGAACTAAATTAAATAATGATGCACAAACTGTTTAAAACTTTACATTCTATTTATGTATTTACTCTGTTTGTATAAAGTACAATATTATAGAGTGCCATTTTCTTTATTCAAAAAACATTCCCCTATTTTTGTGTGTGTGTCAGGGGCTGGAACAAATTTAACTTTTATCTTAAGGCACCAGCTGCACCAGTGTGTTTAATTGTTGCTGTTAATGTAAAAAAAAACAAGCTTACTGATATGCAGTCTCCTTAGTTGTGAACTCCTCTGTCAACGCTTTGATTTGCTTTGTCAGCTTTTGAACGGTCACCTCTTTATCGTGTAACTTTTGGGAGAAAAGCATGTCATTTTCTGTCTGCAGCTGCTTGTTTTCTAACTTCAGCTGTGCATTCTGGTGTTTGTACTCCTCCATGAACACAATAATCGCTCGACTGTTGGCGTCTAAATCCAAAAATCTTTTCTCTACTAGCTCCGCTCTCTGCTGCTTTTGCACAACTTCTTTCTGACAGCTTTCAAGTTGCTTCTCCAGCTCGGTCTTGACTTGCTGCAGACTTTGACATTGGTGAAAAAGGTCGCCTGATCTTTCTTTTAGTACACAGATCAGGTTGGCTTGTTCTTTTATTCTAGACTCCAGCAGCAATGTCTCCGTTAAATCGGCGGCGGGGAGGATGTTGCATTTCTCCAAAGTCTTCTGATTGATGTCCATGTGCTGCGGAAAAGCCAAGAAAACCAAGTATTTGGTGGTGGTGGTAAGCGTAAAGGAAACTCTGTAACCACAATGTTAGTTAAAGCTGCACATATATTACCTTTACAAAGAAAATAATACTTCGTTTTCATCACTGTTAACAATTATCCATCAGGTGTGCTGCAGGAAATGATTGAATTTCACGTAATTTGCACAAAATTATTTATTAATTACAAATATATTTGTTCTTGTATATATGCCAGTTATAAATAGTCACAGGCAGAACAACTGAATGTTCTACCATTAGATGGCAGAAGCTACAGTAAACCTGTTGCCATTCATACAACAGAATAATGGCTTCGTGTGAGCATATTTGCTTTGTGTTCATTAAACAGGCTAAATTGAGGAGAGATAATTATTTTGGTAGTTTTTTTGTGGCATTTTTGTTTGGTGGTGTGCTGTGAGATTTTTGTAACGTAAAATAGAAGCTGGAAAACACTGCATTAGGCTGTGCGTCTTGTACCATGTGTCAGGTACTGTCAAAAGTATCAAAATTAAAGTTATTTATCATGGAGAATGCCATTGAAGATATAGGATCTTGATTGAAGTAAAATCAATATGTACCTCGTAAATTGTACAAATTATTTTACATTTGTTAAATAAGTCTGATTTAATGATGTATGACCTCAAATCACTTCACCAGTTTTAAATAAAAAATATAGCCTATATATTTTTTCCAACTTAAATTTGGCCCAAGTAAACAATTTCACACAAGTGCTGAATACATTTACATAAACTGAGTAATCATATAATTTTAAACATTCTCACTGCACTTGCCTTATTGAATTTGGTGCCAACTTTATTGACGAAACAAGTTTCACTTGAGACAACATGACGTCAATCATAAGTGACGTACAACTAAGAGACCAAAATCAAATCCAACTGCACACAAACACTCATTTGACTATAGAGCAGACGAAGGTAAAAAAATGTATCTACAATAATAATACTTACGGCAACGTTGAGTGAAAGTCCAGAGAGTAACAGGTTATCCTCAGACTTGGTCACTTTCTTTCTCACGTTCTCGGACTTTTTTCGTTGAGACGACATTTTGATTAATTCAACAAACACCCTTGAAGTTATTGCTGTCTTTTGAAACTAAATGTTCACAACTATGTCGTTTTCTAAAGACCCGTTTTTACTAATTTAGCCACTGAACGTTTTAATGAGCTTGCTAGGTTCCTACTTGTATACTAGATGGAGTAAACTTTGTGCACTACTCCCGACTCTAGAGCACAACGACCCACCGACGTTATGACGTAATCATCTCGTTAGGCGTCATCCTGTTCTTAAAAAAAGCACGCCACCAACCTGAAGCATCAATTTAAATTGACAAGAAAAGCGCATTAGGGCAAACACAATTAGTTTTTTTTTTAAAACATTTATATCAGATTCTTAAGGTTAGTTAACTTGTATTATGTCACCTTTTTCCCCTTTTGAGAGAAGCAATATTGATTTTTGGTGGTGGGGGGGCGTCGTGTTTGACTTACGATAAGTAAGAGCTACAATGTCATATGTCGTCATTTCTTTTTTTTCTTCTTTCTTTTAATGACAATCCAGATTTCAGGTATAATTGTCTCAGTACTGTAGGATACTGTAACGTTAGTGTCATAAGTATAAGTACAATACAAACTAGGAAACGTTATATGGTATCGAAATGTAAAAAATCACGCCGTGTATACTCAGAAGCTATATTTACAATGCATTGTGTATACCTAAGTGTACTTAAACTGCGTTCTAATGTAGCCTCAAAGAAGTACACACACACACACACACACACACACTCAAAAAGACGCTGAGAAACTTTTCCCATGTCCAAGTTTGAGTTTCTCGGTTGCCATTGGAAACCACGTCATGGCAACAGGTGGTAATGTAGTATCACTTTACGGCAGCTAGGTGGCAGCCGCTAACTCTTATTAATCTACCAACAATGGCCTATGTCAAAAGGAAACATGGTAACTTGTGTTTTTCACAGAAATTTCAATTTCGATTAAAATAACTTTTTTAGTGCACAACTATTACTGTGAATGTAAGCGCTGAACCAGATATATTTTTCCTAAAATAAGTCTTTTTTAATATAAAAGTAATCACTGCTTATTATCTTTTGGAGTTAATTGAGTGATGTGTAGAATCTCTCCACAGGACAAAATGCATAAGCAGTGATGCAAGGTTTGTAGTCATGGGAGCTGCATATCATTATGCAGATTCCACGGCCCGCCTTGAGGGATTTATCCAGAGGGTTGGGGGAGCGACTGTCCTGCACTTTGCGCACGCCCCTTTTGATCAAGTCGTAGGCCAAGGAACCCAGTTAGAGGAGAGCCAACAGCATCCCAGACCCCCGCCCCCCACCCCCACCCCCTCCAGTCCCTGCAGCTCCTCCATCTGCACAGTGGAGCTGGACGGACCAGCCAGAATGTGGAGAGCGGTGCCACTCCAACTCTTTCTCTTGTTATTATGCTGGGTTACTTTGTGTCAATCACAAGGTTAGTAGTATGTTTTCTTTCTTTTCTCTTGATGCAGTTCAGTATTGCCATGCAGGGCGTTGTACACTTCTTGCTCCCATTTTTACTTACTTATGTACTTTTAAAACTATGAGCTTGATCTGATTGCAAAGATGCATCCAATTCCATACAGTCTCTTTCTGTGAGTTACACAGGAAAGAATAACAAAACAACTTGTGGATGATGGGGGGATATTCTTAAGGAAATATAATGTTGGCGGCGTGTAACCAGGTAGAATACGATGGGTTTTTACCACTGTGTTATTACTTAAAGGTTGAGCACAAAGCCCCCCTCAGTCAGAATGGAAGTTCTCGTGGAGGAACTTTTGCCTGAGCTTTACTGTTGCTAGGTAACAGAATGGAGCATGTGACTTACAATCTGTAAGTACTGGTTAAAAAAGTTCATTTCAGCAATGAAGTGTTCGAGCTGCACGCCGCAATCTTCAACTCAAGGAATACAATTGACTTTTCTGATTAGGCTGAGACTTCAGGAATTCTCCAATTTGACTCTGTCTACATTTTAGATTGGTGTTTGTCTCTTGTGTTTGTTGCCCAGCTAGATCCTACTTCTCAAATTGTAATCTGCTTTCTTTTTGCTCAACCCTTTGGATGTAAGCTTCTTAGTGTGAATGTGGCTACTAATTACACTGCAGCTGCTGTAGAATGGAACCATTTCTACCTAAGTAAAGCTTGTAGAGCCACAGCTTCACTGCTTGGACATGCCCTGGAATAAACTGTATGATTTCACCTCACAGGTTATCTGACAGACAAAAACAGATGTTTAATTGTCAAAAATAGAATATGCTGACAGTAAAAGTCTGTATAATGTCCAGGAATTTGCTGAGATTTGAGATGTACATGACTCATGTGACTTTGTCAGCATGTCCATGTTCGTCATTAGTGCTAAAATATAGGCCACAACCTTAGGTACACTTGCACAATCTAATGAGACCTAAATTTGTTCTTGTCACAAACGGTGGCTCGACAAAGAAAATTAGGCCCAATTATATGAAATGTATTAAGAAAATGTTATGTTATGCGTGTGTGTGTTTGTTTGTGTGTGTGTGTGTGTAGTTTGCATTAGTGTACTACTGAAAAGATTCATACAGAGTGCTGTTTCTAATATTTAAAATTTTCAGCTATTCCTAAAAGACTATAATTAACAGCTCTCAGTGTGATGCAGTACACCTCCACCAATGCAAACTGCAACAAGAACAATTATAAACATATTTTAAAAGTAATACCTTGTTACATAATACAGTGTTTTGTTTTTGTAAATCCAGAATTTCTGATACAGTTCTTTAATGTGCAGGTATACCTAATGTTGCAGTAAGTTTAGTGAAAGTTCAATTCACGCAAAATGATTATAGACCAATAAGTGTTTCATAAGTATCACTCGCTGACACACTATAAGTGATTAGTAGAGATGTCCGGATGACACTTTTAGCACCCGAGTCTGAGTCACTTGATTTTGGGTATCTGCCAATACAGGGTCCCGATCCAATACCTTGGCAAGCCATTAAGAAGAAAAAAAGTAGGCATCCGAACTGTCGCTATCGTCTTAATTTTTAAAAAATATGAATAAAGGTATTTGAACATAATACCTTTTTATATGGCTAAAATCCTTGTGCAGTAGTGGTTCAATCCAAGTAAACAACATTTTTCCACAGGCTATTACTAGTGCATAACATAACAACAATGCAAATTAAATGTATATATCCTGTCTTGAATAAACAAACTATGTCAATCTAAAAAATAAAAGATCAGAAATTCCACTTAGTGCAGTAACAAAATAAAGCTCTTCTTAAATGGCGAATGAATTAATTTAACATAGTACAACATTGTAGAAGTAAAACTAAATGGGTTCACTTCACTGGTAATTTCTTACTCATTACTTTTGCTGTGACAGTTGGTGGTACTATCTCCAGTCTGTGCTCGATCCCTCCCCACACGCTACAAAATAAAGCCCCATAACCTTTAGTAGCGCTTTATCCAGGCTTCGTAACTCTGAAAAAATGCTGATAATGCTCATGCAGCATCCATAGTTCTGGTTCATTAAGGTCCTTCAATAATTTCCACAGATTGCAAATTTTGCAGTGAACAGAGTTGTATATTATCTATATACAATATATTATCCATATTATTAATTCGTGTTTTGCTTTAGTCAATTAAAGATGCAGTGAAAACCTTAATTCTGTAGCCAATAAGTTACAGTTTTACAACTGATTGAAAACTGTGTAATGTGGTCATGGTGTGAGGTTCGACTGCGCTTATTTGGTTGATGAAAAATGCCTTTTGTTATGTTCAAACTTGTACAGCACGTGCATGTTAAACCTCACCCTTTCCGGCACTGAAGCCTAAATCCTTGCTCAACGGGAATATTGCGTTAGAAAACATGACTTCTCACAAATAGATCTTTTTTTTTTCCTACTACTCTTATAGGTTTGTGACTCACAATGCAGCTGTCTTCCCGCCTTGTGACCACTTAATTTCTCATCATGTTTTGCATCATAACATACTCCCCCACCCCACCACCCAAAAATGTTAAAGATTTTTTAGTTCTAACCAAATGAAGGCTCCACACTCCATTCAGTGATCCTATGCCAGTGCCAAAATCAGTCAGGCCTTTCACTGTTTTGTTTGTAGCACTAAGCGCCAAAGTCACTTGTTTGGCAATTGACTGCATTCTGCTGCATGCATTTCCATATGAAACGGGCCGCAGCACTTTGCTCTGACAGCATGGACAGCTCCAGTTGCATACAGCCAGCGGACGTTTTCTTTGCAGCTCAGTGGGTGCGGAGGCCTGTGCCAAAACAAGCATCATTGGCGAAAGCTTAACGACACCTTTCAAGGCGCCACAAGAGATGTTTCGGGGGTCAGGTGTGGTTTCTCCATGGATCTAAACCCACTGTACCTAATTCTCTCCAGCCGGGTGACACTTCCACTTATGAGTTTACATCCCTACTAGTGCTTCTTTTGTGCTATTGTGATTCCACAGTGGGCTTGGGAAAGGGGGGGGATGGGGTTCATTCGAATGAAAATTCCTCTAATGTTCTTCTCTAAGAGTAGTGGGGCATCCTTACAGCAGTGTCCTCTCCTGCTGTGGGTTTAAGTTGCAATAAGAAAAGACAAGGCCAGACAAAAGGGAAAGGAAAACACTGAATTACACAAAAAACACATACGTAAATTAAGTTCTAAAACACACAGAGTTGAACTGGAAGATAGAACATGAGCGAGCGTGTGTGTGCCTAAGAATAAAGATATATGGCCGTACGATGCTATGAGCATGTGGAAATATTTTACCAAACATAAGACCGTTAGCACGGTCACTTGCAAAGTATGCTAGCCTATTCTCAAGTACAGTAAAAGCACAACTGAAATACAAAAAGTGAAAAAGAGAAATATGGAATTTTTTGGAGCCTGGCTATGTTGTCTTGTTTTGCAACACGCTATGCTATGGAACCCAAATACCGACTGGCTCAATGAAGAGAAAACATGCGCAAGGCTCCCACTTATTAGAAACACAACAACTGTATTCAACATAATGGCGAGTTGTATTTTTGATAATTTGTTGTTGGTTTTTTTTTGTTTCTATGTCAGTCAGCTGAAATACGTCTTTACGTGAATCCGGTCCGTGACGCAAAAAACGTTGGGGACCGCTGTAGTGTCCTAAAAAAATATAAATGATGTCATCGATTATTTGACTTTGAATAAAATTTCATCACATTATAGTCGACTACAACAAACCTATAGCCGTTCAACCCGTTATTAAGACTTTTATTTATGTCAGGAATTTACATTATACATTTATACATTGCTGGAAACTGGACTTAGCGAACTTAGAGAAGACTGCACATCCTATCCAATTGGGGAAGTTAGGTGCCTTGATTTTATGCTTGTAATTGGTGTAAAGTGATACACACATACTGTACAGCTCTACTGTTTGTACAGTAGGTTAATCAAAGCTTTGTTTCGAGGTTGCGTTATTAACCATTTGATGACAGCTGACATCAATACGTACAATCATGCAGTCAAGAAACGCCCATGAAGCGAGGGGTCAAGTTCATTCCTAATTGGGTTGAGGTCAAGCCTGTCAGTTCTAATCAATTTAACATTACCGCTGTACCACTGTTTAACTGATCGAGACGTGTCTTTTGCAATTTTGGCCTTGTAATTCATTTTAAAGACCATCTCTAAGGATTCTCCATCAATCACCACTTCTCTTCACTAATAATTGCATTACATCTCAGACTGGACATGGTCAATGTGTGCCATAGATCAGGTTGTCACTGTCAATTGATTGAAATGCACATTCCTGTTCGGATAGTTGTGATGGAGTGTTCTGACACTCAGCTATGCTGCCAGAATCAACCCCCTACCCCTGGAAGATGTTAGAGAAGGTAGTGTAGTGGTACCTTATCACCAGAGATGCCATTCATTGGGAACATCAAAAGGAGGGTCGTGTGAGTGCAAAAGAGGATTGCGTAACATCCTGGGAAAGGGGTGTGTGTGTGGATGGCACGCGTGTCTCCACCACTCATCAACGACGCTAACAGCATGTTTCATCCCACTCCTCATGACATATTTTCATTACTTATGGAATACTTAGTTAGCATTATTACTTCACTCCTCCTTTTTGACAGAGAATCATTATTTTTAAATGATTGCGAAGAATACTGCACAGCTTCTTTCCCCTCGACATGATCCTCTTAAGCAACTGACCTGTATAATCACTTTGCCACTTTCTCTTCATTTTGCCCACATTATTACCACATTATTTGCACTTAATGGAAAATAGTACAAGTGTGACATTATTACCCACCCTGCAACAAATTCCTTAATTTCAATAATAATGCTTATTCTGATGAGGATAATCGATAATTCAATTATTTGGGTAAAATTTGTTTTAAACCCATAGGCCGCAATTTTGCCACGCTGCTCCAATGTCAATTGGCAAGACATGGGTAAGGAAATCATTTGCTTACAAAAACAACAAAACCTAAGCAGTCAAATGCTGATGACTTCTTGTCTACCAGAATGATACCTGAAATGAAATAGAAAAAAAGGAAGTGTATAGTGATTTTTGAGACACCCTGTATATAACAAATAACAAAGCATAACAGAAAATATTGTTTGTGTTTTCTACAATTATATGTCATTTTTTTTAAACGAAATGTACTGTTATTATTGGTTCTACTGACTTATTATGAGGGATGTCATGTCTATTTTGACAGTTTAAGTTTAAGGTACCATAATTCTTCATGGCCCTATAATAACTTAAAATACATTATCATGGCGGATATTACTTAAATATTTACATTTTTGGGGTACTATGGTGACATTTAGGGTAAAAAAACCAAACAAAAAACATGATGCAATAGCTGGGTATCCATGATGAAAATTTACAAATTGTTGTTGATCCAAATTAGGGTTGTTGATGGCCTTGGTGGAGGCCTGCACTCTACTGAGTGACCTTCTAGTCAATGCTTACAGTAAATGTACTATATGCGTGCGTGCATATAGGATGTGAACTGGGGCAGTTCCGCTGTGGGACAGGCCGATGCATCCCATGGGACTGGCACTGCGACGGGACATCAGACTGTTCGGATGACTCTGATGAACAAGAATGCCGTGAGTCATTTGCTGTCTCACTCTCAACCTGACAATGTTTGTCCTAGAAGGGTTTAATTACTGCCTTGCTGTATACTTTTAAAATTGTACTTTTTCCAATTCATATAAGAATAGATACACTGATATCGTGGCTATTTGGAAATTGTATTACCTTACTTCCTGATCACCTTTTTTACAATATGTATGGGGAAAGAAAAATATTCTGTGTGCTTCTCTTCCTTACAGCTCAGATAACATGCGATGACAGTCACTTCCAGTGTTTGAGTGACGGCGAGTGTATCCCAGATGTGTGGGTGTGTGATGATGAGGAGGACTGTGAAGATGGATCAGATGAGAGGCAAAACTGTCGTAAGTTATCTATCTTCCAACTGACCCTTTCATTACCTTTAGCTTTATTTTAAATTTTTTTTTTTACTATAGCTGATTGATACAATGCTTTATTGACACTTAATAATAACCAAAATGTGAATGAAAGTGCAGTGGATGAGGATTATACACTCTCTGGCCATAATATCAGGGTAAAACGTACCCTAACATTTTGCACCCATTATGTAGCTCAAGAAGGGCACCAAAATCTTCACACCTCTCAGTACAAAAAACATGAAATTAACATTTTTGACAATGTCAATCAAAACCCAGCATTATTATTTTCTTCAATGCCACTCTTGTATTGCATCCCATTGGATCAGGGATGTCCAAAAAGTTGTCTTTGTTTTGGTTCTAAATGTGGACTTATGCGACTGCTTGGTGCAGGAGTGGATCTATTCTAATGAGATAGAGGACCACCAAAAATCCCGAAAAATCTTACATTTATCGCCTTATCACCTTTTGGTGAAGGTCCACTTTAAGCTTAATAAATGCTAACATTAGCCAAAAATGTCCAGCACCCTGTCATTGGCCACCCTGTCAGCAATCTCACATATTTTGCTGTTTATATGTACATTGTTTGCTTGCAATGAATTTAGAAAATGACTAAAACTCTCCAATCTGTCCTCAGCTGGGAGAACATGCACCAATGGACAGTTCAGCTGTAGCAACGGGGCATGCGTCCCGGCTGAGTATAGATGCGACCATCTGTCTGACTGCACCGACGGCTCGGATGAGAGAAACTGCAGTAAGTCTTCTCCAAGGTGGTTTCCCCATATTTTAACACCATCCTATTGTGGCATTTTAATCAATTTGTTCTGATTAAGAGGCTCACTGACAGACAGAACGGGCCACAATATGCTTCTTGTTGTCAGAGTTTGATTGCAGATTCCTCGGTGGATTAGTCAAGCTGAAGTTCAACTGCTATGCCGCTATTGTCCCGGCTGGGACGGTGCACTACACACTATGGGAATCCCACAATTGCAAGAATGTGGCTGCAAATGCTGTTGCTACGGTGGCAGCGTTAAATTGTCCCTGCTTATCCCTCCCATGCACCAAGCTTTTCACTAGCTGTCACGCTGTCAGGTTGACATGTGTGCATTACGTTGCTCAGATGATGATCTAATCTTCCAGATTACCCAGAGTGCACAGAGTTTAGATGTGCTAATGGTGCCTGCTACAACCGCACCCAGAGATGTGACCACATACTTGACTGTCGAGATGGCTCTGATGAAGGAAATTGCAGTAAGTCCATTTTAGATCTTGATATGGGCTTTGTGGCAAACCCGCAAAAGGGTGAGAAGTTAGTTAAACTTCACTACATGTAGCCCCTTCTTTCTTTAGCACAACACTGCAGTACAGGCCTGTTTCCATGTCACAATGGGATGTGCGTTCCTCAACGTTATATCTGTGACCATGACGATGACTGTGGGGATCGAAGTGACGAACTTAATTGCAGTAGGACGCCCCTTCTACTTTCTCCTTGAATTAAGTTTTAAACCTAATGTCTAGCTTTCTCACCATCGTAGATGTACACTCAAAATACTTTTACTTATTTGTCTACTAATATTTTTCCTTCATCTTCAGCATATCCTCCATGCAGAGGCAATTACTTTACCTGCCCCAGTGGTCGCTGTATACATCAAGTGTGGCTTTGTGATGGAGAAGACGATTGTGAAGACAATGCGGATGAAAAAGGCTGCGGTATGGATATACACTAGCTATCACATACAGTACATACACCATACAGACAAATGTATTGGGAGGAATACGTGGCCATTACACCTATAGCAATGGAAGATGGAAGAAAAATATTGAGGTGATGCAAACATTACGTTACCTTGCGCTGCCATTGATCAGGAAATATACAGTGTATCTGCAAGTCAGAACTACTATTAACTAAACTATGAAAACTAAGGGGTGTAACCCAACCTCTGTTTGATTAATGAATCCTCAATGCTATGTTCCAGTTTTTGGCCATAAAATGTCCATAGTTCAATCTTACTACTAGAAACATAAGCCTTTGATGCTAAAAAGCATAAAAACCTTAGTTTGTAGACTTAATAAGATAGCCACTATCTAAAGTTAGAGGGGACTATCAAGCTGCGTTTCCTGTGCTCCAACAAGTGTGTCATTCAAATGGCTCTTTGTAGCACACGATTGCTCCCCCTCCCACCAGAGGGCTTTACAATTTGTCCACATGGTTGTGAAGAGTGTGTGTTTTTAGAGGATGGGCTGCAGAAGCCCCCTGTGACCCCCTCAGAGTTCCCAGCAGTGATTTAACGTGACAGTCCTTACCCTGACAATGACGTCATCGCCACAACTTTATAAAAAAGAATGTCACACTCTTTTCCTGTACAGTTTTCTGCATGCACCATGTATTGTAACATGTGTTGTATTTTTTCAATAGGTGATTTAAAAAATATATTATTTTTTTATCAATAGAAAATGCATTGCATGAGTGTTACCCGGGAGAGTGGCCATGTCCATCCACTGGTGTGTGTATCCCCATGGATCAGCTGTGTGACGGGGCGCCTCACTGCTCTGAAGGAGAGGACGAAACCAACGCCACTGCTGGGCGCAACTGCAGTTAGTACCAAAGCAACCTACCTACCTGCCTGTCCATCTCTGCCTCTGTCTATCCCGTCCTTCCACCATCCATTCATCCATCCATCCATCCAGCCGTCATCCAGCCTTTTTGAAGCACACCCATGTCAGGCTCTTCTTATTTCAAAACAAAATGATTCAGCATTTTCATTTGGTGACAAATTTCTCCCTGGACCAGTCTTTGGTGTTTGTGAATGTACATAACCAGAAAGACAAACAGTGCCTTGCTCCCATTTTTCATGACGTGAGGTGACACGTGCTAATAATTGGTATTGTCGTACTATTGTGCTCACTAATATATTAAAATGTGTGTTTTAGTGAGCACAATAGTATGACAATACCAATTATTAGCAGTCTAACCATAGAAATTGGTGGGCATGCCAGAGACTGAAGAGTTCTAGTACATAATAAAGTGACTTTTTAATTGTGTGTATATAAATGTTTGTACCAATACAAATGAGTCATCTGAGTTGCTGAATCAAGTCGGTATATCTATTACCATTTGGACATTTTAACTTCAAAAAGTGATGTCACTTTTGTTGCCAGCTGTTTAGATGTTAATGACTGTGTGTTGAGTTATATGGAGGGGACAGTAAATTTACACAGCGGTACAACATTACACTATTTTACATTGTAGTACAGCAGTATTTCTTTAGTGTTGCCCCATGAAAGGATCTATTAAAATATTTAAAAAAATGTAAAGGGTGTGCTCACTTTTGTGAGATAATGGATGTATTAAACTATGTTATAGTACTTAATTCTTGTCGTTTTTTGGCATTTCAGTTTAGCTGATTTGTTAGTAATTTGTAGTATACTATAGCTATTTAAAAATAGTTGTCATTCTTGCTTTTTTGTTAGGTGTCTGGAGATGTTCTTCTCTGAGTTGTGAGCATCGCTGTCATCCTTCTCCCAATGGAGGAACCTGTTCCTGTCCTTCGGGCTACATTGTCAACAGCAATGACAGTCGCTCATGTATAGGTAGATAATTTGTTAATTCATTAACTGTAGCTGAGTGCAACCAAGGTGCATTTGAGTTCAATATAGTGGGGTTTTCTTTCTATTCAAGACTTTGATGACTGCTCAATGTGGGGAGTGTGCGACCAGCTGTGCGAGGACCGCATTGGTTCTCATCACTGCAGCTGCAGGGAGGGTTACATCCTAGAGCAGCACAGATACTGCCGAGCCGACACCTCATGTAAGTGTGATGTTTCCTCTCTGTCTTACACACAGTGAGCTCACCTCTTGAAATCTCTGAATGAACCATCAAAACATTGTCCATTAGTATAACACCTTTCCCTTTAGACGACCCTCGTGACTACTTTGCTTAGCACATGTACTCCTTCCTGGTGCATTGTTGCATGCACATTGTTGTTTCAGTAAAGTCTCTTGGCTTTGTGGAACTGAGAGGCTGACCTCTTTGGCTTTTGCCTCACTGAAAGGAGTGTGTATTAAAAGTGGATGAAAAGCACTTTACCTTTCTGAAATAATATGCTGCATTCTGTAAAATTTCCACTCCTTGAATCACACATGCACACTACAAAATTGACTCAACTGCTGTCAGTTGCAATTGGAAACAAATCTAATAATTCATATTTATTCTTCCTGCTGTTTGTGAATAGTTCTATTCACTTCTCTTGCAGCTGGAGTTCCTTCCTTGGTCTTTTCCAATGGCCGAGACCTGCTAATAGGCAATATCCATGGCAACAGTCTGCGCACTTTGGTACAGTCACAGAACAGAGGGGTTGCAGCCGGAGTGGACTTTCATTATGATCTCCATATGATCTTCTGGACTGACACCATTCAGAATAAGGTAAGTTACAATACAGGGGTGCCTTGAGATATAGTACGAGTGAGCCGACTATCAAGGTTTTTGAGATATAAGCTATCACAATTTTTTTGCTTTGACATGTGAGCAAATATTTGAGATACGAGTGCTATGAAGGACAAGTATCAACACCAGGTATCGGTATCAGGCCAATATGACCTTATTTTATTTTGTGAAGACTGCGATTCCAGCTACTGACACTTAAGGCAAAAAATATGACATTGAGTAAGTTCTCCTCGCCAGTAGTTGACGTTACATTGTGCCGGTTTGACACATCTGCGAATCATCATGTGCATCAGAAAGAAAGAAAGGTATTTGTTCACAATTAGTGTATATGTAGTTATGTTCATTGAAATTTTAATTATCAAAAGTACTAGTGGTATCGGTACTCAGTATCAGTGATTACTCGAGTGAATACTTGTACTGGTATCAGTCTGAAAAACACGACCATCACCAATCATTACTGCAGCTTACCGAGTCACAGTTGTTGTGAAACGCTTCTTCGTTTGTGTCTCTATGGCTGTATTATACTGCCCTTGGTGGCCAAGTCACTCATACCAGAAGAGGCTGCAGATAATTAATCATGATGCACAAATTGTTTAATGCTTGACATTCTATTTACTGTACTTATGTCATTATTATTACTATATGTTTTTATAAAGCTCAATATTTTAGAGTGCTGTTATCCTCATTAAAATACACATAAACAAATTTTGTTGGGCTTTTTGGGGAGGCTGGAACAGATTGATGGCATTTCCTTTCATTTCAATGGGTAAGATGATTTAAGATAAGTGTTTTGAGTGGTCCTCTAGGATTTATGGACCAGTCAGACCTGTAAACCAGATGGAATGTCCCCAAACATAACCACAAAGTGTGCTTCACAATGTTTCGAAACATACTATCAACACTATTTACCTTGCCTTCAGGACTTCACACTCACGTACTGACACCATAATTGTATTCTAAGTTCTAACCGTGTGGATGTAGTTACCATTGTTCCTTTGTTGAGTCAGGAAAGACAATCACAGTACAGTAGCACCCACCTAGTGAAATCTTTGTGCCTTTAATGTTAAGTCTTTGAGAGTCATCCATCAGTGGCTTTTGATGAAATACTTATGTTGCATATGAGTTATTCCTTCAAATATCTGAAAGGTTGATACAATAATTAAGCGACAGCCACTGGCTCCCATGCAGCGGGGTCATAATGAAGGGGAAGCTCTGTAAGATGTGAAAACAAATCCATGTGTATTATCTTTAGACCTATCTGATAAGCAGCTATGATGGCCACATACCAGGGTGCAATTTTGTAATACAAGCTCACTTGAGTAATTAGGCTGTGTTTTTTTTCAGTGGAACCATCCCTCTAAATGCATTCTTCTCCACTAAAAAAAGAAGGGTAGCCACCAGGTTGAAGGGCCAGGGTACATCTTTTAAAGGGGATCTTTGTAAATTAAATGCCTCCATAGCTCCATGATTAAAGTAGCCAGGGTGCAAGCAGGGCATGTGAATGCAACCAGAGATGTTAGGCGACCACATCTACAGTTTCTCTTTAAACAGGCCAGCTGACAACCATGCTTTTTACACACTTGGAGTTTGTTTCTAAAGAAACTGCGCTGACAAAAACTAAGCTCTCCTAATTCGATGAAGAGTCAGGGGGAACCCTAGGAATATTAATACTGTAACAGAATAATCTAATCAACTAATTACTACCTTTACAGTGGTGCCTTGAGATAAAATTGAATGACTTTTTCAAGATGCGAACAGTCAATTTGCCGATGTTTTTGCTTTGACTTGCTAGCTCAAACTTGAGGTTCAAGCACTGTATGATATGGGAGTGAACTTCACCACAGGAAGCAGTTTTAGCAGATAGTAGCACTTTGTCAAAGAGTGAAAAATTATTGTAAAAAGAGGCTTCAAGCTGTTAAATGCCACTCCCAGTTGAAGTTTACTGTCGAACTTACTAAACATACAACTCGGAGAATTACATTGTATAGTTAATACAAACAGCTCAGCTTCTCATCTTGTATCTTAATGCTAATGCAAACACATAATGGTAGACGTACAGTATATATAACCCTTCAAGCAATTGATATTTGAATACAAAGGGTGAATTCATCAACACATTTAGACATTCAGTATAACAGTACTCACAGTCATACAGTACCGTATATTCTTTAGGAGTAGCTGTGACAGGTCTACTATACTGTACAGATGTCAATGTACAATACTGTATATCCGTCTGTCTGTCTTATACTGCGAACGAGTGTGGTCACGGAGCAAATTAAAATTGTATCTCAAGGCACCACTGTATATTAGCCTGCTACACAGTGTTGACTGCCATTACCTTTCTTTTATAATAGACAGGTAATAATACAGTACCTTCATTTATGAAAATAGTGACCACCTGGGAGCTAATTTCCCTCAGACAATGCCATCTTTTGTTTACAGGTGTTTTCTGTGGGCATGGACGGGTCCAATATGCAGGTGGTTTTAAATGTATCAGTTGACTACCCCGAGAATCTGGCAGTGGATTGGGTGAACAATAAACTGTATGTGGTGGAGGCCAGCGTCAACAGGATTGACATGGTGGATTTGGATGGAAGTAATCGGGTCACACTCATCACAGAGAACCTGGGTAACCCTAGAGGACTGGCGGTGGACCCCACTGTTGGGTAAGCACATCTCCCCATTCCCATACACCTCTCATCCCATGCCCACTTACACTATCTGTTTTGTGCTCCATTGGCACAATATAATGTTCGTGTGGCGCGTGCGTGAGATTAGCAGATTGCCAGCAGTGGATTAGCGAGAAGTAATGTAAGTGATGACCCTAATTGTAATCCAATACAAGGGATGGAGAGCCAGGTGGTTACAGATAAATTGCTCATTTTAAATCAATATCATCGTAAGGTGCCTTTGAGAAGTCCCCATTTTACCCCCAAAAAGATTTTGCATTGAACTTCATATTCGTTGTATTAAATAGATGTAATGATGTTGGAAATGAATATTGATGAGCCTGCACACGTTTAAAAAAAATAAAAATAAACCGCAAGGAGACAATGTACATACAAACACCAAAATATGTGACCTTGATAAAAGGGTTGACAATGACAGGGTAGACATTTTTGGCAAACATTTGGTAAGCATTTAATGAGCACATTTTGGACATTAACTTAGCGACTTGTTTCCGTTAGCAAGCAGACTGTGTACTGTTACACAAATATATTTGAAATTTCTGGAAAGTTTTTATATCAATTGATATTTCACTATGAGAGAGTAAAATTGTTAAGCCTGGCAAGATACAGCTACACACATACTGTAATTTGAAAATTAAGAAGCAGAAGTGTAAATATTTATTCTGCAACTATCCACTGTTTCAGCCTCTATTGAGGGAAGACAAAATGCTGGTCATAATGTCCCTGAAAACGTCTGAGGATTTCTTAAAGGGGAAGTTACCCCATAATGACAGGGTGGACAGCAATTTCAGGGATACATGCAAAATGTTCAATGTGATTATGAAAATATCAGATATCACAATGACTCGTTATATCAAATAACTTAATGTGGACAATAAAACTGTGAATTTTTTTATTATTATTTTTTTTACATTTATTATCATTTAACCACTTACTACACACACTGTAGTTAGCAGAGCAGTGTGTGGGACATGCCAAAATCATGTACATCCAATGAAATTTTTTTATAAAATCATTGTATTGGTAGGTGTGCAAATGTTCGGACCCTATAATAAGACCTCAGAGTTTGAATTATTTAGCCACATTTTCATTATGATTTAATAATTCTGATGACAACACCAAAGGCACTTTATAGCAATATTGACCCAAATAATGACGGTAAGATGTGGAACCACCAACCTGGGAATAGGATGACATTCTGTCAATGCTAGTAAATACTTTCATCTTCATTGTTCATTTATTATTTTTTTTCATGCCATAGAAGTCTTAATTAAAATGTCCCCTCCACAGCTATATGTTCTTCTCAGATTGGGAGGCCCTCAATGGACAACCTGGTCTTGAACGGGCCTACATGGATGGGACTAACCGTTATGGGATCATCAGGAGTAAATTGGGCTGGCCAGCTGGCATTACACTAGACATCGAAGCCAAACGCATTTACTGGGTTGACAGTCGCTATGATTACATTGAAACAGCAACCTACGATGGTCTTCATAGGTAAATATAACATTGTCTTTTTCTATTAGATACTTTAAGGATTTAGAAACAAGTTTTTTTTCCAATTGTCTTTATTAATTTTATTTAGTATATATTTTATTGGGGCGGCACGGTGGACAACTGGTTAGAGCGTCAGCCTCACAGTTCTGAGGACCCGGGTTCAATCCCCGGCCCCGCCTGTGTGGAGTTTGCATGTTCTCCCCGTGCCTGCGTGGGTTTTCTCCGGGCACTCCGGTTTCCTCCCACATCCCAAAAACATGCATTAATTGAAGACTCTAAATTGCCCGTAGGCATGACTGTGAATGAGAATGGTTGTTTGTTTCTATATGCCCTGCGATTGGCTGGCAACCAGTTCAGGGTGTACCCCGCCTCCTGCCCCATGACAGCTGGGATAGGCTCCAGCACGCCCGCGACCCTAGTGAGGAGAAGCGGCTCAGAAAATGGATGGATGGATATTTTATTGGTTCACAAATAATCTGATACTCAAAGACTATTCGCATGTCTGTGCAAGAAACACATTATCAATACCAACCATCTCGAGCTGGCCAAGACTGGCGAAGTCAAACATCAAAGATTGTCGTTACCTCTTGCCATATTTGAATTTCCAATTTCTTCAAACTTTCAGTAATTGTTTCGATATATACTAAGCAAGATGTCTCGTCCTTTTGAATAATATCTGACACAGGATGGCCAAAGTAATTGACAAATTACTACATGTTCTGTTTCAGCATAAAAAACTAATTTCAAACGACACAAGATTATTTCATAGAAGTATGCTGCTGGTTTTAGTTATCAAGTGTTGTTGAAAGTATAAAGAAAACAAATCATATCAGAACATGTTTCTTGGTCACCTTCTGATAAATCAACACCTGCTCTATTTTGAATAGAAAAACCGTTGTCCATGGAGGTGCTGTGGTACCACACCCATTTGGGATCAGCCTATTTGAGCACAATGTGTATTTCACTGACTGGACAAAAATGGCGGTCATGAAATCCAGCAAATTCACAGACACAAACCCTCAGGTAGTCTACACTACATCCCAGACCCCACATGGAGTGGCTGTGATACATCATCTCAAACAGCCACATGGTAAGCCTGTTGTACATGCTGTTAGTGTCGGTATTGCCGTTTATTTTCACAATAGATATTCTAATGTTAGGTTTCGTTTGTCTTTAGTGACAAATCCTTGCAGTGTAAACAGAGGTGGGTGTGATCAGATCTGCGTTTTGAGTCACAGGAGCGACAACGGAGGGTTAGGCTACCGTTGCAAGTGTCGCATAGGCTACGATCTACACACTGATGGCAAGAAATGTCTGGGTAGGAAAAAAAACGTGTCCCGCTTCATGATGTGTGTAACCTACATTTAACACAGTAACCTTCAATATGACATCTTTGCTGATTATCTGCCTCTAGCCGTGAGGCAGTTTCTGCTTTTCTCCAGTCAGCTGGCAGTGAGAGGGATACCGTTCAACCTCTCCTCTCAGGAAGACATCATCCTTCCGATCACTGGATTACCGTCCTACTTTGTTGGGGTGGACTTTAGTGCAGAGGATGATGCTATCTTCTTCTCAGACACAGCCAAAGATATGATCTACAAACAGAAAGTAGATGGGACCGGTGAGCATTTGCACTTGTCAGTATCTGGACCTTTGACCTAAGTGTGGCTTAGAAAGGGAGTTGGCAGGGGCGAGTGAAAAGTATGGGCAGATCTACGGTGATCATAGCATGCACTATTTATCAAATATCTTTTACTCAAGCAGTTGTAATATTGTTAATTCGTCTAATATCTGGAAGTAACTACAAATATGCACATCCACCATTTACAAAGAAAAAGATGCTCCACTGCCCCGATTAGACATGTTTTCGGAGCACCTCTAGTTTTTCCCTTCCGGTCCACTTGAAAAAAATGCAATCTGACAGCATATTTATTCAAATGTGGCTCAGCTTTCATCTCTGTGTTAAATAGTCATCTAACTGCTTTGATCTGCACAGGGAGGGAGGTGCTGGCGGCCAACAGAGTGGACAGCGTGGAAGACCTGGCTTATGACTGGATTTCTAAAAATCTCTACTGGACTGACCCTCGATACAGGAGCATATCTGTCATGAAGGTCGCCAATAAGTCCAGGCGGGCTATCATACAGAACCTAAACAACCCGAGGGCCATTGTGGTCCATCCTCTCGTTGGGTAAATCAATATCAGACACCATAAGTTTTAAAAGCACTATCAAATACTTCACAGTGATATGTGATTGCACCACTTGGCCGCAGTACTTCAATCACATGCCCACAGGTATGAATGTGAATGGTGGTCTATATGCCCCCTGTGATTGACTGGCTACTAGTGAAGGCTGTACTCAGCTTTTGCACAAAGTCAGCTGGAATAGTTACCAATGACTCTCAGTAGGACAAACAGTATAGAAAATGGATGGATGGTTTTAGTGTTTATAAATATGTACATTGTGTACTTAGGTGGTGTACCTAATGGTTTGGCTGATGAGTATTTACAATATGAAGCAGGTCTTCGTGTCAGTTCACACTCCAAAAGGCGCTTACCTCTTCCCAAAATCCCCTCAAATAAAGCCATGGGGAGAAATTCTTATTCGGTAAAAGCTGTTATTTCCAATAGACTCAAAGTCATAAGGCCTCTGCATCCACTTGAAGAGATTAGCGTAGGATCAAGGGTGGTATTGTAGTGGTAATAGCAGTCAGTTTGCTTACACAGTATTGTAATTAAAAAAAAAAATCAAAATGGAATTGCAATGTATTATATTAATGTTGCTGCTAACCAGGTCGAATACCTCATTACATCCATTCTACTTGTTTATGTTGCTTTGTCAGATATATTTTTTGGACCGACTGGTACCGACCAGCAAAGATTATGAGAGCTTGGGGCGATGGGTCACATGCCCTGTCTATTGTAAACACCACTCTTGGCTGGCCTAATGGTCTCGCTATTGACTGGAGGTGAGTCCTATAACAGCCCAGCCCGCAAAATGCAATCTTCTGAAAACTGAATTTATTTTGCTCTCATATCTACTATTTCATTCCCACACAGCTCAATGCGTTTGTATTGGGTAGATGCCTTCTTTGACAAAATTGAGCACAGCAATTTTGATGGACATAACAGGCTTTCTTTGGACCGCATTACTCAGATGTCCCATCCTTTTGGCCTAACCATCTTTGAAGGTGATTAGCCCTGGTATACATTTAAAGGTCAGCATATGGAAGGTTCATGCCACCGCTGCCCAAAATGAACAGCATTGGTAGCTAATTACTGTTTCTGTATCAGTTAATACACCAGTATGAAGAGGATCTTTAGCTGAAATTATATTTGTCATGCTAAAATACAATTATTGTTATGCATGAATTTTTAAATGTACTATTATACAAATTATTATTGTTATTTTTATAAATGAAGATTTTGTTTTTTGCTTTCTTAACTTCCTGAACAGAAAAATAGTTTAGTGGTACCTTGACTTACCGGTTTTTCAAGATACGAGCCATCGCTCAGAACATAACTTTCAATGTACTGTTGCTTAATACTAACATACAATGCAAAAAGACATAGTCCGGTTAATGAATAGCATCTATGTGGTGTTATAATGCTTTAAGCGACGGATATTTGAACACAAATGATGTAACAACACATATAACTATAACTATATTCTATATACTATAACTATATAACTATACTCACAACTATATTGTTTTTCTTCTGTTTGTTTTTCCTCTGCAAAAAAATGACAATTACTGCTGGTTACTGAGTCACTTACAGTAGTTATGAAACTCACAGTAGTTGTGAAACTCTTCTTCGTCTGTGTCTACATGACTGTATTATACTCCCCCTGGTGGCCAAGGTGCACACACCAGGGCAGGAACGGATTCATGTCATTTTCATTCATTTGAATAGGGAAAGATGATTTGAGATCAAAGTGTTATCATGCTCATTACTCACGGAATGAATTAAACTTGTAAGTCAAAGGACCGCTGTATATATATTTATAAGATGAATCAAGTAAGAAATGCTGTATTGCTCCTCAAGGCTATGCATATTTCACCGACTGGCGTCTGGGTCGAATTGTCCGCGTCCGCAAAACTGACGGTGGGGAGATGGTGGTAATCCGAAGAGGGATCAGCCACATCATGCATGTCAAATCCTTCAACTCCAACTCTCAAATCGGTCAGTTGACAGTTCAGTCATATTGGTTCCACCTCTTAATTTCATGTTACTGACTTTCCTCTGCCCATCGCAGGTACCAACCCGTGCAACCGGCCGACAAATCCAAATGGGGACTGCAGCCACTTTTGCTTCCCAGCCCCCGACTCTCAGCGGGTGTGTGGATGTCCGTATGGCATGAAGCTGTCTCCCAACCAGCAGACGTGTGTGGAGGACCCTTCCAGCGAGCCCCCAACACTACAATGTGGCACCAACTCCTTCTCCTGTAGCAACGGCAAATGTGTGCCAAACAACTATCAATGCGACGGAGTTGACGACTGCCATGACAACAGCGATGAGGCCAACTGCGGCATCAACAGTAAGATTTTCTTTCCAGTGGTAAAATGTTGATAATTTCAGTTTTGTTTAATATTCTTTATTCCTTTCCAGACACCACTTGCTCCCCTTCTGCGTTTACTTGCGCCAATCAGCGTTGTGTGCCGGCCTCGTGGCGTTGTGATGGCCACAACGACTGTCTGGATGACAGCGATGAGTTGGACTGCCCGACACACGTTCCCGGAACCTGCGCGGCCAATCAGTTTATGTGTGCCAATCACCACTGTATCCCGCTCACCTGGCGCTGTGACACCGATAACGACTGCGGTGACAGTTCAGATGAAGCTGACTGCTGTGAGTTACTGATTTTTCACCCTGGCAACTGCAGAAAATTCCTATAATGCGTTTGGATCACCCAACCATCTCCTTCCAACTTTAATGCAGCAGTTTTATAGTTTTGATTTTCCAATACAGGTTTGTAATTTTGGTCTTAGTCTCACATCATGGTCAATATTTGTCCACAGATCAGAGTAGCACATGTCATCCGGACCAGTTTCAGTGTCCAGACCATCGCTGCATAGCCCCCAGCTATGTCTGTGATGGCGATCGGGACTGTGTGGATGGGGCAGATGAGCAAGGATGCAGTGAGTAGTCATCAGCCGCTCATACCTTGAAGAAACTCTGTTTGTAGTAGACTAGACATTTATTGGCCCAGTTCATTCAAAGAATCAGTCCATTCGTATGCATACGTTCAGTTTCATACACATTTTTACCAGTCCCCTAAAGTCTCGGTAAAACGAAAGAAACATTTGCTCTGTTTGTTGAACTAATTTCCACAGTTGCACAACAATATAGGTCAGCATTTGTAAATCACAAATGTGAGAATATAAGCTTTACCATGCTCAACTGGATCTTGCAGTCTACAACTGCACTCTGAACGAGTTCAAGTGCTCCCGCGGTCACCAGTGCATCAACTCCCTCTACCGATGTGACGGTGTTTTTGACTGCACAGATCGCTCAGATGAGCAAGGCTGTCGTAAGTAAATGAAACAAAATGTTTTATTGTACCCACCCGACACTATTAGATAACACAATCTGATGATAATGAAAAATTCTGCCTTTCACACAAAAGGAGAATAATAAACCAGTGACGTGCGGTAGAGTTCATAGCTGGCGAGGCACCAATGACAGTGGAACAACTTGTTGAGTGGGGGGTGGCACAGTACTTCAAGGGGCACTTTTTAACACTCCCTTCCCAAAAACTAGTCGTCGCTGGGGTGTGTGTGTGTGCCTGTGCGTGTGTGTGTGTGCGTGCGTGCATGGTTGGGGTGGGGTGGGGGTGGGGGGCACATGCCCCCAGTGTCCCCACGGTTCCGCCGCCTATGTAAGGCACTAATGTTAAATTATCAGCCTGATAACATGTAGGGGTGAACAATTAACCAAATTCTAACCGATATCACAATATAATGGAATATAATTATCAAATCGCAAAGGCTGCGATAAAAAAAACAAAAAAAACAACGCTAACGTGACGAGCAAGCACGGTGCATAGGGGCTTTTACAGCTTCGGGGAGCCAAGCAGCCGTGAGTCCCTCGCAATTGATCGGAAACAATCATCATAGATTAAGCATAGATTAAAGGTTTTTAATGTGCTTTTAAGTGTGTGAATTACAACAAGAATAATTGCTTTACTAATAGGTTTTTTAAAAAAAATTTCTACATCTGAGTAATTTGGTAGTTTGAGGTCTTTGCTCAACAACTTCCACTTTGGACTTCTGCACGATTCAAACCTTTTACTTCCCAGGCCAAATGCTAATGGGCTGAGCTACTGCTGTCTGAAAGGGAATGATAGGAAATCAAACCCATTGTAGTGAGAGCATCAAATCATAACAACAGGAACACCATAATAACTAGAACCACTGTTTTTTTAAGGCAGAATTGGCCATGCTGTTCTTCAGTTTGATCTCAGTAGATTTTGCAGGTGTTCCTAATCTTTTTCTACAAGTAATGCTATGATGACATTTTAATGGTGCTTCTGCATGTTCTGCAGCGACCAGGCCTCCAGGCATGTGCCATCATGAGAGCGAGTTCCAGTGCCAGTCAGACGGCAACTGCATCCCGTCAACCTGGGAGTGTGACGGTCACTCGGACTGCGAGGATGGCAGCGACGAGCACCATGCCTGCCCACCTCGCACCTGCCCTTCCTCGCTCTTCCGCTGTGATAATGGTAACTGTGTGCTGCGCAGCTGGCTGTGCGACGGAGACAATGACTGTAGAGACATGAGCGACGAGCGAGACTGTCCCACGCCGCCTTTCCGATGCCCGAGCTGGCAGTGGCAGTGTCCAGGCTACAGTATGTGTATCAACCTCACCGCAGTGTGTGACAACACTCCTGACTGCCCTAACGGTGCAGACGAGTCTCCGCTCTGCAGTAAGTCACTTCATCAGCCCTCTAAAAATTTAGCAAAGGTATCATTTCTTAACAGTATGCTCATATTTGTCTTTCTTTGCGTTGCGTTCAAATCATGCATGTGTGATTTGACTTGTGTTAACCTGAAAATGATTTGTGATTTTCCTTTCTTGCTTTTCTCACAACTTTCAGACGAGCCTTTGCCAGGTAGGAACAAATACTATACTAATACTAATACAAATACCGAATTGATTCATTAGTAACACTTTTAGTGCATTGCCCAACCAAGAAAAACAGTCACACACTAACAATTTTATTTTGATTTCACCACACTTCTTCCTCAGTAATTGTTCATAAGTTTTTTACTGATAATGGATAAAAACCACGACTCTCAATTGTGTTTTGTGTTCCCTAAACCACTCCTTGACTAATTTGCGTCAAATAAATCAGGGCATCGTCATATTTAATGCTAGTGCCATCAGGAAAGAAATGATAATACCAAATAATGCTCAATCGGTATTACCGATGGAGAAACCCTATTTTTAGAGCACATACATTTTGTTAAATGTAGACCTGAGCAATCTGATGCAATCCCATCAGTTTTATACATGATGGCTGCATTTTCATCCAACTCTCTTTTCGCCATGCATCACGTTGGATGATCACCTATCAATGTCATTCAAGATTTTTTTCTGACCAAATTTCCTACTGGAAAATGATTGTTCAACACGATTCTTTAAGATACACTTATAGTAGTTCCACCAATTTCTTTAGGTGTTTTTCTTTGCTTCATTCAGGCCAATGACATAGTATTAAAGTTTATGAGATTACAGTTTCCAGCACCGCATCAGTTGGGGTTAAATAACTTGTTATCAACTGAAACAGAAATTGCAACAATTATCCAGTAGAGTTCTTTTACGTATTTGCATGGTTAGATCCAGTTAGTGACTTTTTCTTGACTGGGTTGTTTGTTTGTCTGTGGCTGTGTTAAAAATAGAACAGCATTTCTCTAAACAAAATAGTTCTGACTGGTATTATTCATGCATGGTATTCTTTGCGAACGCATGTACACTACTGATTTATAACCAAGCTGGTTCTGACTTGCTTTTTTTATTCTTCCAATGTAGATCAGGAGAGCTGCTCTGACAACAATGCTGGATGCACCCATGGCTGTATCCAAGGGCCCTTTGGGGCCCAGTGCACTTGCCCTCTGGGCTATCAACTGAGTAATGACTCCAAAACCTGTGAGGATATAGACGAATGTCATCCTCCTGGACTATGTAGCCAGCATTGCTTTAACGACAGAGGCTCTTTCCGGTGCCACTGCCATGATGGTTACACTCTCGAAGAGGACCAGCGGACCTGCAAGGCCTCAGGTGAGTCATTCATTTATTTTCTGTACCGCTTATCCTCACCAGGGTCATGGCCGTGCTGGAGCCTATCTCAGCTGACTCTGGACGAGAGGCGGGGTACACCCTGAACTGGTCGGCAGCCAATCGCAGTGCACATATAAACAAACAAGCACTCGCAGTCACATTCACACCTACGGGCAATTTAGAGTCTTCAATTAACCTACCATGCATGTTTTTGGGATGTGGGAGGAAACAGGAGTGCCCGGAGAAAACCCACGCAGGCATGGGGAGAACATGCAAACTCCACACATGCGAGGCCGGATTTGAACCCGGGTCCTCAGAACTGTTAGGCAGATGTGCTAACCAGTCGGCCAACGTGCCGCCAGGCCTCAGGTGATGAAGCATAAACCTAATAATATCCTGCACTTTATTTTCCCCTATTTTCTCATTTTTAAGTTTATTGCGCTCCACTATAGTTTTGCAGGAATGAGCTACAAGGGGTGCTTTGCCCATTTATTCCCCCTCATCTGCCCTTGCTGCTCGGATTCCTTTAGATAAGTTAAATAACATATATGTCAGTCAGTGTTCATCACTTGTGTAATTAGGACATTATCTCAACAAAGAGCTGTTTATGGGGAACGTGCCTGTTGCACATAGATAACCTGCTGAAAGGAATTGTAACACAATAGCTCTCATTATTTGTCCAAAAGTGCATTCCCCAAGGATGGATATTTGATCAGGCTCTATTTACCAGCCATTTCGTAGAGATGAGTGGACATGCACAAGCTAACAAGCGATCCTATTAGCATGATAATAGACATGAGAAAGTATATGATGTCTTTTAACAGATTTTCGTCAAGCCTTCTTGTTGGTGGCCAGTCGAAATCACATCATACAAGATGACATCACCACTCAGCCCAACGTGGTACACTCGCTGGTCCGGGATGGACGCAATATCGTGGCCCTTGACTTTGACTCAGTCACTGACCGGGTGTACTGGTCTGATACAAGCCAGGACAGGATCTGGAGCACTCATAAAAATGGCAGTGATCGAACTGTGGTGAGTTTTTATCCTTTGTGTTGATAATTGATCACTGCGCATGTAAACATGTTGGCTTAAATTAAAGATGTGTGTCGACAGATATTTGACAGCGGGGTGACTGTGACAGAAAGCCTTACTGTGGATTGGGTGGGCAGGAACCTCTACTGGAGTGACTACGTTCTGGAGACAATTGAGGTTTCCAGACTAGATGGTACTCATCGAACCGTGTTGGTCAGCGAGAATATCACCAACCCCAGAGGCCTGGTGCTGGACCCAAGAGACAGGTCAGAGCAAAAGCTATGCAAGAAAAGCAATGTCTCTGTGCTATAATCCAAATAGTTGGTGTTAAAAGTTTTATTTTGCAGCGCTCACCTGATGTTTTGGACTGACTGGGGGAGAAACCCCCACATCGAAAGGGCCAGCATGGATGGGAAACTGAGAACCATTATCATAAGCAACAAACTGTACTGGCCCAACGGTCTTACCATAGATTATCCCAACAATTTGTTGTACTTTGCTGACGCCTATTTGGATTTCATTGACTACTGCGATTATAACGGCAAGAATAGAAAACAAGTTCTGGCCAGTGACCTGGTGAGTCTATGACATGAATCAAATATCAGACATGTATCGTATGGACAAAAGTATTGCGCCACACCTTTTACTGAATTCAGGGCGTATTATCCAGTCCTATTGCTATAAAAGCAAGCTTCCTTCCCAATCTGTTACGCACAGAGTGTCCTGAAAGTCACTATAATATTTTAAGAAATTCCGAAAAATTGCAAAAAAATCAACAAAAGAGTCATTGCAGTTTTGCTTGCTCGACTTCCCATCACGTTCCAATCCCTTGAAAACTAGCTGTATACCTCCACATAAGCACATCCATTTTCGACAACCTTCAGCCAGCTTCGGACACAGGCCTTAGACGTTTTGCAGCATCTCGTCTGCGACCTTACTGCTGACCATGCAGACAGAGCTTTCGTCAAGCTGTGACAAGTCATTATGTGTAAAGTTTAGGGGAGAGCTGACCCCATTTGAGGGATGAATTGATCTTTGGATGATTTCCAGTGCAGCCGTCTGGATAGACTTTCCGTGCCTTTGCGCAAGTGCCTGCGCTAGAGGTTTGGTGTTTTCATCAGTGATGGTAGTATCAGGCCTTTTCCTGTGTGGTTTGTAAAGAACAGATCCTGTTTTGAGAAACTTACCTTTGACAGCATAAATTGCACCACACGTTGGAGCATTGTGACAGCCATAAAGCTTCTCACACTGGCATTGAATTGCTGTTGGGGACAGAAAAACTTCTTGCCAGGCAGGCAATTTTTTCAACCCTACTCCAATGTCATTGGCAAGCCATGGCAAGGGAATGATGTGCTTACAAAAACTGAAAAGTCTAATGCTGATGTCCTCACATCTGTCCAAATCATACTTGATACAAAAGTGAAAAAAGGAAGTGTATAGTGACTTTTGGGACACCATGTATATGGTTTTCCATGGGCAACCAGCTCCATGCAGCACCTCTATATTGCATTCTGATGGACCAGTCTGGGTTTGACGAATGCCAGAGGAATGACACCTGTGTGACAGCTATGGTTCAATTAATGTGTTGGAGGGATGATACAATGGATTTGTTTTATTTGGCTTGACTACTACTCTGTAAAAAAATCAATAGATTTCAGAATGGCATGTAAAGTGGCCCAATGCTTTTATGCATACAACATATTCTTTTGAATCGGAAGTTTGAAGACAATGATTGTTCTTTTCTTTTGCTACTCTCTGTAAAAAGGTTCTTCAACATCCCCACGCAATTACCATTTTTGAGGATTTTGTGTATTGGACCGACAGATACATCAATCGCGTGATGCGAGCCCATAAGTGGCATGGGGAGAACCAGACAGTGATGCTTTACAACCTCCCTCAGCCAATGGGTCTTGTGGCAGTGCACCCAACACGGCAGCCAGCAGGTATGGTCAAGACATGCACCATTTCACTGCATTATAACCTCTTGGGCTAGCAGTCTAAATTGGTTTGGCACTTTGAGGAGTAGGTAATGCTGCATTTTATATTTCCATCCACTTGTTATCCCCTATGAATCATTTTAGAGAGCAGGTAAAAAAGTTGTGTCTCCATACATGTATTCTTCCTCACATTTAATGTTGTGTGATTCATTTTGTAGGTAACAATCATTGCTCCCAGAACCCTTGCACTCACATCTGCCTGCTCTCAGCCATTGGACCAAGGTTCTACTCATGTGCGTGCCCCTCAGGGTGGACGCTGGCAGCAGACCAAGTCACGTGTACCAGAAGTATGTATCCTGTCTGTGTTCAACTAATGATTGTATTTCGTCAAACAGTGGTTTAATGCCTTTGGTTATTGGCTATTAGGATTAACTTATTTTTCTACAGTCACTGATTCTGTAGTAGTGCATACGCCTTGACTTCAGTGCAGGCAACGTGGGTTCAGTTCCCTCTCACTGACGGTGTGAATGTGAGTGCAAGTGGTTGTCCTTGTCTATATGTGCCCTGTGACTAACTGGCGACCAGTTCAGAGTCTAGTCCACCTTTCCGCCGAAGTCAGCTGGGTTAGGCTCCAGCACTTACCGACCCTGAACAGGATAAGTGGCATTGAGAATGGATGGATGGATGGATGTTTCTTTTTTTACATGAGATGGTCAAATTATGAAAAACAATCCACAGTGAGATGCAGAGCAGATTTACATAACTGAAAAGCACAATTATAATCACATTGTTAAGATGTCTACAAAAACCTGAGCATTATCTTTGTCCAATCAACATTTTTGATACAGCTCTTGTATTGATCTCATTGCATTATGCAGGGGTACCTAATGTTGTACACAGCTTGTATTGAATCATATCGTTCTAATGTCTCATTCAGAATTTTAAAAGTAAATTTCCTCATTTTTAGTTTTTGTTATTTGGTCAAAAGTGGTGGTCATTCTGGCTTATTTCCCCCATATTTTCAATGTGTCTCATAGTCTCCTTAGAGTCCTCTTGCCAGCTATGTCTCGACACAAAACATAATAGGAATCGTATAGCTATTTAGGTGTATTATTCTAGGCCTAAGGAGACAAGGAGCCTTTAGTTAAGAGTCCGAAGAGTCTCCCTTGTGTCGACAACTTAGCTCATCTCAGGTTTCTGCACATGAAAGACAACACTGTCTCCCCAGAGGCCAATGATTATCTAGGAATTAAATTGCCCCTCAACAACTGATTGATTCTAATCTGTGCTGACTAGGCAAATCAGAATCTGGAGCATACTTTCACTCATCAGTAGAAAATAACTCTCAGGAAATGTGTGCCTACGGACTTGTTTTACAATTCAGAAGAAAAAAAAATGTATTCATTTTTCAATGTCCTTTTTACTTGTAGTTGAAGATCCTTTCTTGGTGGTGGTGAGAGACAGCATCATTTATGGCATTTCCTTGAACCCGAATGACAGAAGCAATGATGCAATGGTGCCTGTGGCCGGGCTTCAGAATGGCTACGATGTTGACTTTGATGACAGTGAACAGACCCTTTACTGGGTTGAGCACCCAGTGAGTTACAGTCCAAAAATACTATGCCCAGTCACCCACTGGTTTCATAATATAGTGCAAGTGACACAACACAAGATTCCCAGGACGCATCTGCCTTTGACAGTGATTTCCTTATCATGTGTCCTTATTTTCCTTACAGGGTGAAATCCACAGAGTGAGGTCAGATGGTACCAATAGGACAGAGTTTGCCCCAGCAGCCATCCTGGGATCACCTGTGGGTCTGGCCCTGGACTGGATAACAGAAAACCTCTACTATACCAATCCGTCAACACAGTCAATTGAAGTGAGACAATTTACAAAAACTTTAGTTCGTTTCAATATGCTGTAAAATTGGGGACAAAGAAAAGTGACCCATGTGAACAGTAATTGTTTGTGCTGGGCAGGTTTTGAAGCTGAGAGGGGAGTTACAGTACAGGAAAACTCTCATCACAAATAATGGCTCTCCAATTGGTGCTGGCAGTCCTGTTGGCATTGCTGTGGACCCGGCACGTGGGTAAGCTCTATTTAACACCCAGCACTTCCCCGCTGAGCCTTTTCAATTGCTCTACAAGGGTTAGCCCACTTGTACAGAACACAAACTCACTTGCTGACCTTCATCCTTTACATGCTTTTAAGCAAACTATACTGGACTGACCAAGGGACAGAGAGTGGCATCCCTGCCAAGGTGGCATCTGCAGACATGGATGGCTTGAACCCTGTTACGCTGTTCACCAATAACCTGGATCACATCGAGTTCCTTAGTGTGGACATTCAAGATAACAAGCTGTACTGGGCTGTTACAAGCAGTGGCATGGTTGGTCTTCACTCAAACAACATGTTTTCCTCATCCTGTAAGACAACCACTGACACTAATTGTGAATGTCCACAGATTGAACGGGGAGATCCAGATGGGACTAACCGCGTAACCATCGTGTCAGGTTTGGCTCACCCCTGCGGTGTAGCCATCTATCAAAACTTCCTATACTTTACCGACCGAGACTTTGAGGTTATTGAGCGCACGGACAAGTTCACAGGTGACGACCGGGTCGTGCTACGGGACAATGTGTCTGGACTCAGAGTTCTGAAAGTCCATTATCGAGAGAGTGAGTAAAATGCAAGTCTTACCAGACGAAACATTACGTACACTTGCCTGTATCAAACATTCTGCTTTTCCAAGGATAGAACTGCTCTAATCATGATTACAATATCACAGATGTATTTAACATTGTTAATTCCCTCATGAATTTAATTCAAAATATTAAAAAGCAGAAACCTTTCATTCATCCATTTTCTTTGTTCATATGAGGGTAATTAAATTTTGTATACAGGCCCAATCTACCTAATTTTCGAGATTTGAGCCGTCACTGGGACGATTTCTTTGTTTTGACTTGTGAGCGTAACCTTGAGATATGAGCGCTGTATGGTGGCAGTGACCTCAACACACTTTGGCAAAAAGGGGACAATTAATTAAAAAAGAGGCTTCAAGCTGTTCAATGCCACTCCCAGTTGAATTACTGTCAAACTAAACATCCATCCATTCTCAACACCGCTTATACTGTTCAGGGTCACGGGCCGCTGGAGCCTATCCCAGCTGACTTCGGGCAAAAGGCGGACTACCCCATGAAATGGTTACCAGTCAGTCGCAGGGCACATATAGACATGGACAGCCATTCACACTCACACTCACATTCACACCGTCACTGAGTGGGAACTGAACCCACGCTGCCCGCACCAAAGCTAGGCGAGTGTAGCACTACACCATCAGTGACCCATCAAACTAAACATTAAACAAAGACTTACACGTTGTGCATTTAAAACAACCAAACCTTAAGAACGGACCGCCAGCGGAATGGTAACATAATTGAAAATTCCATTGAGGTGCTAATGCTAACTGTTAGCATCAAGAGTCCATCCATCCATTTTCAGTACCACTTATCCTAAGTAGGGTCGCGGGCGTGCTGGCGCCTATCTCAGCTGACTCTGGGCGAGAGGCAGGGTACACCCTGAACTGGTCGCCAGCCAATCGCAGGACACACATAGACAAAGCACCATTCCCACTCACATTCACACCTATGGGCAATTTAGAGTCTTCAGTCAAACCACCATGCATGTTTTTGGGATGTGGGAGGAAACCGGAGTACCCGGAGAAAACCCACACAGGCACGGAACAACAACAGAACATGCAAACTCCACACAGGCGAGGCCGGATTTGAACGCGGGTTCTCAGAGCTGTTAGGCAGATGTGCTAACAAGTCGGCTACCGTGCCGCCCACAAACTGTTTAATTCTTTAAATTGTATTTATGTTATTACTCTTTTTTTTTAAAAAGTACATTATAGAGTGCTATTTTTCTTTCTTAAAAAGACCATAATATTTGTTTTTTTTTGGTGGGGGGGGGGGGACTGGAACGGATTGATGACATTTTCAATGGTGAAATATGATTTGAGAAATTGTGAATGTGAGTGCGGATGGTAGTTTGTTTGTATGTGCTCTGCGATTGGCTGGCAACCAGTTCAGGGTGTACCCCGCCTCCTGCCCGAAGATAGCTGGGATAGGCTCCAGCACTCCCGCGACGCTTGTGAGGATGAGCGGCTCAGAAAATGGATGGATGGATGTACTGTATCGCTAAACACCACTGTATTGTGGCAAATGAGTACACGAAAAAAAAAAACCTCAAATGTTTCTAGCAAATTACTGATAGTTGTTCTTCACATATTCAGCCTCTGCAGGCATAACCAACGGCTGTACCAACAACATGGCTGCGTGCGAGCATCTGTGCCTGCCTCGGCCGCAGGGTCTGTTCACTTGTGCCTGCGCCACAGGCTTTAAACTCAACCCTGACAACACGACCTGCGCACCTTACAAGTCCTACGTTGTCATCTCTACGCTGTCCGCTATCAAAGGCTTCAGTCTCGAAGGGGCAGACCACTCTGAAGCCATGGTGCCGGTAGCTGGGCGAGGTCAGTCATTTTTTCAGTGCTGCCAATGTGTCAAGAGATGCTAACTCATGCAAAGCAATGTATGGCTATTATTTTCCCCCCAATAACCAAGTAGTCATGGCTTCTAACAGGTTTATTTTGCTCTTTCAGGCCGCAATGCTTTACACATCGATATGCACATGGCATCTGGTTACATCTACTGGTGTGACTTCAGCAGTACTGTTATAGCACAGAACGGGGTCAGAAGGATCAAGACAGATGGCTCAGGATTACGTAGTATAGTGACAACTGGGATAGGACGCAATGGGATACGTGGCATAGCCGTGGACTGGGCTGCAGGTATGCTGTTTTATTCCTTACCATATACATACATTGCTCTGTATTAAAGTCTTGATCTTCAAAGTGACAGGATCTTAAGTGTAAACAGGGGAAAGTTGTCAATTTTTGCATTAAGGTTAACCCTCTGCAAAAGCATTGGGCCTTATTTACAATAATTTACATTTATTCAGAAAAAAATAAATAAAAATATATGTCAGATTCATCATATAAGAATATGCTTGATAACAATGATGATGATGATGATGGATTCATGACATTTTTTGACTTTGTACCTAGGGAATCTTTATTTCACCAATGCCTTCCTGACGGAGACATACGTTGAAGTTCTTCGCCTGAACACTACTTTCCGAAGGGTACTCTTAAAAACCCAGGTGGACATGCCACGCCACATTGTGGTAGACCCTAGAAATAGATACTTATTCTGGGCTGACTATGGCCAGAACCCCAAAATTGAGCGAGCACTCTTGGATGGAACAAACCGCACAATTTTAGTATCGTCAGGAATCATCACCCCACGAGGACTAGCTCTGGACCAGGAAACTGGATATGTCTACTGGGTTGATGACTCTCTGGATATGATTGCCAGAGTGAGCCCCCGAGGAGGGGAGACAGAGGTAGTCCGGTACGGCAGTCGCTACCCAACTCCTTACGGGATCACCGTGTTTGAAGGGAGTATAATTTGGGTGGACAGAAACCTCAAGAAGGTGTTCCAAGCAACCAAGGAGCCCGGCAGCACAGAGCAACCCGCTGTCATTAGAGACAACATAAACATGCTGAGAGATGTTACTATTTTTGACCAGCGCATGCAGCCATTCACTGCTTTTGAGCTTAACAATAACCCCTGTGTTGAGGCCAACGGAGGCTGTGCCCACCTTTGCTTTGCCCTGCCAACCATTGATGTTGGCAATGCTTCCAGAAAATGTGCCTGTGCGTTTGGGAATCTCGCAGCAGATAACGAGAGCTGTGTGGTGTCAAGGGATGACTATCTTATCTACACCACGGAAAGTACTGTGCGCAGCTTACGCCTGGATCCAGAAGACCACGCCGTGCCCTTCCCCGTGGTCAATGTGCCACGTACTTCCGTGGCACTGGATTTTGACCTCACTGACCGAAGGATCTACTTCACTCAGAGCTCAGGCGCAGGAGCCAGCAAGATTAGCTACATCAGCTTGTCGTCTCCCACTTCAGCTCCAGTTGTGGTGGCTTCAGGTAGGCCCTAGTGTTGCTTATTTTTCTTTTAAGACCATGTGAAGTGAAATCAGAGATTTTTATTTAAATACATTTGACATGTTTTAAGATAATTGCTGAAAACGTGCAAACGCTAAGAAGTACAGTATGTAATACTCAATTGTGGAGACATAGCGTTCAACTGTTATTCATTTTTTTGGGGTGGGAGTCATCCCTCCCCCACTATACTATAAGAACTTGAACGCCTTTGTTCGCAATTGCATCATGCAGTTAGCTAGCTAGCTATGTCTACCCCCGAAAATTATTTTGGGCTGGCGTGGCTGCTAGAGAGCCCCTAGTTGTCGCAGAGTGGAAAAGCCCTGCAACGTCCCGGTGGGATGCATTCCAGCCAACAGAGGCTTCAAGTGTATATATTTTCGTGCCTCAAATATTTATTTATATATCGGTATAAGATGCTTGATGAAGTATCATCCATTTTTCCAGGTCATAAAAATGGTATACAGCATTTGAAAGCAATGGCTTGATTTTTCACAATTTTGAAGCCTGTTTAAAAAAAAAATATTCTAATCATTTAAATTTGGCAGGGTTGTTAACAACACTCTTCTTTGGTGTGTCAAATTTAGAAAACATAATTAGTTTCACTTTAATGGCATTTTAACTCTGAACCCTTAGGACGTACTCACACTAGGCCATTCGAACGATGCCGGACTTGGCTGTAATTGCCCCTCCCTTTTCTATCCCACTAGTGCTCTTTAAACATTCTGGCTTCGGTCCATTTAGGTGTTTCATCACTTCATTAAACAAGTGTGCTGAAGCATGGCACGGATTGCCTATTGTGACAACCCTCTTAAATCTGGATATAAGGTCCTTCCCAGTGATTTTTCTTAAGTAGTTGTGCTTATGCGACAGATCTAGGGGCACCTGATGGCATTGCATATGATTGGATAAATAAAAGGATTTACTACAGCGACTATGCAAACCAGAGCATCAGTTCCATGTCTGTGAATGGATCTCAGAGAACTATTATTGCCCACGTCTCCAGGCCGAGAGCCATCATGTTGGATCCCTGCCGGGGGTAAGGCTTCTTTACGTAGCACATTTGTACTTATTTTCCTTATTCCTTATATTTTGCTTTGAATATTGTGATACGATTCCTATTTTGTTGGACAGATACATGTATTGGACTGACTGGGGAACCCATGCAAAGATCGAGCGTGCTACCTTAGGTGGGAACTTCCGAAAAGAGCTTGTGAACAGCAGTCTGGTCTGGCCCAACGGATTAAGCTTAGACTATGAAGAGGAGCGGCTGTATTGGGCTGATGCCAGCTTGTAAGACCAGACAAAATCAGTTTTTGTAATACAGTGGACTCTTGGAACGCAAATACAATTGTATACTTTATCTTTGACTTTTGATGATAATTGGAGTTCCGTTGATGCTAAGCTGTTCTCGTTTCGTTTTTGGTCTTGAGTGTTGTTCCACGTGCTTTTTTTTTCAGAGTTTCCTTAAAATTTTAGGTTGAATTATAAGTTATTTGTTCACCACAACCAGAGGTGGAAGTAAGTCACATATGTCCAAGTCACAAGTATGTCTCAAGGCATAACCTTGAAGTCTCAAGCAAGTCCCAAGTCACTGTGGGGAAAAATCAAGCAAGTTGAGTCGCCACTAAATTTCAAGCAAGTCGAGTCAGTGTAACTCCTACGGTTCTCAAGAGAACAGAACACCATTAAACAAAAGCGTAGACTGGCGCCCCATGGCCCATCACTGTACAGTATTTACAGTGGATATTAAAAGTCAACACACTCCTGTTAAAAATGTACAGCTTTTTATAATATTAAATATAATATAATTTTTTCACATGACTTTTTTAAAAATGGAAATCCTTTCAGGGGAAGTAAAAATAACCAACAGCGATTATGTGGTTGCTTACGTGCACATGCTCTCATAACTAGACATGTGGTTGTATTCAGAATTCAACAGTCTCATTTAGAAGCACTGACTCTGAACTAGATTAGATTAAAGGTTATGTTTCATATGCTGTGGTCTCAATTTTAAAAGCATCGTGCCGACAGCTTTATCTTTATCACAGAGCCGCTAGCAACGCCGCTGCACTTCTTCTGCATTCAGCGGTTGGCATGATATTTTAGGTGCTACTTTCTGCTCTAGAGTGCACACCGCTTCGCCTCATTAGAAAATGAGAGAGAGAGAAAGAGAGTTTTGCATGCCTATGAACCTCAATGAAAGATTCTGACAGTTATCATAAACCATCCCAACCTATGTTAGCTATACTAAAATGTTCACAATCACGTCATTTTTATTTTTAATCGTCCCAAACCAGTCTCTGACACTTAATGTTTGACCAGCTCGTTAAACTGTTCAATTAGCTTACCTCTATTTGTGAGTTTTGTAGTGACAGATGAAGTTCGACGTCGTTGTTGATGTCTCTTTAATGCGCCAGTGGCAAACCATGCAAGTTTCCATCCTCTTTATAAAGACTTTATCGACAACATTATCCTTGAATCCAAATTTTATTATCTTTGGCGCTCCTTCCATCGTTGTTCATGAAGATGGTGACTTCACACTGGCAAATGTACAACAATGCAGACTCTGTTGACAGGTTGGCGCGAATAACCCCACCTAAACGTTTCTTTCTTTAAAAAAAAGGCAAACTGTCTTAATTAAAATGCAGATTGCAGATAAAACTGGCAACTCGACTTGACTCGAGTACCCCTCCCATCTCTGCACCAAACCAGTTGGGTTGCAAGGGTCCACTGTATTGTACGTGTGTAAAGTCTTCTTCATTGGTATTGCTATTGCTATCATTTTTCGCTCTGCCATCAGACAGAAGATTGAACGATCCTCTCTAAGTGGATCGAATCGAGAGGTCATCGTCAGTACGGCCATCTACCCGTTCGCCATGGCAATGTTTGGACAGTTTATTTATTGGACTGACTGGAACACACGTAGCATCTACCGTGCCAACAAACACGATGGCTCTGACCAAACGGTAATGATTCAGAACCTCCCGTCTCGGCCGATGGATATCCATGTTTTGGCCAGTGGGAAGCAGCAGCAGTGTATCAGTCCTTGCGAGCAGTTTAATGGAGGCTGCAGCCATATCTGTACACCAGGTATAAAAAAAAAATTATGATTGTTTTTCCAGCACAACATTAATTGCCAAAATAAAAAGCAAAAAAAAAAGCCTCATGCAACGTGATCCTGTTAGGGCCCAATGGAGCTGAGTGTCACTGTCCATCAGAGGGCCACTGGTACCTCGCTGACAATAAGCACTGCATCCTTGATAACGGGACTCGTTGCCAGCCCGGTCAGTTTACCTGCTTGAATGCCCGCTGCATTCGTGCCCAGTGGAAGTGTGACAATGACAATGACTGTGGGGATGGCAGCGATGAGCTGGAGAGAGTCTGTGGTAAGGCGTCTTTAAATTTGTCAGCTTCTATTCTTTCTAGCTTGGATTTTTTTCTCTTGCTTAGTATGAGTACAAATTAACCTCACTGTAAATGCTTTGGTACTAAAGTCATATAAAACCTACTAACTACTAACAAGCTCTGACTTTTCGCTCTAAATAAATTATTTCTTAGGAGAGACGACCGATTTCAACTATGTTGGTGTGTATGCTTGGTTTTTGATTACAAATCAATTAACATTCTCCCAGCAACAAATCAATACTAATCACAATCGCTGAAATTTTTGCATGCAGTCCCTCAGTTCCTGTCATCGTTTGTCGCCTTGTCAGGTAACAAGCATTCAATGAATGTGTGCTGGAAGCAGCTTCTTGAAAGTGTCTGACAAGGTCACTCATTCTGTTTGTTAGCGTTCCACACATGTGACCCCACGGTGTTTACCTGCGGCAACGGGCGATGTGTGCCATACCACTACCGCTGTGACCACTATGATGACTGCGGTGATAACAGCGATGAGGCCAGCTGTCTGTTCAGGCAGTGCGACCCCAACACAGAGTTTGCCTGCAATAATGGGCGCTGTATTTCCAAGGATTATGTTTGCAACGGCATCAATAACTGCTATGACAACGGCACCTCAGATGAGCAAAACTGCCGTGAGTAAAATAGTTATTTTGAAATTAATTTAAAAAATATACAGTACTCTCAAAAACCCAGGGATATTTGGCTTTTGGGTGACATTTTCAGGAATGCACTATTAACTTTACAGATTAACTTAATGTGAAGTTCTCTTAACTTTTGAATGTACATGTGTAACAGACTATTCAATGTCAGAAATAGTATTGAAACACTGAACGGTGGGATGTGCATAAAAAAGTTAGGAGGAGATCAAATTAAAGTCATTTTCAGGTTTTGTTTCGAATTACATTAAATATGTTTGAAGGAAAACACTGAACATGTGCAAAGACTGAGAACAATGTACTACTAAATTGCTAAATAGCTTTAAACACTTTTACACCATCAAATTTGGCTGTTTCTTTTGGGCCTTCAGCTGACATTCCCACACAGTGCTGCAGCTCAAGGGTGAGCCTTATTTTACATAGTTATTTTTTACAATTCATTCAAATTAGGCAGGCCTTTTTAAAAACACTCGTCTCTGTGTAGTGTGAAATTTACAGGTACATTTTTTGGAATCCTTGGTGAATCTTTAAGTCAACATGTAAAGGTTATAGTGCTGTTTAGGTCGATCCTGAAATTTCACCTAAAAGCAAAAAAATAATTATTCATAACATTTTGTTGAGTAGTGTATATATATATATATATATATATATTTATTTTTTTATTTATATAATATTTTTATGTATTAATTGATTGTTTAGCTGAGAGAACTTGCCAGCCGGAACACACCAAGTGTCAGTCGACCAACATTTGCATCCCACGTTCATACCTGTGTGATGGAGACAACGACTGTGGAGATATGAGTGACGAGAGTCCGACTCACTGTGGTGAGTTTAATACCAACTAACAAATGTTTTCATCTAACAGGTATTCTCTGTTCTTAAATCGACTGTATTGTTGCATGTGATTTGCAAGTTGTCCCATTTAGTGGAATTACAAACAATACAACGTTGCAAGCGGCACGGTGGACGACTGGTTAGAGCGTCAGCCTTACAATTCTGGGAACCCGGGTTCAATCCCTGGCCCCGCCTGTGTGGAGTTTGCATGTTCTCCCAGTGCCTGCGTGGGTTTTCTCCGGGCACTCCAGTTTCCTCCCACATCCCAAAAACATGCATTAATTGGAGAATCTAAATTGCCCGTAGGTGTGACTGTGAGTGCGAATGGTTGTTTGTTTATATGTGCCCTGCGATTGGCTGGCAACCAGTTCAGGGTGTACCCCGCCTCCTGCCCGATGACAGCTGGGATAGGCTCCAGCATGCCCGCGACCTCAGTGAGGAGAAGCGCCTCAGAAAATGGATGGATGGACAACGTTGCAACAAATTAAAAAACTCCTCAGAATCTTGATGTTATTTGATGTGTGATGTCATTTCAGTGATGTCGAACTCTTCTGCATTTTCCACCTAGCTACAGCGACATGTTCCCAGAGCGAGTTCCGTTGTTCCAGCGGTCGTTGCATCCCCGCCCACTGGTACTGTGACGGAGGGGCTGATTGTGCCAATGGCTCTGATGAACCCCTCTCCTGCAGTGAGTGTCACACATCTCTTTTAGCCCAAATGGCTCCAATGGCCTTTGCTGGCTTTGTATGTCTGAACTCATCACCACCACTATCACGCCCCCTCCCCCAGTTTTTGTGTGTTAGTGCCTGTCCGCCCATCTAAGAAGTGGTGAGTGATGCAGCGGAGAGTGTGAGTCTGTGCGGTGTATCTCTTTGTTGATGAGGTGGTCTGCCAGGCCTCCTATTGTGTGTTGGATTCTACTGTGGCGCACCCCCTCCTACTTCCTTTTGTCCTGTGGGGGTTACAGAGCCTCACTTTGGCTTTTGTTTAGATAGCTCACCAAGCATGGGAATGTGGATTTACCAGAGCTATTTTGATAGTTTTAATGTTCTGGTAGTGGCGTATTGCCCACTTTCTCATTAATGGGCGTAGTGGCTAATTACAAAAGTTTCAATTACATAAATACATTTGTTAGCTGTCGGGCAGAATCCTCACATCTCCAAAATTAGTACTTTTCAGAGAATCAAAAAACGCATGCAGCTTGAGTCACCAAACACTCAAGTTGGTATTATATTCCTAGCATATACTGTTGCGCACCAACATCAACACGACACCAACCCCAAATAATTTTCAATCGCTAATTTAATACAATAAACAGTCGCCAATTTATAACGCTATCATTGTTTACAATGGTACGAGCACGGCGCCTGAGCCAACCATCCACATCAGTCTCACGTTCACGCCAGCTCCCCCGACCAGACAAAAAGTCTTTAATACTTCACAAAAGTAAAAAACTGTGGTTACATCATCTTCCTTAATTCTTTCACAGAGGTCTTCCAGTCAAGAGTGATGCAATAAATAAAATGACTAAGCAGTTTAAGTGACGGAAATAAATCTGTATACATTTAACCTCATGGCTGTCCAGCTCCTTCTGCACCAAAACATTACAGGGATCCATTTTAAACAAAACAGGCTTAATCAGATGGCTCCCACAGACTGAGAGAAGTGGTGGAGTTTTACAACACTTCTCAGACAGTTCAGCATTCAAAAGAGTTAATACATTTGCTACATTTTCTAAAGCTATTTTTTTAAACACTTTAAATTGGTTAATAATGCATAAAAAATGAGACACGACATGGGGACAGACCAATAGTATAAATATGTGAAAAAATATGAAAGTGACCATATTTGGACACACAAGGTTTTCACCCAAAAGTACGATATTTTTACTGACAGAAATGTTTTAGCAACATAACTTCAAATGGATATACATTTTGTCTTTGTAGCCACATTAGCAAAGACCTGCAATGCAGATCAGTTCCGTTGTGATGATGGAAGATGCATTGCCTCCTCCTGGATCTGTGATGGAGACAACGACTGCGGTGACATGAGCGATGAAGACCAGAGGCACAATTGTGGTATGCACGATACTATTTATCATCAGTATCAGTATGTTTCTTAAACCCATTGTGCCCCTCACTCAAATTCTCATTATCCCGGAGAAGTGGCACATTTTGAATTAGGGGGCAACTTGGTTAGTGTGTCACGCTCTGACTTTTGACTATGTTCTTGTCTGTTCTTTCTTTGCTGGCTGCCCCAGATTGCCATAAGACAGGATAATGAGTGTGACTGGAAACTGACAATTTTCTTATTGTGCTTTAGAGCACGCTAATTCTGCCAAGCAACAAAAGGCTGTGCCAATGTGTGACTAGGAAAAATAATTACACAGTGGTGGAGTGTACGATGCTGGGCTGTGACACATCTCAGTCTCCTGTACAAAATCTCCAGTCCAAGAAGCTGACAATCTGACATTCCGGATTTCTCCTGCTTCACTTGTTACTTTGTGCGTGCCTCCTTTATCTTGCTTCCTAGCTCAGGGTAGATCAAGAATCTGCAGTGTGTTCTGCAACAATAAGATGCCTGCAGCCCTGCAGGAGACTGACTTCAAACAAAGTGGATCAACCGCGTTAGACGGATAAAGAATTTTAAGTCAGGCTGAATGTTTTTTTTTAAATAAAGTTAGGAATGTTCCGACTGTGACAACTGGGTCATCATAGTCACCTGTTTAACCTTTCTAAATCGACTCCTCTGATCGCATCCAGCCAACCGCACATGTTCGAGTGCAGAGTTCACCTGTGCGAACAACCAACCGCCTCAGCGCAAGTGCATTCCTCAAGACTGGGTGTGTGACGGAGATGCGGACTGCACAGATGCGCTGGATGAGCATCAGAACTGCACACGGCAATCCTGTGGCATCAACGATTTCACCTGCAGCAACGGCCTCTGCATACGTAGCTCCTACAGGTCACACCAGAGAAACCCTTGCAGTTATATCCATCCTGCTTTGCATTGTGACTTTATTGTGAGATATTATTCGAAATCAGGTGCGACAGGCGAAACGACTGCGGCGACAGCAGTGATGAACAGGGTTGCACCTACCAGCCGTGCCAGCAGCACCAATTTACCTGCCAGAACGGCCGATGCGTGTCGCATGACTTTGTCTGTGACGGGGACAACGACTGCAGCGATGAGTCGGATGAGCTCGAGCACATGTGCCACACTCCCCCGCCCACATGCCCCCCAGGAGAGTACAGATGTGCCAACGGACACTGTATCCCCCTGAGCCAGGTGTGTAACCGGGACGACAACTGCTCCGACAACAGTGATGAGAAAGGATGCGGTAAGTGTGACAGGGATTTAATATTGAATCTCCGATATACAGTGTTTCCCCTCTATATCCCAGTAACAGGTTGCGCCCCTGCTATATCGCTATTTTTTTTATAAGTGATTATTTTATGGTTTTATTTTACAGTATACAGTGGTGCCTTGTGGTACGAGTCACCCAATTTAAGAGTTTTTCAAGTAATGAGCTGTCATTTGGTTGATTTTTTTGCTTTGACTTGGGAGCGCAAACTTGAAATAAGAACACTGTACAGTGGTAGTGAACTCAATTCAACTCAATTCACACTAAACAGCAGTTTGGGAAATAGCGAAAAATTCATAAAAAATAGGCTTTAAGTTGTTCAATGCCACTCTGAGTTGAAGTTTAATGCCAAACTAAAATAAAACAGAGAATTACACGTGTATTAAAAACAACCACATACTTTGCCTTACTTGGATAGGTCTACCACCTTGTTGCAACGAAATGGAATATTAACGAGGGGGATTCCACCCAAATGACTGTTGTTGGAGAGCAGAGGCCTCTCTTCAATGCATCTTAATGATTGTCGTTTTGCATCCCAAAAGAGTGATACCATTTGTGGTTGGGGCCTGCCTCTAACTTGGGAGATAAATACATGTAGTAGTTAGTAGCCAACACTCTGGCTGGAGCTGTCCTATCTACCCTATGTGCATGAAATGAAGCCTGCTCGGATTATTAGCGAAATGTCTTCTAAGACAGCTAGAACAGTCAAGTTGCGATCGATTCGATGCCCTGAGAAGGAAATTACCTGGATGAATGAGCATATTCACAGGCATGCTGCTGCCTTTTGTGCAGAAGGTGCAAGTGAGATTCCCAGGCCCAATACCCAGGCACAGGCAGACACAGGCCAAGTAAAAAATGGGTGGCTTGCATCAGAAAGTGCATCTCATGTAAAAAGTGTGCCAAATAAATCATATGAGTGACTTGCTTTGGTGATCCCAAAAGTTGCAACAACAACAAAATGTCTTTGAGCTAAAGTGACCAGAATCACACCAGGTTCACTTGCAGGTGGACTGAGACCCTCATCTTCAATTTGTCGCGGTCCACTTGTATGTTGCATACAAGGGTTTAGATCATGACATTGCACTTGACCAAACAAATCGCACTAGTAGAGCAATCGAACCGGAGTTATTTTTAACCAAAACCAAAGCTTGTGAGTGCATTGAGTATCAAAATGTAAAATAAACAGTTTAGCTTCTCTTTAACTATAGGTCATTTTTACCTTCTCAGTTTGCAGGTATTTAATGTATAATATTGTTTTGGTGCTTGTGTAATTCCAGGTATCAATGAGTGCATAGACCCATCCATCCATCGCTGCGACCACAATTGTTCAGACACCCCCACCAGCTTCATCTGCACCTGTCACTCAGGCTACCGCCTCATGTCTGACGGCACAACGTGCGACGATGTCAACGAATGCGGCGAGATGCCAAGCGTGTGCAGCCAGGTCTGCGAGAACACGGTGGGCTCGTACGTCTGCAAGTGCGCCCCGGGATTCCTCCGGGAGCCGGACGGGCGCAGTTGCCGCCAGAACAGCAACATCTCGCCTTACCTCATCTTCAGCAACCGCTACTACCTCAGGAACCTCTCCACGGACGGGCAGGCCTACTCGCTGATACTCCAGGGCCTGACCAGTGTGGTGGCCATGGACTTTGACCGCGTGGACAAGCGCTTGTATTGGATTGACTTGAACCGCAGAGTGATTGAGAGGATGTTCTTCAATGGCAGCAACAGAGAAGTGGTGGTCAGCGGAGTTCTGCACGGCGAGGGTCTTGCAATCGACTGGATCGCCAGGAAACTCTACTGGGTGGATAGCTTAATGGATTGCCTCAAAGTGTCGGAACTGGATGGCCGTTTTGTGAAAAAACTGGCTGAACATTGCGTTGATGCTAATAACACTTACTGCTTTGAGAACCCCAGAGCCATCGTGTTGCATCCCAAACACGGGTTAGTAGCCAAAACTCTATGATTGAGCCTAACTAATGGATTGGCCTATATTACTTTGTCGCAATATATCAATACTAGTAGTATTCTGTATATCGTCGATTCATTCATCCTCACTAGGGCTGCGGGCATGCTGGAGCCTATCCTAGCTGACTCTGGGCGAGAGGCGGGGTACACCCTGAACTGGTCGCCAGCCAATCGCAGGGCACATATTAACAAACAACCATCTGCACTCACATTCACACTTACGGGCAATTTAGAGTGTTCAATTAATTTACCATGCATGTTTTTGGGATGTGGGAGGAAACCGGAGTACCTACAGAAAACCCATGTAGGCACGGGGAGAACATGCAAACGCCACACAGGCGGGGCCGTATTTGAACCCAAGTCCTCAGAACTTTGAGGCAGATGTGCTAACCAGTCACCCACCGTGCCACCAAGGCTGAAATTTATTTAAATTAAGTAAACTAGGTCTACCTCTTACACATTTGAAACAGGGGTATATTGTCCTTATCCTATATGAGTTCTGATGGTATTTTCCCCTCTTGTTAGATATGTGTACTGGACTGACTGGGGTGACAAAGCCTTCATAGGCCGAGTTGGAATGGATGGAACCAACAAAGTGGCGGTCATCACCTCTAAGATAGAGTGGCCCAATGGGCTCACCATAGACTACACGAATGACAAGCTTTACTGGTCCGACGCACATTTGAACTACATCGAGTGAGTCCATATTCCCTTGTCGCTTACATTAGAAACTTTGAGCCATGAAACTTTCATCGGTCTTGATGTTTCAGGTACTCCAACCTGGATGGTCACCACAGGCACACGGTATACAATGGAGTTTTGCCTCATCCGTTTGCCCTGACTGTGTTCGAGGACACTGTTTACTGGACTGACTGGAACACACGAACGGTAGAAAAAGGCAACAAATATGACGGCTCTGGTCGCCAGGTCCTAGTAAACACCACACACAGACCGTTTGACATTCACGTGTGCCATCCTTACAGACAGCCCATTGGTGAGTTCAGCTGTGACTTCTCTCACCCTATGCAGATATTTATTTTGCTTTAGGGGGCAGGTTTAGATTGCCAGCCTAACAATACTTGTCCTTTATTTGTTTAGCAATAGTAAACTGATATTGTTTGGGCCTTTTCTTACTTCTTCGCCCGGTAGTAAACAATCCCTGTGCGGTGAACAATGGAGGCTGCACACACCTGTGCCTCATCCGTCACGGGGGGCGGGAACACACCTGCGAGTGTCCTGACCACTTCCTGGGAATGCCAATAGGAGGAGTGACCAGATGCCTTCCCATGTGCACCAGCACCCAGTACAGATGCGCAAATAATGAACGGTGTGTCGCGCAATCTTTCCTGTTGTATAATTTTAGATCCAACTGCCTTCCCCAAGGAAGTTGCGGGTTTGTTTGTTTATGTGCAACATCATGCCTACAGACAGTTTTTGACATAATGTGTGTAAAAGTTAAGCAAAAGGCCTTAAAATGTTGCCCTTCTTGTGCCTTCAACAGATGTATTCCAATCTGGTGGAAGTGTGACGGTCAGAGAGACTGCAGAGACGGCTCGGACGAACCCTTCACCTGCCCCACACACCACTGCAGACTTGGACAGTTTCAGTGCAATGATGCCAACTGCACCAGTCCACACTTCCTGTGCAACGGGAAGTGGGACTGCTACGATGGATCAGATGAAGACCCTGTGCTGTGTGGTTAGTTGTCCGATCTTAACACAAACATTCGAACAAATGTTACAATCTTCAAATTGTTATTTAAACTTATCATTCAATTGATGGTACCCTCCAGCCACACACCAGTGCGAACCTCACCAGTGGCAGTGTACAAATAAGCAGTGCATCCCTGAGTCGTGGCAGTGCGACGGTGAGGATGACTGCGATGATCACTCCGATGAAGACCCATCCCATTGTTCCACCAGGACGTGCCGTCCCGGACAGTTCAAATGCCGTAATGGACGCTGCATCCCCCAAAATTGGAAATGCGACACTGACGATGACTGTGGGGACAACTCTGATGAGCCTCTCGAAGAATGCAGTAAGTGAAGTTTGACCCATCGACTACATATAGTATACCCAATGATTTTCATATACAGTGCTACCTTGATTTACGACTACCCCAACTTACAAATTTTCGAGTTATGAGCAATCGCTTGGTTGTTTTTTTGTTTCCTGTTGTGAGCCAAAATCTTATATACCAGCACTTTATAGATACACAGCTCTTCAAGTGAAGTGAAAAGCAAAATGGCGAAATTAAGGTACTGCAATAACGAGGGCTGCAACGAATTGATAAAATCGATAAAAATCGATAGTTAAAATTGTTGGCAACGGATTTCATTATCGATTTGTCATGTTGCGAGATTATGTCAGTCACCGTGTGTGTGTGTGTGTGTATGTGTGCCTTGTATTGGAGAGAATGAGATATTCCGGTTGTGTGCGCCTTGTCCTCATAGGGGCAGTGTGCCAGGGTGTTGCACGTGGGTGGCGTGGCGCGGCGCGGCGCAAAGAGTAAGAGTACACCCTGGAACTGGAGTGTGAACTGGAGGGTCGGCGGTTCATGTCCTCGCCCGAGCACATGTCGTCGTTGTGTCCCTGGGCAAGACACCCACAGTGCCTACGAATGAATATGGTTGGCTGTTTGGTTGCAACCATGTTTCTGTTAGGTTGTCACAGGGCAGCTGTGGTTACACAAGTATCTTACCACCACCATGGTGTGATTAAGGAGTGAAGGAATAATATGTGAAGTTGTAAAGCTTCTTTGAATGCCCAGAAAAGCACTATATAAGTTTAATGCATTATTATAGATAACCCAAATTCATCAGACTAGAAGAGTCACGATTGAACTGCATTAAAGTTGGCAAAGGTGGACTCTTTTTGAGGAACTGAATGAATAAGCTGAATGAATGTAATGACCTGAATAAGTGTTACTGTTGGGGACACTTATTTAACATACGAGTAAATTAAATTATGAGCAAGGTCATTGAATTAATTAAATTCGTAAGTCAAGGTACTACTAAACCCTCATACTTCCAACACAAAGCATTTCAGAAGGCTGTCTGACCTCTCAGTAGTTGCAATTACAAATCAATTGACGGTCCAAATGTACCAAAAAGCACTACAGGGTCTTACTGTGTTTTCTCTCAAAGTGGGGCCGGTGTATCGATGCGACAACCACACCGAGTTTGACTGCAAGACCAACTATCGATGTGTGCCTCTCTGGTCTGTATGCAATGGCTACGATGACTGCAGGGACAACAGCGATGAGCAGGGCTGTGGTAAGTCCAACAGAGGCAACAGACCCTCTTCTAGCCACATTATAGAGTTTTCCGGTACTAAAAAACATAACTTACAAGATCGGTGAGGTCCCATTTGTTGACTATTTAAGGCACATTTCAACTAAGCAGCACAGTTGGGTTAAATTTTAGGAACACTGGAGTACCAACCGCAGCAGTTTGAGTATCTAAGGCCCACCACAAACCAAGCGACGTAGCCGAACCCAAACCTGTAACTAGTTTTTATGAGTGGCCAACAGTCGGCCGTGAGTTTTGCTGCGATTTGAAATTTTAATTGCAGGTTAATGGCATCGCAACGTCACAGATTTTCCCCAAAAAACATACACACTTTCAATCTTGAGGCAACACAATGCCACATGGCTCCTGCATCGTGAGGGAAGTGGCAGAGTTTTACAACAATTCTCAAAACAGTTGAAGCATTCATAGATCATTTTTGGATGTTCGAGGTTTCCGCCCATTGTTGTTTTGTGTTTAACAATAAAACTTAACTATATTTATCATTTTATTTGTAAATGTGGCTAAAAAGCAAATAAATGTATGAGGTGTTGGAAAATATACGGTAGTTCTACATATATATGTGTGTTGTTGCTCTATCCATGCATGGCTGCACTGGTTCATTTGCGGAGTTCTGTAGTCCACACACACTCACGGCAGCCCTCCCGCTCTTATCAGAGGCCCTCACTCCATTAGTGCCATGCCCGAGCAGGAGGGGAGATCCGTGCTAATCTTTCTGTAAGAATGCAGCAGATGGGCCAGGTGGAGGATGAGGAGGGCAGCACTCGCTCTATCTTTGACACCCGGCACTCTGTGGTGGAGACGGCTCACACCAGCTCTCCTCCACTCTGCTGACTTCTCATCTCCTGGAGCCTTATCCAACACACACGTCTCCACGCGCACACACACGCACACACACACACACACACACACACAGAGATCACCAATCTGTCTCAGACACACTGCTTGACTCCCTCCTTTGTGGTTTAATTAAGAAATGGGATGCCTTTCCCAAACTTTCAGCATTACTTAAGACCCCCGACTTTGAAGTTATGAACCCAGTAAAAACTTTGCTAAGAACTCAGTGTGTGTCCAAATACTGAGAGTGGAATGTCAATCCATCATTTAAATTGAGTATCACAGGTAGTGAACCTAATAAGAATGAGTTTTACTGTGAAACTAAGTATAATAGATGTTATAAAAACAAATGTGCCCTCAGCAGCACCTCATACCTATACGTATTATACCATGTGCCTGTTTAGAATGAAATCATCTGAATCAATTTAAAGTAATGTAAAGTGAATATAAATGTCTTCTAAATGTGAAACACCACAGAGAGGAGTGTTGTTAACAACCATGCTAAATTTGAATGATTAATAAAAAATCAGCAAGAATATAAAATGAGGCTTCAAAATCATGAAAAATCAAGCCATTGTCTCTGCTCTAATCCTGTGGTTGTGTCCGCTAAATGCGTGTAATAACGCCCCGCTGAAAGATGGATGCTACTTTGTCTAGCATCTTTCTTCTGCCTACACATCCCTACATGTGCCAAGAAATTATAGCCGCTTAAAGCCTCAAGTGGCTGGAAAACAGTCGAAACCAATGTTTACATACATGATAGAGTCGCGAACCACCAGCTGGCTTGTAAGCTAAAAAGCATGACCGTAATAAAAATAACTACATTATAATGTATAGTAACTCACAATTGCGCCAGGTAACCACTGATGCAGACGCTCAAGTTGTTAAACAGCGGGTAAGGTGGGGACTCATGGTGGCTGCCAAAATGCATCACTGGAGCACTGTTTTAGCCACGCCAAAAGATGATCTGAACCCAAAAGGGGAAAAACAGTTTAACTATATCTCCACAACTGAGTACTACATTAGTTCTTTGTCTTTGCACCTTTTCAGCCACTATGTTTAAACTGTTAAAATGTATTTAGAAATAAATACATTTTATTGAAAATGTAGTGTTTGCTGATTTTGGCTGGAACTCACTGGAATTTAAGATAAAAAGTTTAGCAGTCATGCAAGATATCTATATATTTATCTTTTCTTTTTAGATGAGGTGACCTGCGACACCAGCGGAGACTTTCAGTGTGACAACCATCATTGCATCCCGCTAAGGTGGCGCTGTGACGGTGATGATGATTGCGGGGACAATTCTGACGAACGCAGCTGCAGTGAGTCCTTGCCACTTTGAATGGAATCGAAAGAGAGAAAGATGATATGCTTCCTAGATAATTCATTAGGTACACCTTCTCAATCTAATATCTAATATATTTGCAAAGATAATATATGGTAATATATTAATAACTCTACCTAGAAGTGAAATTTGTAAATTACAATTTTATCAATACTTTAAATCCCGGGTTGCATCTACCAGCCGCCTTAGCATGGTGGCTGAGTCTCCAATCCAGTTTTTACACTTAATGTCATTAACGTGTCATTAGTGTCATTTAATCTCCTTATCTGATGACCATTCACACTTTAAATCGAATGTTATTTCAGGAAATATGTCCATCATCTCAAGAAATGTTAGATAACCACGGACCGTAGCTGGTTGTAGGCCAAATTTAGAACACCTTAATGTTGGTCATTATGGTGGTAGCCTGCTTGGAGAGCCAAGTATTTATTGAGGTGGTACTTGTGTAATGTTTGAGAACCATGGCCAAATAGTGAGAGCTCTTCCTGAGAACTGCATGAAAATAGAGCACTGAAGGCAAATCCTTTTATCAGAGGTGATATTTTGCAAGAGGCTTCACACTTGTGCTGACAGTTGGCTGCCGTAAGAGAAGAGAAGCGGGCTTATCAACAACTTGAGAAACAGTCTGTCCTCAGGAGTGAGGGATTCTGTCACCTTTGGCCCCTACAGAATTAAATCATGCCTGAGAAGGTGCTGCTTAATAAGGAGGAAAACGGTCTGGGATTTCTAGCCTTGCTGGTGCTGCTGAGCTTAAAGAGGCTGTGGTGTTTTTCTAGAGGTCATTATTAGGAGTAAAATAATACATAGGCCTTGAAAGCACGTTGATGTGTTCCTTCACGTTTGATAAATGTGTCTTAGATGACAGAATTTGTGAAAGGTCTTCACTTGTGAAATATGTTTTTTTCCTCCCCCTTAGCACCACGCGTGTGTACTGAGAGTGAGTTTCGCTGCAATAATCTGCACTGCATTCCCGACCGTTGGGTCTGTGACCATGACAACGACTGTGAAGACAACTCGGATGAAAGGGACTGTGGTGGGTGGAGGCTCTTTGTTTTGGCTGGAGGTCTGGCTGTTTGCGTGTCACTGTGGACCACCATGCCAAGACCCAATAAAAACAGGCATTTTTTAGTCTTGCAGACAGAGGGGACCACCTGTCGTCTTTTATTCAGACAGAATGAAAGCTTCCATGTATACAGTGCTGCTAGATTAGGAGAAAATTGCTCGTCATGTCACTCTGTAAGACTTGATTATAGAACATACTATTAGCAGGTCCATAAATCAAGTAATGTTACCAACAATTAAATACATTTACACTCACTGGCCACAGCATATGAATAATTATTCCTTTCAATGTATCAAAGTTGTATTAATTTAACATTATCTTTTATTGTGGCTGTTGTTTACAGTGGTTAAATGATGTTATAGTGTATATATATATATTTATATATATATATATATATATATATATATATATATATATATATAATTTCTTATTTAGTTCATATTATTACATGTACATGGTTTCTCGTGCTTGGTGGAAAAACATGCTTGAAATATCTGTTAAAAGTGAGAAAAATTTAAATTTCAGTATAGATTTTCAGCCAAAATGAAAGAAAAAAACTCCAAGAAAGATTTAGAACACATTTTATTTGGTTTAGTCGGCCGCATGAAATGTTGCAGCGGGCAGCATCTGGCCCCCAGGCCTTGCGTAAGACACCATTAAACCCATATATAAATATCCTCTAATGATAATTAATACAAAATATATGCCCATTCGTCCTTTTTCTTATCCTTTTAGCTAATATTCTGTAAAACGGACAACTTAATTCCTTCATTTCCTCTAATTAGTGCTAATTAGTAACTACTTTAGATATATTTCCAATGTGTAGTCAAGCAATATATCTTTCATTGAATGGTAATGACCACAATATTAGTGGACTGAATGCAAATGTACGCATTGCGAAGTGATTCAATAAAGTATTTGTGCCGCAGAGCTACGGACGTGTCATCCTGGCTACTTCCAGTGCAAAAGTGGACATTGCATCGCTGATCGCTTCAAATGTGACGGCAACGCCGACTGCGTGGACTACACGGATGAGTCGTCATGTTGTGAGTTTGGACATTTTGATACTCACTCTGGATTCCAAACATCTCCCTGTGTGTGTGACCAGTGGCGGTCCTAGCTTGGATGGCACCCTGTGCGATGATTGACACCATTACACAATAGAAAAACATTTTACGTAGCAATTTATTTGGGGGCGTGTTGCCACCCCGTGAGGCCGCATATAATGCACATGCCAGAAACCACATCTGTTTGTGACTTTCTTTAGTTCTACAATTTGGCACTCTTGAAGTTTATTCTCAGCACTCTGCAGGCCTCTCAACTGATCATCAAACTGGAATTAATGTCCTCTATCTAAGCATGAACCTTTTGGATTTTAAATGTTAGAACGATACAGGTTGACCTGAGATAGCTGAGCTCAAACCAAGCACAACCTAACTTGTTTATACTTTCTTTCAGGACCAATTTCTAAATTGATTATAGAATATTGGACCCAAGACCTCCAAAGTAGCCAGTGTCAATTGTCAGATCACAAGGGATGTGTTATTTGTCTGTATCAAAGCAAGAACAGTTGATTTACACAAGATGACTGAGGTCGAAGCACAAAGAATTACACATACTGTACAATTACACCTTGTCGTCTCGGTCATGTCGGTTATGATTTTTTGTCTATCTTTTTTGAAATTTTGTATTTATTTATTTCTATATTATGCCAAGAGCCTTACTGTTTTGAATGGTAGTTAATGATCAGAGGTAGGTAGTAAGACGGTATATTTATTCTGTTACGTTTAATAACTTTTTGGACCAATTTTGTACTTGTCAAAGTAGTTTTAATGCAAAACACTTTCAGATACTGTTTTTTGCTCTATTAATTTTCAGTACAAGTCTCAAATTGAGTTCAACATTTTGTTCCTGACTTTTAGCACCACGCTTTCCAAACGGCACGTATTGCCCCCACTTCCTGTTTGAGTGCAAGAACCACGTCTGCGTCCAGCCTCACTGGAAGTGCGACGGCGACGACGACTGTGGGGACAATTCAGATGAGGAGCTTCACCTCTGCTGTAAGATGAATGCATACACAAAAAGTCCATCAATTTCCAACATCGGCAGTAACAGACAGCTAAACTTTGCCTTCACAGTGACAGTCCAGTGTGAGACGCAGTTCCGTTTCCGCTGCGACAACAACCGTTGCATCTACAGTCACGAGCTGTGCAACTCTGTGGATGACTGTGGTGACGGCTCGGACGAGAGACAAGAAAACTGTGAGCTGACTTTGTAGCATTTATTCCTCTATTGTTTTCTTGTCTAATAATCCATGAGTGTGATGTTTCTCTCCCTCCAGGCCAAAGCCCCACACACGGACCCTGCGCAGATGAGGAGTACAAATGCAGTAATCGACAATGTGTTCCTCTTCAGTATGCGTGTGATGAGTATGATGACTGCGGGGACCAGTCGGATGAACTTGGCTGCCGTACGTAACGTTAAACAGGATACAACTTCTTGGAACACAACACAGCTCATCACACACCCTCTAGAATTCAGGGGTGTCAAATTTATTCTTGTCATTAGCCAGATCGAAGTTATGGTTTCCCTCAGAGGGATGATTATCATATAATTGCAGTTCAGTCTACTGTAGCCGTCTGGATAGACTTTTCGTCAACGCCTGCTATAGAAGTTCAGTGTTTTCGTTAGTGTACCTGTACACCTGTAATATACCCATCAAATTGGGAAAGGCCACCCAAACGTGCTTGATGTTGTGTACCCACTGACAGTTGGTTACTCGCTATATATAGTCTATTCTTCATGTGTCTATCTGAAGGCTCAACACATTACTGCATGTTCCCCATATCAGACCAGCACAGCACACATTCTTGCGGTGACCACGTATGTGAACATAACTGTACTGACCTGACCGACGGAGGTTTCTTGTGCTCCTGCATGCCAGGCTACCAGGCCAGAAGCGGTGAACGACACACATGTGAAGGTATTAACAGCCAATGCATACATGCTATTCAACAACTAGAAAAAAATGCTTAATTCATTTTAAACACTGTAATAGTAGCGCCATTTCTCAGTCTTGCTGCTTGTTTAGGAAATGAGATATTTTCCTCTCACTAAACTCATCAATGTCACAATACTGTGACTTTTTTTGTTTACCCTCAACTTTGTCTGTTTTGGGGAAAAAGATATCAATGAGTGTGAGGTGTATGGGATTTGTACACAAGAGTGCAAGAACACAAAGGGAAGCTACGAGTGTTTCTGCGCTGAGGGCTTTGTCTCCTTTAGTGAGCCGCATGGAATCCAGTGTGCTGCTCAAGGTAAGAAAGCTCTGCACAGATGCATAATAAATTGTTCACCTTAATTTGAGTGTTTAACCCCTTTTCTAAAAGTATCGACTGCATATCTCTCACATAAAAGGAAACTCACCAGTGCTGCTCCTGCCAGATAACGTCCGTATCCGCCGTTTCAACCTGTCATCGGAGCAGTATTCAGACTATGTGGACAATGCAGAGCATATTCAAGCTTTGGACTACTTGTGGGATCCAGACAAACAAGGCCTTAGTAAGGATAATACTATATTTTTAGTTATGTGCGTCTCCAGAAACAAAAAAAGACTGCTTACATGACCCCTGTCTTGTTTGTAGGTATTGTGTACTGGACAGTAGTGGGTCGAGGATCAGAGTTTGGCTCCATCAAACGGGCCTATATGACCACCTTCAATGATCACGGCAACAATCCAGTCAGAGACATGGACCTCAACCTGAAATATGTGGCCAATCCCGAGGGCATTGCTGTGGACTGGGTTGGCGGGTAATTTACCCCGACGTGTTTGGTGTTTTACTTTTGGTCCAGTCAGTTATTGGTTCACTCTCAATACTGTTTGCAGGCACATTTACTGGACTGACGCTGGCACCAATCGCATTGAAGTGGCCAAACTGGATGGACGCTATAGGAAGTGGTTGGTCCACACTGACCTTGACCAGCCCGCTGCTATCGTTGTCAATCCAGCACTCGGGTATGGATGCTTGGATGTTATCGTACAATGTGTTGTACAAAGATTGGTCAGTATAACGTAACGTGATCTCTGCAGAACAATGTATTGGACAGACTGGGGCAGGAGACCCAAAATAGAGTCAGCGTGGATGGATGGCCAGAGCAGGCAAGTGCTGGTCAGTGAAGAAGACTTGGCCTGGCCTACTGGTCTGGCTCTGGACTATCTGAATGCACACAGAATCTACTGGTGTGACTCCAAAGAAAACATCATTGGGTCCATGAAGCCTGATGGTACAGACAGAAAAATAATCATATCAGGAGGTCAGAGCCATGTGTTATTGTCAAACACCAATATGTTTGGTCAAAATGTTACATTAAAACAATAAACATTGGTAGTATTGTGTTTATGTTCCAGACATAGGGAATCCATACAGTCTGGACCTGTTTGAGGGCCATGTGTACTGGACAACAAAGGAGAAAGGGGAAGTGTGGAGGACTAATAAGTTTGGGAAAGGAAATAAAGTCAAAGTGTTAACCATCAACCCTTGGCTGACTCAGGTTCGCATTTACCAGGAGCACCGACACAACCACTCAGGTCAGTCTTTAATCACACGAATAAGATAATGTACTATCTTCTCCTAAATTGAACTTACATTCTCACACTACACATTGTTTGCTAATATGTTAAACTTGAATTGTATGTATTGTAAAAACAACAAAGTGCGGGTTAAATTAGTAGTATCCATGTAAGTAAATGTAGATTTGTGAAGATGATCAATCTGTGCCAAATGTGTAAAATTGTAATATTGAAGATAGAATTACATTTTTGAAAGATTCGTGGACCTGTTGGCCAAGGGGTGACAGTAGTGATGAAAGAATGGAGGCGCACAAACCAGAGACTGAGACCAAATTTGTAGTTTGTTAAAATGTACAATTTTTGTCAATGATTTTACTTATATTTACTATAACTACTGTATGTATTAGTAATGCATCATTATCAATGAATTGATTATAACAATGTAGCATGTTCAATTATTCATTACATCATTATTTACAGACAGAAAGATACCTTATTCAGCCACAAGGGAAATTCACTGTTCCAGTTGTTTCCACAATGCAAACAACACAAGGAAAAGCAGGCATGCCGTATTACTAAGAACATTAAAAATAAGAAAAGTGTTAAACATAGCATGTATACATGTATTTTTTTTAATGAAATAAAACTAAAATAAAACTGAGGCTATAATTTCACTGCAGTCTGAAAGTTCAGAATAAGGTGCCTGGTGATGAATGTGCAAAATGTTGACAAGGAGTTGAGGAAATAATATTAGCGTTTCCCTCCAAGGGTGGAATTAAAAAGCCTCTTGTGATGGGGGAGGAAGGACTTTCTTAGACTTTCAGTACTATTAAGTACCAAATTCTTACTTGTGACCTTTTTTTTTTTTTTTTTTTTTTTTTTTCCCCAACATCAGTTGTCTCATTTGAGTGATTGTGCTCTGTCCTCGTCAGTGCCCAACCCTTGCAAAAATGTGTGTAGTCACCTATGTCTTCTCCGGCCTGGTGGATACACCTGTGCCTGCCCACAAGGTTCCTCTGCACTGGATTTCGACTCGGCTAAATGCGACGCAGGTATGCCAAAGCTTGACTGCACATGATGCTTGTGTCTGTCCTCGTGTGTCTGACTGCTCCCGTGTTTTGATTTTTTTGTGAATTTCCAAATTTGTTTATTGTTCGCTTGATTTTATATTTGCTCGGCTTCTTCCCCCGCAGCCATTGAGGCACCTGTTGCAATGCCTCTTGCATGCAGATGCATGAATGGCGGGACCTGCTACACTGATGAAGGGGGTCTGCCAAAGTGCAAGTGAGTGTCTTTGCTAGGTGTTTCATAGCAGCTCATAAAAGTTCACCCAGTAATTAATTTTTCTGCCTTCTACAAAGATGCCCTTATGGTTATTTGGGCAGCTATTGCGAAATGGGCAAGTCACGAAGCGCTCCAACAGGAAAAGGTACTATGACATCATTTACCACCTTCTTGATACCACATATGATACACTTGCAAATACAGGGTGTCCGAAAATGTTGAAGTTATTTTGTAATCGTCATTCTATGGCGATACATGGAGACGGCCACAAGTAACTCCTCAGTAAGCCTGCCTTAATATTTGTTCTTCGCAGAGGGTAAAAAATATGTCCGTGAGTACTGTTATATGTATATATCTATTGATTGATTTAGCCTGGTGTTAGCGCCTAGGCTATTCGGCTCTGCCTCGTATTTTGTTCATTTCACCTCTTTTTTGCTGGCGAAGGCGCTGTTCACATCCCCTCTGCTGGGTTTATAACTTTGCACGGTGGCCTTTGCTGGTAACAGAAGCGTTTGCGCCCCCTCTCCCGGTATAGATCGTTGCGGCTTCTCATTGTGAGCCGCTTGCTCTATATAGTCACCACGCGTGCCACGACGTAACTGTTGTTTTCCGGTCCATAGCCTGGCTGTTAGGCCCATGCTTATCGACTCTGACTGGTTGTGTTCGTCCCACCTCTGCTGGTGTGATCATATATATGAACACTAAGGCGCCAGGGCGCTACGTGGTGGCCATGGTGGGGAAGTTTTCGTTGCCATGGAAGGCAGTGCATGGACACTGAAAATAAGTCGTAACTTGATCATTTGTTTCACCAATTTTCATAAGGGTTGTTGTTGTGTCAACACCGATGCGTATGCTATTAATACACAACGTTAGGAAATACAGAGTACAAGAAACAATGCATATCTCAGTGTGTGATTGTCACCGCAAGTCGTACTGGATGGCTATTGATTGTCCAGTTGACCTGGTATTAGCGCTGAGGCTGCCTGATCCTGCCTTGCTTGTTTATCCCATCTCTACGGGGTTTGGGTGGCATTCGTTCACCTTTCCCCAGCTTTTTGACACTTCTTGTTGTCTGTTCGGTGGGGTTCATTGGCTGTTGTTCATGGCCTTTGCTGGCGAGGGTGACGTTTGGGTGCCCCCTCCCTGACTGCGGCGTTGCGTTTCTCAAAGTGACTCACAGATTGAGTTGTTACCACCTGTGCCGTGGAGAGGCTATTTACTGATGGTCCTGTTAGCCTAATGTTGTCACTCTGGCTGACTCTACCATGTTTTGTCTATCCCACCTCTATTGGGTTTAGGTTGCGTTTGTGCACCTTTCCCTGGCTTGTTGACTGCTATTGTCTGTTCGATGGAATTCTTTGTTATGGATTCATGGCTTTTGATGCCGTGGCAGACCTTCGCATGCCCTCTCCAAGCCTCCTTTGACAAGGGCCTCTAGGAGGACTCTCTGGAGTTTTCCGGCGGAACCCAGGGGACATTTTGCTCAGCCACAGTGTTGGCGCTGTCTCCGTTTTGCCTACAGGTGTCATCATTGGCAGTTCCAAGTGCTCCCCTTTGGACTCTCCCTCTTCCCAAGGGCCTTCACTTGATGTGTGTAGGCTGCTCTTCCACTCCTCCAGTCAGGGGGGATGTAGGTCTTGCCGTTCCTGCACATCTTGCTAATCTGCACACCATCGTGGGCTCGGGTGATCCAGAATGCCTCCGTTCTCCTTGTCAATATAGCCTCGGGGTCAGCATTGAGAGATATTGTCTGAACCCCTCTCAGTGAAGGATCTTTATTGAGATGGTCTTGGACACGACCATGGGGGCCCAATCATGCTCTCACTGGGTGAAAGACATTCTTCACCTCCTCCATGGGCAGCCGCGGCCCAATGGTTAAGATCATCACCTGCCACCGTGGGGGACCTAGGTTCAAGACCCCGACTGGACCATCCGCCAACATCCCCCAGACTCACGGCTGTGGTGTCCTTGAGCAAGACACTGATACCTTCAGCTGCCCCCTGCTCCAGTGTGTTCCACCAACATGTGTATGTGTATGTGTTCAGTATGATGGGAAAAATGCTGAGGAAAAATTTTGTGTGCATGCATGCATGTTCATGACAATAAAAAAGGTGATTCTTCTTCTCTCACTCTTCCGGGAGGGCTGCATTGTCTCTCTACCGGCCGGGAGTGTTGCCACATCTTCGGCTGGAGGATATACTGTATGTGCCGCTGCCTCAATTTTGACGCTTGGCACATTTGCCGGATTCTACATTGTGTGTGTCGCCACTCCCCGTTCACTGTGCGTGGCTTTTGGGGCATGTGGCTTCTTAGTGGGGTTTGTGTCTGGGATTCCTTGTGATTTTGCTGGTATGAGTCTTTCAGTGCTTTCAGCACCACCTTCTGGCAGTCAGCAGGGATGAAATAAAACGAAAGTTACCTATGTAACTACGGTTCTATGAATCCGGTATGACCGCCAGCGCGCTCTGTCGCTCAGAATCCTTGTGTTCACACGAAACGAATCTGAGCCCCATGTGACACCGGAACTTCTACCCGTTCCGGGTCACCGGGGGCAGGTCACACATGACGTTTTTGGTATGTGTACTCGAACTGCGCATGCGAGTAGTGAATATTCAGTGCTTTCAGCACCGCTTTCTGGCAGTTATTCGGGATTCAGAGACCCATAGTTTCATACGTAATGTTTGTTTTCCAGGGAAAAACAGAGAATAGATGAAAATGATATAATATAATAATGATCTGCCTTTTCTATCTCAAGCTGTGGCAGTTCTACTCGCAGTCATCATCATCCTCATTACTGGAGCTTTGGCAGTTGGAATTTTCCTCAACTACAAACGAACTGGATCCATCATCCCCTCTATCCCCAAGCTGCCCAGGTACCTTAGGTTTTCAACTCCTATTTAAATATACACATTGTGCACTGATGCTTGCAAAAGAATAGTATGTTATGACATCATTATATGTTTTCCATAGCCTCAGCAGTCTGGTGAAGTCAAGCGACACAGGGAATGGAGTGATATTTCACTCAGGTGATAATGTGGATCTCGGACCGACGCACATTGGAGTTTCATTCATTGATACCACCATGCAGATGGTGAGTTCTACTTGCGGCAACAGAGCACTGAGGGTGGGGTGAAAAGTAAGCATCCATCAAGGAAGGCAATCAAAGTATTTTCACTCGTGCAGGCAACGCCGACATGCCGACAACTTCACCGGGTGTAACTGTCATGAATTTAAGTTCATGATTGGATTAAAAAATAATATACCTTTCTACTGTACTGTATACAGTATAAATATTTGTAATAATACTATGTATGTAATTTGCTAAGGTATTTAATATTTATTTGGGTTACTTTGCCTCCTGTTGTTCTATTTCAGGGTTGCATTGAGTGGCGCGTACAGAGCGTTTATGTAATTGGGAGTTTGTCAGTTAGTTGAAGAAAGAGATGAAAGAGCTTGAGCTGCTAGTTTAAAGAAAGAGACCAGAACGTGAGCTGCATACAGCAAGATCTTCATTTGTTCCTAACAACTCCTAAATTCTTGTTAGGAGGCAAAATGGTATGTGACCATGATTAATGTATATTTTATGTTATTGAGCTGTGTTATATCTTGTAATTGATACAATGTTGACAGCTAATATTTCTGGATCATGTAACTGCTCAAGCTTTCATCTCTTTATAAGTGACAAACTCCGGATTTCAAAACTTCACTATGTGCCACTCAATACAACCCTCAAATAGAACAACAAGAGCACAGTAACCCAAGTAGATATTACCTGAGCAAATTATCCATCCATCCATCCATTTTCTGAGCCGCTTATCCTCACAAGGGTCGCGGGAGTGCTGGAGCCAATCCCAGCTATCATCGGGCAGGAGGCGGGGTACACCCTGAACTGGTTGCCAATTGCAGGGCATATATAAACAAACAACCATTTGCACTCACATTCACACCTACGGGCAATTTAGAGGCTTCAATTAACCTAGCATCCATGTTTTTGGGATGTGGGAGGAAACCGCAGTGCCCGGAGAAAACTCACGCAGGCACGGGGAGAACATGCAAACTCCACACAGGCAGGGTCGGGGATTGAACCCCGGACCTCAGAACTGTGAGGCAGCCGCTCTAACCAATCGTCCACCGTGCTGCTGAGCAAATTACATATAATACATATAATATTGCGGCACGGTGGACAACTGGTTAGAGCGTCAGCCTCACAGTTCTGAGGACCCGGGTTCAATCCCCGGCCCCGCCTGTGTGGAGTTTGCATGTTCTCCCCGTGCCTGCGTGGGTTTTCTCCGGGCACTCCGGTTTCCTCCCACATCCCAAAAAACATGCCTGAATTGGAGACTCTAAATTGCCCGTAGGCATGACTGTGAGTGCAAATGGTTGTTTGTTCCTATGTGCCCTGCGATTGGCTGGCAACCAGTTCAGGGTGTACCCCGCCTCCTGCCCGATGACAGCTGGGATAGGCTCCAGCACGCCCGCGACCCTAGTGAGGAGAAGCGGCTCAGAAAATGGATGGATGGATGGACATATAATATTGCAATCATTCGTATACAGTAGAAGGGTATATATTTTTTTAATACAATCGTGAACTTAAAATTCACGACACTTAGACCGAACAATCAATTGTGTGCAGCTCATCAGAAGCTAACGCTGTTAGCTAACACTAATCTGTTTGTCCTGAAAACCTCAATGCAGCTCTGCTTACCGTTTTCCTTTGACATGATAACAGGGGTGTCACACCCCTGGGGCATGTCCATGTTAGTGCCTCAGCATGATAGTTTTTCAGACAGTGTATTCCCACTTGAAAGTGGCTTTGAATCTTCACCCAGCCTAGCTGTTCGGTATAGAGGCTGTTATCATGTAAATTAGCTCCACCCTAAAGGGGAAGTGCAGTCAAATTTCCATTGTATGTGCCCTTTAAGGAAAACATGTTCAATACATCATGATGATTATGTGTCTGGGAATGTTCATTTATTAATATCAACACAATGTCACCGTAGGATGATCATTTTGCCATGGAAGCGGCCAGGCATCCTGTCACCTTTGAGAACCCCTTATACGCCAACACAGCTGCCATGGCTGCTGACCCAGCTGTCATTCACGCCTCACAGGTACACATGCACGCCTCACACGCATCTCACATCTTAAGTCTTGCCAATCAGCAAGCCGGGTCACACCCACTTTATAATGTCCACACAAGGAGGCGCAAATTCCCATGCAAAGTAACGGCAATAATTTACTTTAATGATGCCAATAGAAAATCATTTCATCTAGCATTTTTTGGGGCCGTTTAGGGGGTTTCATTGTCACCCTATACGACTGCACATATTGCCCATACCAGAAACCGCCACTGATTGCAGCTAAGAGAAATACTATGAAATGAAGAGATTAGAAACAGTCATAAAACATAAAGAATACTAAACAAAACACATTTCTCCTGCCCGGGTATTTTGGAAACCTTTCTACCAACCCAGTAAGGATATCTTTTTTTGCTTTTCAGGAGTATATACAAAACTAATATTACACTATTTATTTATGTATTTATTTTGCTTACAATCAGGTGACTGTTAACGTGAGTGGTGAGAAATTACAGAACAACTTTGTGAACCCGGTGTATCATGCAGAGCAAAGCGGGGGCCTTGTAAACACGTCGTTTGTCAGGACCAAACCTGTTGAGGTCAGTCTTTTCTTTTACTTTATTATAAAGAATATTTTGTTTGTATTGCATATGTTCTCTATATAACAAGCATTTGTGTAACGTGGGGGCGAGTCAAGTATTTGCAACTTGGTAACGCTCCCTTGGTCTATTACACCAGCCTAGAATTGAGCCATTCTCTAACAGAACACTGTTGTAGCTGTATGTACAATAAAATGTGGTTTGGATATTGACTTGAGTGAAAGTATATTTTAAAAAAATGATTAAAAAAAATAAATGAACTCTTTGGGAAGTTAAAATAAACAACTGATATAATGTGGTAGCACAAATGTGCACACCCTCATATAACTCATCCCTCCTCCCCCAGGGGTGAACAGGGGTGTGTAGGCTTTATATCCACTGAACATCACAGCTTTCTGTTAAAGTGATGAAGCAACTAGTAAAAGGATTTATTCAGGATTGCGGGCCATGTCAAATGTTTCATGCCGCAGGCTGCAAATGACCCCTGGGCTGTAGTTCGGACACCCCTGCTTTAGCTATATGTAGTATCAGTACACTAGTCTCACAACATCGGTGAGGTTTTTGGAGGGCATAGCTATGTTTAATATTTTTAAGAAATCTTACCAAGTCATGTTTTAAAAAAGTACTTTTTTTTCTCATTCCTTTCAGCTAAGTTTTTGTAGTGATAGTGTACTAGTATAGTATGTACACGGTACATCAGTTACTGCATGCCTTGTGTGTTTTTGACATACTTGGCAAATAAAGAGGATTCTGATTCTGATGATGTGTGTTTACTGTTAGGAGTCAACATGGAGCTTTTTCAAGCACAAACTGAAGCCCAGCAGCACATTTGAAAACCAGTCCTACTCCAAGGTGAGTTAGGCTGGATTGTGGATTAAAAAAAAAAAAGTCAATTAGAAAAATAAGAACAAAACAAACAAAAAAACAGATTCATTCAGCTTTTTTATTTTATTTTTTCGGGGGAACAGATGAGGGATGACAAGTCCGAAGGAAGCAGAGGCAGCGACACTTCTGCACCTGAGCCCTTTGAACCAGCCCCCAAACCTCCAAGGAGGGACCATCATCATCATCATCACCATCATCATCATCATCATCCAAGCACCTTTTCACCAACCGAGGACAGTTTCAAAGACACGGCCAATCTTGTAAAAGAGGACAGTGACGTATAACCACGCCCTCACTGAAGGGGCGAATCACACTTTGCACAGAATTTATTTTTTTATGCAGCTTGTGGGGGGAAAAAATGTTATACATCAGAGATATAAAGTGCAGTGGTGCCTTCGGATATAAGTAACCCAATTTCCGCGTTTTTCAAAATGCGAGCCGACATTCAGCCAATTGATTTGCTTTAACCTGTGAGCAGAAATTTGAGATAGTTTGGCAGATTCTTCAACAAAGACGATTGAAGCTGTTTAATGCCCCTCCCAGTTAAAATTTTGTGTCAAACTAAACAAAAAAAAGATTTACACGTTGTGTATTTAAAACAACCACACGACTTTGTCTTCTGTTAGCTTAATGGTAACATCCAATGAAAATCACCATAGACGGGCTAATGAATAGCATCGATAGTTGTAAGGGTTAAAACCCTTTAAGCAACGAATATTAGAACACTAACCATGCACTAACACATGTAGACAAACAATATAACTACTCACCACCATATTTTTATTATCCTCTGCAAAATAAATGAATAAATGAGTTTACTTAGTCATTTCCAGTATTTGTGAAATTCTTTTTCATTTGTCTTCATCACTGTATATTGCCTCCAGGTGGCCAAGTTGCAGGAGACGCAATGAATTAATGATGATGCACAAACATTTTAATTCTTTACTTTATATTGAATTGTGGTTTTACTAGAAGTTTTAAGAAGTAAATTTAAAATGCTATTTTTCCTTTATTATAAAACAGAAAAACTAGTTTTTGGTGGGAGGCTGGAACGGAATAACAGCATTTCCCCTCATTTCAATGGAAAAAGATAATTTGAGATACGCGTGTTTTGAGCGTGGTTATGGAATGAATTCAACTCGTATCTCAAGTCACCACTGTACATTTCTTTAAAATAAGGAAAAAGAAAATGTATGCCTTTGTGACATTACATATGCCTATTCTTGTGTTTTCTTTATTCTGATGTACAATAAGTATATCTTTGCACTGACGCTGCTGATAAAGATATTGATAAATATGTTGTATATTTGTAAATTTGAACGATAAGATTTTGAAATAGGCCGTGTGGGTAGTTCTGCATTTATACACACATTGTAAAAGGTGAGCTGCATTCCGCAATGTACAGTACCTCTTATCATCATGAGGAAAAATCTCAATGATCTTCTGCCTTTGCCATAAGATAAATATATAATCTATATATACGCACCTCAATATCTTCAGGGTGATTGGAATGAATTTATCAAACATGCTGTTTAAACATATGTGTGAGTTAAATAATGTAATTGAATCAAACTTTTTTTTTTTTTTTACTCTTATGTGATCCCTGACATTGTGACTTTAAATCACTGTGATCATGTTTTCTGTATATCATTAATGATATGGGAATAACGGACGCAATTGTTTGAAACGATACTTGAACATGCTTGCGCATAGACGTTAATTTATGTCGATGATTGTCTCGAAGAGCTGACCCAAGAATGCAGATGAGTCCTTTTGTACACAACATGAAGGCATTTCAGATCTTACGTGATTACAAATTAAACCTGCTTTCGCTGATTGTTGACAACATACCCATGCAGTTTAAATCGCTGCTGCTGAGACGTGAGTGAATAAATGTTCTATTTTGTGACCCAGTCTTAAAGGACCTCTGTGATTATGTTAACATTGGCACTTATTCCATAGTTCTGGACTTAAAAACAATGTCTGCAGGGAAAAAAATCTTTCCAAAATATACTCAGTAGCAATTTTAGGCATGTTTTATGATGACATTTTCAGACAGATTTTGGCCCACCCACATTTAGGTCGAAAACCTGCGTGAGCCTGTTGCCAGTAAAATCCGACTGATGCGGAAATTCATGTTATGTCGCCAGCGTAGGAACGGAACTCGTTCGTAAATCGAGGACTTCCTGTATATGGGTTTGGTCAGATCCTTGTATTGACAGCATTGCTCACCTTTGAAAAAGGGTTTGGGAAGATGACGAGATGCCAGCGTTTGCTTTTTGTATGGTGGTGGCATCGTGTGACCCTGGGCACGGTTGGCGCCAGGCGCAGTTTACCTGCCATTTTAATCAATAACATCGTAATAAGTTAGTGATTTTTTTCCCCAGCAAATTCTGTTGTATTGATGTGAGTGTGTAACGGTATATGATAACAATATATGGTATAATACCACCTTGAACAAAGCGATATTTGGAAACGCAAGCAAGATGACTTTTTAAAAAAAATTAACAAAAGCTATCATTTTGGAGGTGGGGGGATTCCACCCGACGGCGACTATATAGAAAATCAGTAAATACTGCCGCTTTATATTATAGTGCATTCCTTTGTCCACATCGGCTTTGCAGCGAATTTCGTCTTCAGCCCCATCGCTGACGTCATACATATGGCGGCGTATCGATCAGCGATGTAAAAGGTGCATTCCCAGAGCAATCTGTTATTTAATGATTGCTCCAAAACAGGCGGTACGGTGAACGACTGGTTAGAGCGTCTGCCTCACAGTTGTGAGGACCAGGGTTCAATCCCTGGCCCCGCCTGTGTGGAGTTTGCATGTTCTCCCCGTGCCTGCGTGGGTTTTCTCCGGCCACTCCGGTTTCCTCCCACATCCCAAAAACATGCATGGTAGGTTAATTGAAGTCTCTAAATTGCCCGTAGGTGTGAATGTGAGTGCGAATGGTTGTTTGTTTGTATGTGCCCTGCGATTGGCTGGCAACCAGTTCAAGGTGTACCCCGCCTCCTGCCCGATGATAGCTGGGATAGGCTCCAGCACGCCCGCGACCCTAGTGAGGAGAAGTGGCTCAGAAAATGGATGGATGGATGCATGGCTCCAAAACAGATTGCTATTATTGGAAATGACTGCCAGTTTCATTTTCTTGAACAAAAAAATACATAAAGAGAATTTATTAGTTAAATATAGGCCATCTGGACACTATAAGCCATTTCACAAGTTCCTCTTCATCAACTCCTCACTGCCGCAGGTGAAGGTAGAAGCGTGCTGATAACAAAGTCGGACACAAAAGAAGGCAGGTAGGACAAGGGGAGCCAGAGAAGTTTGGCGTCCCAGCCTGCAGTGTAGCGTGTGCGGGGGAAACAGGCGGTCAAGGCGTGCTTCATGCAACTCGTCACCATGGAGATGCGTGGGCTGCACAGGATGCCCATGGAGAAGGCCTGGGCCTTCACGTCTGAAAGGCAAACAGGACAAAAGGTAACAAAATGTTGGACTGCTTTCAGGTGACTGAATTGCAGTGGATCAGCATGAGGCGCTGTAAAGGACAAAATAAATATTTATTGTATCTCTAACACACATAAAAAGTACAACACATAACAAAAAAACTCACAAAAAAAGCTTTTTAAACAAGACAAAAAACATACATACACAAAAAACATACATACACAACAACAACCTCTCACACACACACACCCAAAAACTCTCAGCCCAAAAGCACGCAACAAAAATCTCACACTCAGCAACACGACAACAAAACTCACATGTACCAAAAATTGACACAACAAAAAAACATCTCACACTCACCAAAAAGCTGTTATCCATACCAAAAACTCACATGCCACAAAACACACACAACAAAAAAACTCATAGAACCATATATATCACACATCAAAAACCTCCCACTCACCAGAAAACCTCCCTCGCACAACAAAACACATCTCACACCCAACAAAAACCTCTCACACCAAAAAAATGTAAAAGTTTTCTTATTCAAAAAACCCAAGTCCTTGCATGACTTTTTGAGCTTCCATTCACAAAATTTTTTTCTTTTTGCTTTTGCTTTTTTTCCCTCTCTTTGTTAGTTTTTTGGTTTCTTCTATCTTACTAAAGTGTTTTTTTTTTTAATCACTAAGGGAATTTTGGGTGAGAATAATTATTATTTTTGTGGGTGTTTCAGAGATTTTTGTACGCATCTGAAAGGTAAATGTAAGGTTTATTTGACCTCATACATGACCCCTTTTACTCACAGTCATCAAAGTACGTCTCTCCATAGGAGCATTTCACTTCCTGAGGGAGGCGGGTCCAGAGCCTTTTTAGGTCACCTTCTATTAGATCCAGCCGGGTCACATTCGTCTTGAAGAAACCAGGTTCAATGATGCTCACTTTGATGCCAAAGTGCTTCATGTCCCTCCTAGTCAAAAGAGACAGAATAGTTATTTTAATACATATACAGTGTTCCCTTGCCATATCACGGTTCACCTATTGCTATTGCATTCAGTGCATCGCAGATTATTTTTTCATATTCATATTGCGCATAATCCGCCATATCGCAGGATTTTGAGTGTATGCTAAAGGTTAAAATAAATGCTTCCTAGCCCAAAACATTAAAACTGTAAATACATTCATATATATATATTAAAACTCTTATTACAATAAATAAAATATACTTAGTGTACTGTAGTGTACTACAGTACTGTATTTTTAAAAGTTTAAAAGGTGTTTAAGAGTATAGAAAGAGTTTATAAGAGTATGGTGGAGGTAAATAGGCGTGTGGGAAGGTTAATAGCAGGCTGGGGCGGTTCATACACCTTTAAAATATGTATACAGGAACCTATACCCTGCAATAAAGGAGGGATTACTGTACTATCTAGTCTTCGTTTTATGTATGTCTTTGGTATATTCTTAACTATAATATTAGTTTTTAATGTTGTGGTCAGCCTCGCATACCTGAGGCTGTCGGAGAAGGCCTCCACTCCCCACTTGGAAAGACAGTAGCCTCCTCCGATGAGCGCCAGTCGGCCCATGACGCTAGCCACGTTGACCACTCGGCCCCGAGCCATCTTCAGGAGCGGCAGGAAGTGGAGCGTCACGTCCACGGTGCCCATCAGGTTCACGTCCAAAACCTTTGTGAAATCCTCTAAGCGCATCCACTCAGCCGGGCCGATGGGTGTGGACCGACCCGCGTTGTTCACCAACCCCCACAGGCCTGCGAAGGAACAAAGCCGGCTCATTCGTGGCAGATGAGTGAGGTCAGGGAAAGGTCACAGTGTTGGCTTGTTTTATTTTGTGCTTATTTTAGCCTCTCCAGATTTTAAATACCAGTTATAGGACACCCAAAGTCGTGAAGGTCCAGAAGGATTGCTGAGATAGGTGCAAAAATTCAATTCTCAGCTGCCATTAAACTATGCCCCCTTGTGGCAGAAAGTGATTTAGATGCTGAGGCCCGCCGCACACCAAGCGACGCGGCCGAACACGACTGAACTGGACAATCGCGAAGAAAATACAGTCGCCGACTCACACCTGCACACCTGGCGACTGACCCTTGCACATATACCAACTCACTGCAACATGATAACTGCGGCCCCTAGTGTTCGTATTGGGAAACAATGTTTTCAAGTTGCACTTGTACTGTACTTTATTTTTTATTTTTTATTAATGAATGTAGGAATGAACCACAAGCAACGTGGTGAGATTGTCAAGGAAGGTGTGGATTTCCCTTACTGCTGTAGATATATTAAAATAATACAAAGTGAGGAAACGGCCAAGAAATGAAGATGAGGATGGATATTTGAGATACTGTTGGCAATGATAGCAAAATATATTCACTGCACTCGTGTATTTTGGCGACAAACACTCTCTACGCTTCGCTTTCAATGTCTTAAGTATGTCAAAATTATATTATGTGTATTTATATTTATTTTGTTATTTAATTTTTTGCATTTTCTGGTATTTTTTTTGTCTTTTTTGTTACCATTTAAGATTCCACACTTTTTGTTCTTTGATTAAACTGAATGTGTTAAGTATGTTTTATTTTTATTTCAAAATGTGTATTTAGATATATTTTTTGTATTCCTTTTAATAGTGTTTTTATTTATTTGTTTAATTTTGTTGCTGTTGCAGCATAACAGTGGGTATTTAAATTCAGCATGCTTGACTCAATCGCACAATAATCGGTAGGGTTTAAAAATGGGATCTCATAAGAAGCTTTAGCGTGTCAACAGCTGTGAAAAGTGTGGGATAGTTATTCTCTCCCTCCACATTGCACAAAGAGGATCTATCAGACGTGTCAGTAGGAGGACGAAGAGTTGATGATGAGGAGTAGCCCGGGGGGTGGGGTGTTGGTCCAGGTTATCTCCCGGTGCCTCACTCGGACTGGCACTCTATCAGCCCGCACCCCTCCGCTCCTTACTCGGCTCACCTCGCTCTCCCACCTCTCTGTTCACAAACTCCCGCGCCCTCCTGATGCTCTCGCCGTCTGTTACGTCCAAGAGGAGCGTCCTCAGTCTGGGGGAGGCCGAGCGCGCCAGTTCTGTGGAGCCTCTCTCGGTGAGACACGCCGCTATGACGTGGAAGCCTTTGTGATCCAGCTGCCTGGCCAGCAGGTTGCCGAAGCCACTGTCGCAGCCTGTGATGAGCACGTGCTTGAGGCCGAAGGCGTCCACCTTGTAGGAGTCTCTGATGTACCAACATGTGGCGGCGAGGGCGGCCAAAAGTAGGAGAGAGGTCAAGGCCGGATGGCACACCAGTACCTGAAATGTATCATCTTCCATTTTTTTCCCTGTAGCCCATTAAAATTGACAGAGAAACAACATCAACGTACCTCCAATACACCTGAAGTCAGTCCTTCAGTCACCTGAGTGGACAAATACAGTACAAAATATGAGTTCTTATGGCCTCATTTAGTTAAATTACATGAGAAAACATCACTGCAAAGGGTCATGGGTGCCCAAGGTTTAGTGACTAAATGGGACCTGGTATTTGAACCGTTTCTTCCATTGATCATAATGGGAAATGTGAGATTGCTCGCCAACGGACGAGCAAACTCCTGTTAGAAAACTGCAGTTGTTTGTTTCCATTCAACCTTTAGTTGCTGCAGCCAACGCGAGTGACGTCATCACGTTGAGGCGTCAATCATGTTCCTTCGACTAACAACACAACATGTGCGCAGTGCATCGAGACAGAATCAAACTGTGGACCTCCTGTATTCCACTTTGAAGGGAGCTCTTCTTCACTCACTCCTCTGGGGAGTCTGACCACAACTGAATACACCTTGAGACCACCAACAGGCCGCTGGCGGAACTGCATGCAGCCAACAGCAGGACTGTGACAGTTTTGTATTTGTTCAGAACACGGCTCACTTCAAATGGTTACGAGAAAAAAAGATTTTCAAAGATGTGAACTATTTATTTTCATTAAAATAAAATGTAAAAAGATATATTTTTTTTAAAGTTTAAAAAAAGAATTGCACCATTGAAAATGTATGGATCATGGATGTAGCAAAGCCACTGATTGTTTCATTTAGTTCAAAATGTCAAATCAACCAAATTAACATTCTCTGCTCAGAAGTACTACCGTTCTATTCAATCACAATATTTCAACACAGCTTTGCATATTTTATTATCATTACTATTTGGAATATATCATCTATTTTTGGTGACACAAAAAATTGTTTGCATTACCTCCTATTCACAAGCCATTCTAAACGCATTACGGAATGGGGAAAGTATTATTTAGGTGCAAATGGCACCTCTATGTGGCTAAACAACTGTATTGCAACTTTGAAAGTCAAAAATTTTGCATATGCATAAAAAAACAAAATTTCGTACTTGAAATAATGCACACACACACACAAAAATCCCACTCACCTCACAAGATACTTTAATAACCGCTCGTGTTGTGTCCTTTACATTAATTGTCACTCTGCCTCGTATTTTAAGTTACACCAATGAATACATCGAATAGCTCTCGAAGACATAGTTAGAACAAAATAAATAAACCTACCATGCTTACAGAAGTTGGAATGTGGTTGTCTCCTCATTAGGAACACTGAATGAATGCAGAGACAATCCCTTCAATGTTTCACTAGTGCAGGATTGTGCAACTTGCATTCTTTGACCAGTATATTGATAAGATCTTAACGTAAAATGAACTTCAAGACTGGGACGTCTCACGGGGCAAATAATAAACACAGTACAACGTTGTCTTGTGGTTATAACAATAACTTTTATTTGTATTTTTGAAGTGTAAACGCTGGCATACTTACATGCTTCATACAGTGGCTATAAAAATAAAAGTCTATGCACTCCTGTTCAAAAAACAGGTTTTTGTGATACAAAAAAAAGCAGATCACGAGAAATCGTTTAAGAATTTTCTCCACCGTTAATGCGACAGTAACAAAATCTCCCAAACATATTTTGAGACATATCTTACGGTCCAGTGAAACTCAGGCTACACTTTTTGGCCATAAGGTAATTAAAAGTTATGTTTGGCACAAACACATCACTGCTCACCACCAAAAGAACACCATACATGCAATGAAACAAAATAGTGGCACCCCATCATGCTTTGGGGCTGCTTTTCTTCAGTTGGGACTGAGGACGTAGTCAAGTGTGGAAGGAATTATGAACAGTTCAAAGTAGCAGACAACATTAGCACAAAAATCTACAGGCCTTGGCTCGAAAGCCCCCCGGCACCCCCAAAAAGTCAGGAAAAGCCTACTAGAACATCTGAGATTTAATTGGGGAAAATCAGCTAGAACTGAGGTTGAAGTTAAGGTGAAAAGAATTATGAACAGTTCAAAACAGAAGACAGTGTTAGCACAAAAAGTGAGGAAAAGTCTACTTGAACAGCTGAAATTTATTTGGGGCAAATCAGTTGGAACTGAGGCCATACTCAAGATGCAAGGAATTATAAACACTTTGGAATAGCAGTCAGTGTTAGCACAAAACCTTCAGGCTTCTGCTAGAGAGCACTAGTCAGTAAAAGCCTACTAGAACAGCTGAAATCCATTTGTAGTAAATCAGCTGGAACTGAAGCCGTGGTCAAGGTGGAAGGAATTATGAACAGTTGGAAATGGCAATGACCAAGGCTGATACTAGGAAAAAAAGTCATAAAAAGTTGACTAGACAGCGTACACTTGTGCACAGTATATATTTTTTACTTCCCCCTCTCAAAAAATATTTTATATATATATATATATATATCAACTGATTGTACAGGGTATAAAGGTTACAACTGCATAAAACATGTTGAAATGTTCTATCTATCACTGCTCATATAGGCTTGACGTAAAAACTTAAAATGCTGTGGATATACAGTACATTGAGCTGAAATGCCATAGGAGCTTTTGGCGCTGGATCCCAGTTAAGTCAAGCCAAAGTCCAATACGAACAAAAGCAAGTTGAATATTAAGCCCTTGAAAAGTAGCACAAGATCCAGACAATAGATAAGAGGTTGGTTGTCTGTGCTAAGTCTTACATATACAGTAAGTGTTACTGCTGAAATTGGATTGACTTTAGGACACAATGGTGCAACAAACTGCTACCAGACAAGATTATGTGATATGCTAATGCATGCTGTCAAACTCATTTTCATCGCGAGCGTGAGTTTGACACGTAATCCGTAGGAATGATCAAGTATTGAAATGGCGGCAACACCACATGGAAAACTCACGTTGTATTTTACAAGACAGATGCTTTAAGCTTGGGGCTGAAATTAAGGAAGAACCTGTCCGTGATGAATGTGGGCATGTAGGACAGAGGCAGCCAGATGAACTTGGCGTCCCATCCGGGCGAGTAACGAGTGCGAGGGTGGACGGCGGCGATGGCGTGCTCCATGCAGCCCACCACTTTCATCAGGTCGCTGTCCGTCAGCAATCTTTCAGAGATCATTTTAAACGCTGAAGCGGAGAGCACACACAGAAAAATCACCACAAAGTTGTAACGTCACTTTGTTTTTTTAACCCTGACATTAGTAGTTCTCAAATTATTTTTATTTATTTTTTTTAATTAATTTTTTTTTTCACACCAAGCACCACCTCAAAACTACTCTCCAAGTAGCACAAAAATAATTACAATACAGTAACATAGTAGGCCGAAGTGTTCCTAAAAATACTGGCAGAGGTTTTATTTCCAGAAATTACACCTGTATTTACTATGGCAAGCCACTGTGACATTATGCAGTTGAACAATAATGCTGCGCTTAAATTTAGGCCCCCCCCAAAAAATTTACTTAAATAATGATTTGATTAGAATGTATTGTGCTTAAAAGTTAAATACAACTAACTGTACTTTAAAATAAACTGTACATGAAAAGTAAAAAGTGTACAATACATGAAATGTAGGCGGCACGGTGGCCGACTGGTTAGAGCGTCAGCCTCACAGTTCTGAGGACCTGGGTTCAATCCCCGGCCCCGCCTGTGTGGAGTTTGCATGTTCTCCCCGTGCCTGCGTGGGTTTTCTCCGGGCACTCCGGTTTCCTCCCACATCCCAAAAAAAAACATGCATGAATTGGAGACTCTAAATTGCCCGTAGGCATGACTGTGAGTGCGAATGGTTGTTTGTTCCTATGTGCCCTGCGATTGGCTGGCAACCAGTTCAGGGTGTACCCCGCCTCCTGCCCGATGACAGCTGGGATAGGCTCCAGCACGCCCGCGACCCTAGTGAGGAGAAGCGGCTCAGAAAATGGATGGATGGATGGACATGAAATGTAAAAAAAAAAAAGTATTGGAATGAATTGTTTTGAAAAAAAGTTTAAACAGGCTGCTACAAACTTCACTCTACAGTGGAAACTTGGGTTACAATTTCATGTGTTCCGTGACCCTGTTCTCAAACCGAGGTAATGTTTGTTCGTCGCATTTAGATGAATAGAAATGTCCGTTCCAGCCACAGAACAATGTTACATTTACCTTATTTTGATCATTGTTTGGTTAAAAACAAATATTGTGCAATATAGAAATAGGTAAAAACACAATATCTGATGATGAAATAACAGTGCGTTCGCTCACAAATCACTCTGCAGTGTCTTCACCTTTTTGGGTACAGTATTGTTTCCGTTCACTGCTGTTACTGCTAGCCCAAAATGGTCACCACCTCCCACAATCCAGCACAGCTTTTGCATTGCATTGTGGGATGTGGCTGCCGTTGTCTACTAAAATGGATTTTAGATTTACCAGTGTGCGAACTCAAGGAAAATTGTGGTAATCTTGAAACTGTAAATGCCATAAATGCGTATATTTTTCATGGAACAGTGATAACAGTTTTCAAAAGGGAGCTTGAAATAGTGCAGAGAACTGTCTGTGTTTCCACCACATTTGCACAGGTTCTGACAAGGATCTGAGAACTCACCACATTCCAAAAAGTCTGGTCCGTAGTCATCTTTCACATCCTGAGGTAATCTGTCCCAGAGCTTCTTCAGGTTATTTTCCAAGATCTCGGTGTTTGTGACGTTTGTTTTGAAGAAGCCGGGCTCGATGCACAACACTTTGACTCCAAATGGCGCCAAGTTCAAACTGAAGTAAAAGTTTTGCAGCAATGATGCCGGCACCATTTTGAGAGATACAAAAAGCATTCTGGCGAGTTAACTCTCACCGCAGGCTGTCGTTGAAGGCCTCCACGCCGTATTTGGACACGCAGTACGGGCCGCCGAACGGGCTTAAACGCCCGAACACGCTCGCCACGTTTACCACCCTGCCTCGGGCCTTCTTGATGAGAGGCAGGACGCTCAGGGTCACGTCGATCAGACCCACCAAATTGACAGCTAGCATTCCCTTGTAGTCGTCAATAGTAAGCCAGTCTGTGGGGGCCGACGGCACAGCCACGCCCGCATTGTTTACAACGGCCCACAGACCTGAAAACACATGTCGGACATATTTACCTTCGTGTATAGGGAAGATACATGAGTACGAATACACAAGTCCACATTCACAAATTGACATTCAGAGATTTTTGGAGGGGAACCAATCTATCGTTATCTTGCTGAAAAACTCACCGAGTACTGTTTTTGTGCTCAGGCCAAAGCAATTAAAGTCTTTGCTGCCATCTTATGGCATCTTGGTGCCAATGAACAATGTTGAAGTGGGTTCAGGAGCTTTATTTAAATACACATATTTCTTTGCTGCCATCTTGTGGCATCATGGCAAGATGGCTATATTGAAGTGATTTGGGGAGCTTCATTTAGACAAAAGTTAAGCTTTCCCGCCATCTTGTGCCAATGAACTATGTTGAAGTGAGTTAAGGAGTTTCATTTGGACAAAAGTATAGGTTTGCCATCATCCTGTGCCATTGAACTATGTTGAGGCACTTCATTTAGACAAAAGTTGTGATTTGCCACCATCTTGTGGCATACACAGGTGAACAAAAACATTTTTTTTTTTTTGTAGGAAATTATTTTCGGACCAATTAAGTGAAATTGGATAATTTCCTGCCATACTGATTGAAAACCATTGACACACACACGCGCGCACACACACACACACACACACACACACACACACACACAAGGACGTAGCCTGAAAATATATACGGCTATCTGTGAAAAAAAAGAGCATGATCATCTTTGTAAAGGCAGAATTTTTGTATTGCTCTCACTCTGCAGGTGTACCCAATGGCACGGCCTGACATTACCTTACCTTTCTGCCCGACAAGGATGTCGATGAAAGCCGCGGCCTGTCTAACGCTGGCAGAGTCGGTAACATCCACATGAAGCGTTTTCAGTCTGTCGGAAGAGGCCTTCTTCAGCTCATCTTCGCCCTTTTCGGTGTAGCAGCCGGCAATCACGCGGAAGCCCCTCTTATCCAGGCTCTTGGCCAGGAGATGTCCAAAGCCAGTGTCGCAGCCGGTGATGTAGACATGCTTGTCTCCACTGTTTGCCACACGTTTGGACTCCTTGAACCACCGGTGGACAAACCACAGGGTCACCAGCACCACGATGCTCAGGATCATCTCTCTGGAGGAGCAAATGAGAGTGGAAATAAAAGACCTATACTTGTCCCAAAATCTACTTGTATGTTGTCTTAGCAAACATGTGACATTACATCGCCTTTTGTGCTTGGTAAATATTGATAGGGTGAAAGGACACTTTTCCCAGAGTTATGTATTTAAACAGCAATGGGATACCCTTCATTAAAAATATCCGGAAAAAGAGTTTCAAAAAGTTTTCAAATAAAACCTCCTTGGTGTAGATAACTCAAGGCCTCCGTGTCAATTTTATGTGGCGAAAGCCTGTTATAATTTTTCCCCTTGACTTCTGTTCAAAACTAACCATGAACGTGGTGAAACACAGGGGGAATCGTGTGATATGATGGGTCAATTATGAGGATTTCCGCACAGAACATTTTAGTTAAAGGACGGGAAGTGCGACTGCCTCGGATTCGAGCCACACATCTACTCCTTAAACAAACACAGAGCAGTTCAGCTTCTGGCGAACAGACGTTATGGATATTATTATTTAAATACATATCTAATTTATTTGAACAGATACCCAATAAATAAATTAATTCAACTAGTTAACATCTAGCGCTAGTAGTATTAGTATCACGGGTAGATATCAACTACAGCACAGTTTTGCCTCACTAGTAGCATATAGTTGTCCTACTAGTATACCAAAGTTGGCCAACTAGTTAAGCAGAAGGCAGTAGGGGGAAAACCGTTACTAATAAGGCACAATCGTTCTACTGGTACTCTATTAAGGTCACAATATAATCCACTGTTAACAGCGTTTTACCGGTTCCTCTTCGGATTCGTGCACAATCTGTTCCGTTGCAGTCGTGGCTTTCCGAAGACTCTCCCACTCTGTTCTAGTAACTAGTGTTTACCTTTGGTCAGGCGAAGAGGTAAATAAGACACGCCCCTTTTCATTTTCGTGACTCTTCGCCAGGAGGGTCAACGTCGTCAGCCCACTCCATGTGAATGGACGGCAAGAAAAATAAAAGAATAAAAATATAAAAAATAAAATAAAAAAACAAAAGCCCACGGATGCCGGTTCTTTGAGTAGCTGACAAATCTGCACAGAACACCGTAGAATTGGAATTGAAGGGAACTGGGAGTAACCTCTCACAAGTAAAAATATCTATATTTTTTAAATTACTTTTTGATAGATAGAACAAGCTTTTGCATTGACAAAAAAAGTAAACCTAAGGAAAATCGGTTGATAAATAAGCAAGTTATGACTTAATTTCAATGTCCATGCATTGCCTTTGATGTGGAATCTCGCCCTTTCCAACATGGTCGCCACGTAGTCACATCTGTTAGCTTGTTTGGGTTGCTGCTGACTGTGGTTGTGTGCGTCGCTTTTTGTGCTCCGGGTAGCAACGTGGATTACAAACTGTCTGCATCAGTAGATATGAAATGTGCTATATTAATCAAAGGTACTTACTTACTTTAGAGTTATAATTGACAGGGAATTTAAGGAAACAATGAACACATAAGAGATAAACATTTATTGTGAGATGCTCATTCATAGAAATGATGGAGCATTCAAACAGGACCAACACCGCATGAGAAGACTCGCGTTGGATTTTAGAAGACAGACGCATTAATCTTAATCTTGGGGCTGAATTTCGGAAATAAATTGTCAGCGATGAATGCGGGCATGTAGGACGGAGGCAGCCAGATGAACTTGGCGTCCCATCCGGGCGAATAACGAGTGCGAGGGTGGACGGCGGCGATGGCGTGCTCCATGCAGCCGACCACCTTCATCCATTTGAAACTTGTGGACCTTGTTCTGATACTGATATGTGATTAGATGGCTATGTGACGTGAATTCATAATCGAACAACAACTGACTTGTCCCGGTGACAGTCTGACTTTCAGAGTGACAGATGTTTCTTTAGTCCTTTTTTACACAAAAGACATTTTTGTATTATTAAATAATACGAGGCAGCTGATCAAATAACGGTAAGCATGTCTGGCTCGCAGTCAAGGAGTTCTAGGTTGGAATCTCGGTGGAGTTAGCATGTTCAACCCATGCTTGTGTGGGTTGAATAGCCTCCAGTTTGTGGAGGCTGCTGGCACAGAGATGCCCGCATTGTTCACAACAGCCCACAGTCCTGAAAACACGAAAAAAGCATACACTTCATTGGGTATACTTGCCGTCTAGTATGACAAACAGACAGAAAGACCGACGGGTCATAGTTGGTGGTATAATGACAGTCTTTAATATAGGCAATTATAAGGAGGATTTATTTGGGGTGGTCATCAATTACTGTTCACATTTTTTTGCTATTAGGGCTACGCCACTATCCACCACGATTAACATAAGATGCAAATTTACACCACTGCAAACATATAAAATAAACCATGTTAAATGGACACATCGCTGACAGTATCAATAAAAAAGTTAGCATTGTCATTTTTGTAAGGGCAGAATTTTTGATACAGTAGTAGTAATTCTTGGGTCCGCTGTCTTATGGGATTCCACAGGGTTCAATTTTAGGGCCGCTACTCTTCTTTTTGCATTTGCTGCCTCTGAGTTCCAACTTGAGAAAACATGGGATTTCCTTCCACTGCTATTCTGATGATGGATTTACAGTATGTGATACTAAAGAAAAAACATACCTTTCCCTTAAAACAACTTGAATTTAATACAATTGAGAGATCATCACCTGTACAACAGTGAATTATCCATTCTTCCTTAATTTGTAAAATATTAATTAATTACTAATAATGTATCTTTGTTCATCTATCTCGTCCAGGGACGTATAGTGAGAGGCAGAACAATTAAATGCTCTTCTTCTACCACCACAACCACCATACATCATTATACACAACATACAGTACAAACAGTTTGTTTTGTATGCCACATTCATTTGTTTACATTACAACATCCTGATTTCCGGCTAAGTCTGCGAAAGTGAGTAGAAGTGGCGCCCCCGCTGGAAAACATTTGACACTGTAACTATTAAAACAGATGCTCACAGCCGAAAGGTTCTAGGTTCGAATGGAAAATTGTCTTTACCACACTTCTAAATTGTAGGAGTGAGCAAAAATGAAATATCTTCCCTCTCGTAGAAAATCTTTCAAAAAAATAAAAGGGAAAGGCTTCCATTTTGACAATTGTCCACAGGGTTGACTGAATACAATGTATACATGAATAAAATGGTGATCATCCTAAGAGTCCGTACCACATGTACGGTGGTGCTCAGCTCTGTGAATGAGATCCTGAGGGCTTGTTTTTATTGGAGTGCTGTCTTTGACTGGATTCCCACCTTCCTCTGACATTATCAATCACCTGTGTTGGGAATACAGTAGACCATCTGTAAAGAGAGAGCAAATTCCAAATCCAACCACACGTCCAAGCGGGCGTTAACCTTTTGTTGGCAACTTATTATGTTTTTAAACAATTTAGCTCTTACTGTAATATAATCTCAAGGGAAATTGGATTACAATAACATCCTAAAATCACACTGATGACCACAACAAGCACGGCTTTACTCTTATGTAAAGGACACTTGTATATGTAGACTAATTGTTTGCTGTAGATTTATTTATGTATCGGACTTTTTTTTTTATTGTCTTGTATTAATTGAATGCCATGTACTACTATTGATCATGAACTTTATATAAAACATATTTACATATATAATATTTAAATAAATATATAATGTATTATAATTATTTATTAATTATTTAAGGGATAAAAGACAGATATGAAAATGGGAATCACTTAGCAAAAATTGAAATATTTGTTATTTATTTATATATTTATTATGTAAGGCATAAAAAGACATCTATGAAAAGACAATATACTAAGCACATTGATATTTTAAAAATATTCGTGTATTTATTATTCAATGCATATAAAGACACATGAAAAATAGAATTATCAACACAACTATTTTTATTTATTTATTTATTTACGGCATAGAAAGATTATGAACAATAAATTACCAGGCAAAAATCTGCTATTTCTATTATTACTATTTCTATTATTACATGTGAAAAGTAAAATTATTAAGCAAAAATCTATTACTAATACTTATTTTAAAAAACTACATACATAAATAATGTACTGTTTTGTATCACTCATGGCATAAAAAGACAAATATGACAAATAAGAAAAAGTATTTATTTATTGTTTAATGCGTCAAATCATCCATCCATCCATCCATTTTCTGAGCCGCTTCTCCTCACTAGAGTCGCGGGCGCGCCGGAGCCTATCCCAGCTATCATCGGGCAGGAGGCGGGGTACACCCTGAACTGGTTGCCAGCCAATCGCAGGGCACATACAAACAAACAAACAACCATTCACACTCACATTCACACCTACGGGCAATTTAGAGGCTCCAATTAATGCATGTTTTTGGGATGTGGGAGGAAACCGGAGTGCCCGGAGAAAACCCACCCAGGCACGGGGAGAACATGCAAACTCCACACAGGCGGGGCCGGGGATTGAACCCTGGTCCTCAGAACTGTGAGGCTGACACACTAACCAGTCGGGCACCGTGCCCATAAAATCATTATTTATGTATGTATGTATGTATGCATTTATTTATTTATTATGTATGGAGTAAAAATTATCAAGCAAGCTGTATCATTTAAATGATGTATCTATTTATGTATTTATTTAATTTATTATTTAACACATAGAAAGACAAAGTCTATGAAAAATAAAATGACTCAACAAAAATAATTTTTTTATATAGGTACTTATTATATAAGGCACAAAAAACACATGATAAGTGAATTTGGTAAGCAAAAATCATTTATTTACTTAGGTATTCATTCATTCATTAAGGCATAACAAATAAATTAAAATTTAAAGTAGAATTACTGAGTAAAATAAAGGTTTACATTCTAATAGATTCTTCCATCATCAGTTTGTCTTCGATGAGACTAACGCAGAAGTCCCAGAGCAAACTAGAACCAAATTTGAACTGAAGGGCTGAAGAATAAACAAATATGAGAGGAAAATGTATTACATTACATAGCATTTACATTGGTAAGGTATGCTGAAATAAACCTGTTATTGCCATAAACATCGGTGGTGTGCGTTTAAATGGGCCAAAGAATGAAATTATTCTAATCATTAAAAATCCAAAAGTGAGTTTGCAAGCACTTGACCACAACACATGGCCTTACGGTCATTAAACTCATTTTACAATCACGTCTGATAACATCTAAAACACATTCATAAATACAATCACTTTTTCATATATATTATGATATCAAATATATAATGATACCACATATTCCCATTTTAGAAGTCCCATTGTGTGTTTATACGAAAACATTTGGCTTCCCAGCTTGAAATCCATATTTTTGTGATTTACATATTGATTTTTTCTTAAGAATTCAGCCTTTGATGGGCCATAATGCTGACACAAACCTTATCAGTGTAATGGGGCTATAGATAATAGCAGTAAGGGAGGGGCATAGGTTGCCTTATTAACTCATGCGGTGTTATTGCTTATGAAACCGCACATTCACTGACAGCTGCCCTGTTCAGGTACAGTACTTTTTTTCCCAGCTAAAGCAGCATCCATTCATATCATTCTTTGTATTTTAAGGTGACAAATCACTTTTTTACATTGTTAATTGATTTATTTTAATTGGTGTGTTGATGCGTGTCCACTTTTCATGTACTCAGCATGCTTGTGTAGGTTTCCTCCGGGTATTCCGTCGCCCCCGCCGCCCATACATAAAAAATAAAAATAAAAACGTTAGGTTGATTGGTTAGGTTGATTGAAGACTCTAAATTGTCCATAGGTGTGAATGTGAGTGTTTCTCGCTCTGTGCCCTGTGACTGAATGTACCCTGCCTCTTGCTCAAAGTCAGCCGGGACAGGCTCCAGTTCAACCTGACCCTGAACACCATCAGCGGTAGTAATGGATGAAGGGATGGAAAAAGAGCACTAAGAACACAAACTCACCACTCATCTACTTTATATAAAAGGCATGAAGTCAGTATCTTGAATTATTAACCAAATGGGAAGGAATGAGCAGAATGTGTTGTGATCGATATTTTCATAATAAGGAACAATTGCTCATAAAAGTTCAACATTTTCAACAATAGGCCTTTTTTGTTGAACTTTGTGAAGTCAGTACAGGTGTACTCAATGATTAGGAGCTGTTTATTTAATTTTTAAAGATTAAGCCCTGTGATAGTAGATCCAACTTCTATTGTTTTTGCTTTTTTCCAGGACGGAAAATATGAAGAAAACTATGAAGTTTACACCACCGCGTGTGGCAGATGTCGGTGAGTGACCTCGCATTAAATGCACAAAAAAATGCGCTCATGAGTATCATTAAGAGCCTTTTTGGTGTCCTTGTTAGTCATCATGAAAATGCAGCAGAACAGTGAACCTTTGAGGTCTTATTATAAGTGGCCAAACATTTGCACACATACCAGTTCAATCATAACTCTCTTAAAATGAGTTTCCTTCATTTTGTACTTTTTTTTTTTTTTTTTTTTGTGGATGAAAGTGATTTTTCCATGTCCCAACACTGATCTGCTCAATACAGTGTGTGTAATAAGTAGTTAAATGATATTAATCCAAACATTATTTTTTTACATTTTTACTGTCCACAACAAGTTATTTGATCAAACGAGTAATTCTGATCATATATATTCTATTGTCATAATCATATTGAAAATGTTTCATATGTCCCTGAAATAGCTGTCCACCATGTCATTAAGGACTAACCGCCCCTTTAAGAGACCCTCTGATATGACCAGCATTTTATGTTTCTTTAACAGAGGCTGAAACAGTGGATAGTTACAGAATAAATATTTACACTTATGGTTTGTAATTTTCACCATATTATAGTATGTGTGTAGTTGGATGTTGTCAAGCCTGTCATTGTCGGCAAGCTGATATATTTTGTTGTTTTCATCACATTGTCTGCTGGCAGTTAATATATATTTTTTTTTAAAAAAGGGTTGGTATTTGACCAATATACATTTCTAACAGCATAACATCTACTTATCACAATAAATGAAAAGTTCAATGGATGATTTTTGGTTGGGAAAGTCTCAAAGGCAACTTATTGTGATAATGACTCACATAGAGTAACATTTGTGCAGTTTTGAATTTAATAAAATAAATAAATAAATACTGTTTTCCGTATTATTAAATAATTTTCCTTATTTGCAGCAAAACAAAAGAATGGGTAAGTGATCTTAAGACTTTCTATGTGCCTCCAAAAATATTTTAGACTACAATGTTAATTAAATTGAATATTTACAGGGATGAAAAGAAACAGAAGAAAGAAGAGAATGCGCTCAGTGTTGGGTACTTTCAGCTGGTAAAAACTACAACTTAAACATACAAATACATGTGTAATATACAAAATTTACTAAATATTTTATGCAGTCTTTTTTAATTAGATTGTATTTCTTTTATTTTGTCCACTATTCTATACATCAAACAGAGCTGTTAACCTCATTTTGTTGCAGTTATGTAAGTGAATTGCAATGACAAAGGCATTCTGTTCTATTGTATTCTAAAATGTAACTTTTATAACAATATTCTTTTCTCCATTTTTGATCATTTCACTTGAGACCATTTCAAACTCAAACTCAATGTAATGTACTTTCTCCTGACCAGTTTCGATTTGCCACCTGGAAGGAAGTTGTAACAATGGTAGTGGGGAGCGTGTGCGCGCTCATCCATGGTGCTGCTGGCCCTCTAATGCTTCTGGTGTACGGCATGATGACCAACACATTTGTGGCTTATGAGGTGGAGCTTCAAGAACTGAAAGACCCAAATAAAACGTGCCACGACAACACCATCCACTGGATAAATGGCTCCGTTTATGAGCCTGCTGAAAACATTACTGTTGTCTGTGGGTGAGTTGGTTTAATATCATTGCGACAGTGAGAAGGGTTGCAGAAGTAGCCAAAACTGGTCACTTGGGTACAACAATGAAGTTCAATGAACCTTGTTAAAAAACAAAATCTACATATACAAAGATAATAATCTACAGTGGTGCCTTGAGATATGAGTAAAATCTAATTAGGGTTTTTCCGACATCTGAGCTGTCATTCAGCTGATTTCTTTCATTTGTTGCAATGCTTTAAGGAACGGATAGTTGAACACAAGTGGTGCAGCAACACATAGACGGACAATATGACAATACTAATATGCATACATTCTTCATCTTCAGTTTTTTTTTGTGGGTGTGGGGGTGTGGGGGGGGGCGGCTGGAACGAATGAGTGGCATTTCCATTCATTTTAATAGGAAGAAATAATTTAAGATACAAATGTTTTGAGTTATGGGCATGCTCATGGAACGAACTCAACTCGTATCTCAAGGCACCACTGTAATCTATAGCAATAATAATAATTTGGCAAACTAAGGTATCAAAAATATTAGTAACAACATTGTTCTACACCACTGCAAACCATCCAAGGTAATCATACAATTAATACCTAAAACACAAACCTTTTAATGTCACTCTTATTAGATTGTACATGTGTACCTAATATTATGGCCAGTGAGAGAATAAACATAACATGTATTAACATCACTCAATACTAAACCAGTTAATCTTGACCTAATAATTGCATTCTATTGACAGTGTAGATATTGAAGCCCAGATGACTATGTTTGCATACTACTATATTGGAATTGGACTAGGAGTTCTTTTTCTTTGTTATTTTCAAGTAAGTATTCTACATTTCTTTCTAAAGTACTCAATTAGAGCAGACTAATATTATGGTATAACACTGTGGTTTTCTGATCTAATATGCGTTTTCCCCTTCAGATTGTTCTCTGGGTGTCAGCCGCTGAGAGACAGACTCAGAGAATCCGAAAGGCGTATTTCCGTAAAGTCATGCAAATGGAGATTGGATGGTTTGACTGCAACTCTGTTGGTGAACTGAACACAAGATTATCTGAGTGAGGCCTCGAATTCCACATCGGGTCCATGTCAGTATGCGGTTTACACATCATATTGTTCTACTCCTTCTCAGTGATATCAACAAGTTGAATAACGCCATCGCTGACCAGGCGTCTTTCTTCATCGAGAGGATCTCCACCTTCGTTTTTGGCTTCATGGTGGGCTTCATCGGCGGATGGAAGCTGACGTTGGTTGTCATCGCTGTGAGCCCCTTGATCGGTGTGGCTGCTGGACTGATGGCAATGGTACAGCTGTGGCTCATACTCTACAAAGCCCACTTTGAGCCATTCAGACTGCTAGGATCCCTAAAAGCGGGCACTAAATTCCGTGTGTGTTGGGCATGTTGTGCGTGATCCACTAAGATTAAGGTGCAATTGGCAACAGGTGTAAAAGTGCTGTAGAGCACCCTACAAATGAGGGGTTTGTTTTTTTGATAGCTCTGATGCTGTTCACCATGAAAATTTTTAAATTGTACCCCGCCTCCTGCCCGATGATGGCTGGGATAGGCTCCAGCACTCCCGCGACCCTTGTGAGGATAAGCAGCTCAGAAAATGGATGGATGGATGGATGGAATTAGAAGTGTTTGTGGAAGAGGCAAACCAACACTGGATATTTTGTCACATAGTTTGCCATGACCCCTTTTGAATCACACACACTTACGATTGCAGAATATAAACTCCCTGTCTAAGGGCGGAAGAAGTTACACGGATGCAGTCAATTGCTCAGATAATTTACAGGAAGCCAGTAACTACATAAAAGTCGTGTTCTGTTTGATTTTAGTCGTCGCAGTACAAATTACTACAGTCTATTGAAATGATCCAGCCACACGGGAAAGCAGAGTTTAAATAAAATTTGTTGTAGGTGATATTGCATGACTCCTTCTTGTGACTGGCTCAAACTCAGCCCTTAGATCATCCAGAGGTTCCGAAATTGCATTGCTGAATAGACAATATGTCTTGAATATTATTGTTTCTGGCATTTCAAAAATGTTTATATGAGCAGCAACGATCCATTGTCCCCCGTCGGCCCTCATTTTGCCAATGGCTTCAATAGGGCTATTTTGCCTGTTTGGCAGACGCAATCCTGGGTGCGCCTGGTTAGTAGATCAGCTTGCATTCACAATCAAGTTTGTGTAAATCAGTCTGTCATTCAAGGAGGTTGTACGATTTGGTGTGATGTTCTTCTTTCTTGTAGGCTGTGGCCAGACTAACAGGACGAGAGCTCAAAGCATACGCAAAGGCGGGAGCTGTGGCCGACGAGGTTCTGTCGTCCATTAGAACGGTGGCGGCGTTTGGTGGGGAGGACAAAGAGGCTGAGAGGTTGTTCTTTTTTACAACCATTTTCTCAATGAAGTACATGGGAAATTTTAAAATACAAATGATTTAGGTATGACCGCAACCTTGTGGAAGCGCAGAACTGGGGTGTTAAAAAAGGTGCAATTATCGGAATCTTCCAAGGATATCTGTGGTGCATCATTTTCCTTACTTTCGCTCTGGCTTTTTGGTACGGCTCAAAGCTGGTCATCGAAACCAAGGAGCTATCTCCCGGGACTCTTATTCAAGTACGTAAAATATTTTTTGGCCTTTAACGTATTTATCCAATGCACCCCATGATGCCATGTGACTACCATCCACCTTTGCAGGTGTTTTTTGGAGTCTTGATAGCAGCAATAAACCTAGGCCAGGCCTCACCTTGTATGGAGGCCTTTGCGTCAGGCCGTGCAGCTGCAAAGACCATCTTTGAAACGATTGACAGGGTACAACCAGCTTCTATCCATCCACAGTTGAGAAATGGCGACGATCACGCACCATTAAAATGTTTTGCCAAGCATTTCTTGCTGCAGATTAACGTGTCGATTTTTGGCTATCTCAGCATTCACGGATCAGGTTTTATTCTTTTTTTTTTTACAGGAAGCAGAAATAAATTGTTTTTCCGATGATGGTTATAAATTAGATAGAGTGAAAGGTGACATTGAGTTCCATAACGTCACGTTCCACTACCCATCTAGACCTGAAGTCATGGTAACAGTTGTTTCAATCAAGCAGATGCCTGCATCATTCATTTGTATTAAAACTAATCTGCCTTTTTCAGATTTTAAATGATCTAAGCGTGCAGGTTAAAGCAAATGAAACCACCGCTTTTGTTGGACCCAGCGGCTCGGGGAAGAGTACAGCAGTGCAGCTCATCCAAAGGTTTTATGACCCAAAGGAAGGAATGGTGATAAAATATCCTCAGATATGTTGGACTGAAGTGGAATCTTTCGTGACTAAAAGACTTTCATTTCTAGGTGACTTTGGATGGCCATGACATCCGAAGTTTAAACATTAAGTGGCTGCGCTCACTTATTGGTATTGTAGAGCAGGAGCCGGTGCTGTTTGCCACAACAATTGCAGACAACATCCGCCTTGGGAAACCTGGAGTGACCATGGAGGAAGTAATCCAGGCGGCAAAAGAGGCCAATGCCTACAATTTTATAATGGACCTTCCACAGGTATGTTTACAACATACTAAGATTTGTAGTAGTTAGCTAGTCAGTTGTGGTTTAAGGCGGGCTGTAAAGTATGGGTAATGTAAACCATTTGTAGTCTCTCACAGGTTGAGCAGACATGTCACAAGTTTTCATCTGTACTGTATAGTTTTCAGATTTGAGGACAGAGGGAAATAAGTAATGAAATAACACACATGTTAATGTTGAATTTAACCTGTCTAGAAGCAGCTTTGTTATAATCCACATCTTCACTTTGCATCAGGGATATGTTTTATTTGTACCTTAAGCCTTTTGTATTATTATTATTATTTTCAATAAAACTTCTCTCTTTACTGTGACCAACAGACTTAGGCTGTGATTTTTTTCCTGAAATATAACAACACCAGCACAAATGATAGCATTGGGCTGGATAGACATCGGTCTAAGTGAAGTGGGCAGTTGTTTGTTTACAGTTCTTACTTTAATCATGGATGCATTTAGACTAAAAGCACCTGCAACTTTTAGTTCCTGGCCCATTGTTGTCTCTGTTTCCACTGCAGTTTGAGATTATTCTGCATTTGAGACCAAGGATGGAAAGAAAGAAATGTGCGGAGTTGAGTAGGCCATCCAGACTTGTTTTGCCACATAAATGATCCCAAACTCACGCAACCAATCTGGCCATAGGCCTTTTCATTTTGGAGTGCCAATTCAGTCTTTGGTTCTCCGCACAATGAAAACAATTTGAATCAAAACAGTAGTGGTGAGTCAAGTAAAATGTGGTTAAAAGTAGTGACCTCTAATGTCCCTGAAACTTCAAAAAGCACTAACCAGCAACTTTATGGAGAGTTGATAGATTGCCTCACAACTAAATTTAGACATTGATTCCTGCCATTGAAACACAGTTCTTTTGAAAGTACTTGCACTCATTCATCCTTAGAGACTGTATCCCTAATTCTAACAATGTACTCCACATCGGTCGATAGATGCAATTTAAGAAACTTGAAAGTTATATGTCGCCATTTATTTTTTAGAAATTTGATACTTTGGTGGGTGAAGGTGGAGGTCAGATGAGTGGAGGCCAGAAGCAGAGGATTGCTATTGCTCGAGCTCTGATCCGGAATCCTAGGATCCTGCTCTTGGATATGGCTACGTCAGCCCTGGACAACGAGAGTGAAGCTGTTGTCCAGAAGGCATTAGACAAGGTATGTAACTATTGCTACTTACTCACTTGACACACTTCATTGAACAAGTGCAGTGAAATGACACCCGATGGCAGGTGCGCATGGGCAGGACCACCATTTCGATAGCCCACCGTCTTTCCACCATCAGGAAAGCGGACGTCATCGTTGGATTTGAACGTGGACGGGCTGTGGAGAAGGGAACCCACAGCCAGCTCCTGGAAAAGGAAGGCGTCTACTTCACTCTGGTCACCCTGCAGAACCACGGTGTATCAAACACAGCTAATGGTAAGTCCATAGAATCCTTATGATCCTTAAATATGCAAATTTCTCAAAAGTGTCAGCGTGAGTGTTGAGCAGGTTGGGGGTTGCCAGATAAGCATTTCAAACGTTTTTATCCAAACTTGGGTCATACACTCTTTTCCTCAAAAGTCTGATGAAATGTCTCAGTCTCGGATTTTAAAATCCTGCCCTCGGTTCTTATATAGTCCTCCACTCTGTTATGGTTTGGGTTTCTCTTTAGGTTTTGATTTCTTGTACTGTCTCTGGGTGTAGTCTATTCTGTCATTGGCCAGTCTACATCACACCAATTTACCAAATGATCAAAAGTATTAAGGTTATTTGGCCTAAAGGTACCATCTGAAATTAGGCAATGGCAAAATATATCAGGAGGACTACAAATTTGATATTTTGGTTGCACCCCCAAAACCGGCAGTGGTTGGCACGGCCACCTTGCAGTAACTAATCATCTGAACCTCTAACATGTTCACCCTGTGACCGAAATCCTGTTGTGTCCTGACTGTCTCTAAATTTCAGTCAAGCATGTGCCAAGGTTTTGTTCAATTTCCTCCAGAGTTACCGAAGTTTCAATATGAACTGAGGGTGAGTTGACTGCTGACTTTTCTTTCGCCAGGTGCTGTCAGCGGAGCTGCTGCTGTGGAAAACTTTGAAACAAAATTGAGGACTTTAAGCCGGGGAAGCTGCAGGTCGACTAAAAGGTGCAGTAAAGTCAACTGAAAAGACCATAACAGGAGATTACTGTATCGGATACTAAATTGCTATTATTCCGATAGGAGGTCAGTTCGGCTGCGATCTCAGAGCAACTTGTCCAGTGATTTTGGCCCTGACACCGTATCAAACAGCCTCAGGATCCTTTCCAGCCAGAATATCATACCAGACATTGTATGCTTATGCCATGTGAAAACATTGCCGTCATCTGTCATGTCATGTCAATTGGAATAACTTAATGTAAATCGTCAATAGCCCGAGTATGAGGATGAGGAAGATGAGCATCTTCAACCAGCCCCAATCGCACGGATCCTCAAGTACAATCAGTCAGAGTGGCCCTACATGCTGCTGGGCTCTTTGGGAGCTGCTATCAATGGCTCTGTTAACCCCATCTACGCTGTGCTGTTTAGCCAAATTCTAGGGGTACGGACGTCTAGCATCATCTTCGGTCGACTTGTAAATGGTTTCAGAAACTTGAGAGGTTCAACTGTTGCTTTTTTTTCTGTGTGCAGACCTTTGCCTTAGCTGACATAAATGAGCAGAGGGACCAGATCAATGGGATTTGCGTTCTGTTTTGCATTGTGGCCGTGACAAGTGTCTTCTCACAGTATTTACAGGTTTGCACGAACATTAAAAGCGGACGTATTTGCAAACTTAAACTATAACAATGCTATTCATCAAAAGTAATTCTTTGTCTAAATAAATGTGATTTGATGTTGCAGGGATACGCCTTTGCAAAGTCTGGAGAGTTGCTGACACGTCGTCTAAGGAAATTAGGCTTTCAGGCCATGCTGAGACAAGACATTGGCTGGTTTGATGACCTCCAAAACAGCCCCGGCGCTCTGACCACCAGACTGGCCACTGATGCCTCCATGGTCCAGGGTGTGAGTAGTTCCTTTCCAAGCCTATATCGAGAGTATTTTGCAAAGGTTTTGGCTACTACTGGCTTTTTTGTTTTGTTTTACAGCACTCCTTTTGACATAGTGTGACAATAAGTACAGTATAGGATTATGCAAAAAAAAAAATGCTAAACTGGTTTCCATGGAAGACTGTAGAGCCCTGGGATCAACGGAAAGGTCCACACCCAGGAATCATAACGGCACCTCCGATCTGTCAAGAAATTTGAATATTATATTAGAAACAGTCAAACTGATATTTAACATACAAATCAAGTAGGAATTGGCCTTCTGAAAAAGAATTCCCCAGGTGTTTAATGAATCTGTATCATGTATGAGTTTTTTGAATTGAACTCCTCAAATAAATTATATTTTTGATGATATTTACATTTTTTTGTGATGCACCTATATGTGGTCATTAGAGAATTGCAAAAACAACCACCATCGTGACTTCTGCACAGTGCTGTACGTGTCCAAGTTGTCCGAAATTTCCTATAAAACAAAAACAAAAAATAGGAATCTAAAAAAGATTTTGTTGCTTCATGGTTATTTTGTATTTTGTCTTAGGCTACAGGATCTCAGATTGGCATGGTCGTCAATTCCCTGACCAACATTGGAGCCTCCTTCATCATTGCCTTCTACTTTAGCTGGAAGTTAACCTTGGTCATTATGTGCTTCTTGCCGCTCATTGGGCTGTCTGGACTCTTGCAAGCCAAAATGTTGACTGGTTTTGCAAATGAAGATAAAAAAGCAATGGAAGACGCAGGCCAGGTCTGTGCCCTCACCATCACAGTATGTATATGAAATCCCAGGATGGTTTTCCATACATTTTTACCCAAGCTGACCTTTTTTGCAGGTTTCCAGTGAAGCTCTTGCCAACATCAGAACCATTGCAGGTTTGACCAAAGAGAGCACATTTGTGGAGTCATATGAGGAAAAACTTGAATGTCCGTATAAATCTGCCAAGAAACGGGCCAACATCTACGCGTTCTTTTTTGGCTTGTCCCAATGTGTAATTTTCATGGCATACGCTGCTTCATTTCGGTATGGGGGATATCTGGTTAACTCTGAGGGACTGCCGTATGTGATAGTTTTCAGGTGGGTAAAATAATATCTCCCATGTTTCTTCTCAAATATGCATTGTGATTGTGGTCACCAGCAAATTTAGCGCTGATATATTGTTACTCCAGGGTGATATCGGCAGTAGTCATCAGCGGGACTGCACTGGGCAGAGCTTCTTCTTTCACTCCTGATTACGCCAAAGCTAAGACAGCTGCTGCTCATTTGTTCAAACTTTTGAATCGAACACCTAAAATCAGCACAAGCAGCACAGATGGCGAGAAATGGGTTTGTACATAAAACAATAGAAATGTGACGTGAATGCTGAGAAATATTTGTGAATCCGAAATGTAAACTTTACCTTGGTAATTAATCTTGGTCTGTCATCATTAGGAGAACTTCAAGGGCGAAATAGAGTTTGTCAATTGTGAGTTCACCTATCCAACACGTCCAGATGTGCGCGTGTTGAAAGGCCTGTTGGTGTCTGTAAAGCCCGGTGAGACGTTGGCGTTCGTGGGGAGCAGCGGCTGTGGTAAAAGCACCAGTGTTCAACTGTTGGAAAGGTTCTACGACCCGGACGAAGGGAAAGTGGTGTGTGCACTTTTGGGAACGCTCATCTTAATCTCCAAATGAAACAAATCGACAAAGAAGTCAGCAAAACTCTCTCATGTCTGATTTTGATTACAGTTGATCGATGGTCGCCCGTCTCAGTCAGTGAATGTGCCCTTCCTGAGATCTCAGATTGGCATCGTGTCCCAGGAGCCCGTTTTGTTTGACTGCAGCATAGCTGAGAATATTCAGTATGGGGACAACACGCGCAGCGTCAGCAGAGAAGAAATTGTGGAGGCGGCCAAGAAAGCCTACCTTCATGACTTTGTGATGGCACTGCCAGATGTGAGAGTAAACCTTTTACTTTGATGCATCAAGTACAAATAAAAGTGGGTCTACTAGGAGAATAGAAATTGTCATTTTTAAGGAAAACAGAAAAAAGCGACTGCAAACGTGACATTTTAACGAGAGTCAACGGGTATAGATTTGTGCGCTCCCAGAACGGATCTACAGTACATTTCAAAATATTTGTATTTTATTATCAATATTTGTATGAATTTTTTTGTCTTCAAGGAAAGTAATTTGCTAACTACCATCAGTGTTGGGTCGGCGCCCTTGCGCCATCTATGAATCAGCCACCACTATCTATAATGTACAAAATATGCAGCACATGTCATGTGTCACTCTGATGTTATTTTCAGCATTGCTAATCTTGATGCATCTGTCGTTCTTTCAATCCCTGAATACATTGGACAAATTGTTAGAAATATGAAACCCAGGTTGGCGCGCAGGGCTCCCAGCTATCAAGAGGACAAAAACAACGCATCGCCATTGCTAGGGCTATTGTCAGGAACCCCAAGATCCTTCTTCTAGATGAGGCCACCTCTGCTCTGGACACAGAAAGCGAAAAGGTTGCCACTTTTTGTACATATGACAAGCTCCACCACATGATCCTTACATGATAAAGACATTATGGGTTGTTTTTTTGTTCTCCCCCCCCCCCCACAGACTGTCCAGTCTGCTCTGGATGACGCGAGAAAAGGTCGAACCAGCATCGTCATTGCTCACCGGCTCTCCACCATCCAGAACGCTGACATCATCGCAGTGATGTCACATGGCGTCGTCATAGAACAAGGCACTCATGATGAACTCATGGCCAAGACTGGTGCTTATTACAAACTGGTCACAACTGGAGCGCCCATCAGCTAGAACCAGAATGTAAATATTAATGGAGGAAAAGGTTTTGAAATGATTTATCTTGGTCTAACCACAAAATCCCTGTTTAAACTGAAATTTCAACAAGGATGGGTAGACTTTTTATATCCACTTTACATTTTGATCATTCATTTTTAATACAATTAAGTACATGTTAGATTTGTATTATTATATGAGGTAAGCAGTTAAAAATGCGTGGTCATGTTTGTAATACTGGACTTCATCAAAATTATGATTTGCTAGTTCAGTGTTCAACCCTAACCCTAAACCCTAACCTCAATCATAACTGACCACAGGCCAGTAAACAAAACGGCATAATAGTCACACTCAATATGGGATGTTTAAATGACTTGCAGCTTTTTTGGATGTAAATTGTTTTCCAGAAATTTCATTTAGGTTTTTTTTTTTATCTCTATTAATGCATTGAAGGCTTGAAAGAGCGTTGTTTTTAATACTGTAGTTATCTTTTTTTTTTTGACTCCGAGAGAGGATAAACCTTGCAATGCAAAGCAGCTCTGTACTTTCCCATTTTCTAGTTCACCCAATGAACTGCCGATTGAGTGATTGTCTTATGTTATGTTAGCTACAAAATTATATTTATTTGTATAAAAACACCTTATAGTGTCCAACATCACTCCCAGTTCAATACTTTGATTTAAATGATTACACAAGATTGCATATTTAATACACCATTTCTTTAAGAAATGTGTTCAATAGAATGACAACATTCTTACTTTCTGCACTCGTTTACCTCCCCATATGAGTAAAACGGACTAATATTACTGAGAGGATAATGTGCGCGCCGCTTTGTTTGTTAACAGGTTACTTGACCACTTAGGCCACTTATGTAATGAGCTGAGGTACCACTGGATGCTTAGCAACTATCCACACAGCTAGTAAAGACCCCAAATGGACGCTGATGGGGAGCTCCACTAATCTGCCTAATGCAAATCAAATTAAATCAGACTCCCTTCTGCTTTGTAGCATTTTGGTTGATTAATTGGAACATATATACCTCAACCTAGGCAACCCAGGACTGACTGTGTCATTAACACACAGCAGGATGATCATAATAATAGGGACAGTACATACACAGCTGTTGCGGGAGATATGCATTAAATTATGTCAGTAAGCCGTAGAGATATATAAACGTTGCAGACGGGCGCCGTACTCACCAATTTTTAATCAAGGCTTTCATGATTTCATGTATGTTTTTCTATCTGCTTGAATGCTTGCAAGTCTTATGTGTAATGTGTAACGCATTGGAAAAGTGTTTGAAATGCGTCATCTACAGTAAAGAGCATTACATTTAATTTCATAAATTGTTAGGAAAGTTTGGTCCTGATATGATAATAAAGGTCATTATATCACAAAAATTCATCTTTCTTTATTCAATGTTTAATCTTATGGTGTTAGTAACCAAACAGCCTTACTGTATTTTTTTGTATGCTGATGTAACGTTTTTGTTTTCTTTGTAAATTACTATTGCTATAAACTGCTATGACCTGTAACTCTGTCAATGTCAAAAAAAGAATAATAAATACATAGCCTGGTCGAGATTTCTCCTTCAAACGCTGAACTTCAATTTGTGATTGCAAAAGTAAAATACAAATCACATTTTAAAATTCACAATTTATTAACTTTCATTTACAGCAACTTTCAAAATTATGTAATACAGTTTTCACTGAGCAATCTTTTAAAATAAGGTCAAATAAAATAAAAACTTAACTACATAATAACATGTATAAAAATGTCCTGGACTTGCGTGCATACATTGCATGACCTAATATGTCATTGAATATAATTAATCACAAATATATTACTAATCATATTACAAGACGTCGTTCCTTCTAAACAAGTTTCCTGTCCTCATCTCCCATCATCAGGTAAACACAGTAAGGAATCAGAGCAACCACAACAAGAGGCATTGAGGCGCTCTTACAAAAAGACAGTATGTAAAAAAGCACCTCAGTGTGAGAGGGTATTTTCACTACGTCATACACTTGAAGGGTCGTGAGGGTGGCGGCCACGCACATGAGCTTAAATCGGATTTTGTGGCCGTTCTTGCCCTTACAACTCTGAATGAACATCGCAGAGTTGATAGCCAGGCCCAGGCCGAACAAGGCTCCCAGGTTTCTCACCAGCCCGGCGAAAGGAGTGGTGTCGAGGTGGATCCAGTCTGGATTGGCGCACCACCTCTTGGCTTTGGTGACTGACCACAGTGGGTCCACGCCTGCCAGAGAGAGCAGCAGGTAGAAGCCAAGAGCAGCGGAGAAGAGGAAAACATTGGTCTGAATGTACGTTTTCAAGCTTGCGTTGGAGACGGAGGGGATGTGTTCGAATGCCTTTGCGACGAACATACCTGCAAATTGCCCAAAAGATAGAAATACATACATTATAAACTGTGTATAAACTACTGACCAAAAGTTAGGGATATTAGGCTTTCAGGTGAAATTTCAGGATCAACCTAAAATGTATTATAACCTTTAAAGTGAACTTAAAGACTTGTGTAAACTGCATTAAATTGTCTAAATACATTGTGCATGTTTGAAGATAATTGTTGAAATTGTGCAAAGACTGAGACCAATGTAGTAATCAGGTGCGGAGATATAGGACTCGATTTTCGTAGACTGCATCTGCGGCGAGGTAAAAATACTAGTGGTTCCTGATTTTTGTGCAAGCGCAAGGCGTGTGTTTGCCAATTTGGTGGAAGAAAGTCGATCTAAACTGCCTGCTCAGACTGTCTAAATCCTGGTACAGTAGGTAGAGACTGTCTGTTGCGCCACATTTAAATGGGATTAGAGGAGCCTCTTGGATTGGCGGTGACTGAAGTCAGCCATAAACACTCGCACAGTGGCGTAGCTACCAACTCTCAGATCCACCGGCCTGCGCTTATCGACGATTTTGAAGCCTCAAGTTATATACTTGCCATTTTTTTTTAGTCAATCATATTTGACAGGGTTGTTAATAACACTCTTGTCTGTGGTGTGCCAAATTTGAAGACGTATTTATTTTTACTTTACAGGGACTTTAATCTCAGCGGGGTTCAATCCCCGGTCCCGCCTGTGTGGAGTTTGCATGTTCTCCCCGTGCCTGCGTGGGTTTTCTCCGGGCACTCCGGTTTCCTCCCACATCCCAAAAACATGCATTAATTGGGGACTCTAAATTGCCCGTAGGTGTGAATGTGAGTGTGAATGTTGTTTGTTTGTATGTGCCCTGCGATTGGGTGGCAACCAGTTCAGGGTGTACCCCGCCTCCTGCCCGATGATAGCTGGGATAGGCTCCAGCACGCCCGCGACCCTAGTGAGGAGAAGTGGCTCAGAAAATGGATTGATGGATGGGACTTTAATCTGACCTTCTCTGAACTTTAAAATGTCTCCAAACTTTTTTGCACAACATGCTGTTCTCTTAACAAGGAGCGGAACAGCAAAATTCACAACAGTTTTCATTTTGTTTTTAATACCCAAGGACGTCCACTTCTATGCCTTTCTGTGTCTCCTCCAGTCTCTCTGTTGCAACCTGCTGATGACTCTATGACACTCACTAGCTCTCTCTCTCTCTTTGAGAACATCCTGTTTGAAACCTTGCTATGGTGAGGTACTGTTGAGCAACTGTTAAGTGTTGCTTTGGTTTAATGATGTCAAAATGTAAACTGCATGATGAAGACGACTGTTTGAATACAAATTCTAATTGAACCAGCTGATTTGTTGCACCCATTTATTGATCAAACTTTGGTGTTCAAGTTGTGCAAAGTGTACTGAAACATTGAACAGTTGGACATTGAAAAGTTTAGAGCGGGTCAAATTAGGTTCACCTGTAAAGGTTATAGTGCATTTAAGGTTCATCCTGAGGTTTCTCCAGAAAGTCCAATATTCCTAACTTGTTTTAGTAGTGTACATAACAAAACAATCAATTAAAAATAAACATGTTTAAAAATTTCTGTGACATAACTCACCAGCTAGAAGACCGAGGATGACCTGATGAGGGAAATGCGTGGCAATAAAAACTCTGGAGATGCAAACACTTATCTGAATGATCCAAAAAGCAGTCCACAGGCATGACCTCAGAAGCCAAAACCTGGAAGAACAGAATGAAAGAGTTGAAAACGTGAATTTGAATTACACAGTGTGCTTGGGGTTCCATAGGATCCGCTTGCTTCGGTTTCCTTTCCAGGTCTTCCTCCTTCCTCCCACAGTCCAAAAACAATGCCCATTATGTTGGGTTCATTGCCCAATTGCATTTAGGTGTATGCTTAGCCTTCTGTCAGCTAAGGGTAGGTTAAGAGCAGGATAAAGGTTAAAGAAAATGTATGGACTGACGCACCTCTTCGAAGTATGGTCTGTGGTGAAAGTGGCAGGCCCAGTTGAGTTGAGAGCAGACGTGATCATGACATACCAAACGCATGATGAGCCCATGGCATGACCGGATGGGCAACCTGCAACAAAAAGAGGTTGGCCTCTGGAAGTGATTGTATTTTCAGTCACCTGACACTTCATTACATAGTTCTCAGCAAACTAATGTAAGAAATCAGAAATTCAAAGATTTTGAATGATAGCTGCCATAAGGTTTTTTTTAACATACTGCATTATACTGAGATGTTTTTCGAGAAGTTTACCCCTTTTTCAACCTTAGTTATTTGAATTTTATTAGAATGTACCTAATGGTTTGGTGAGTATACTTACCTGGCCCTGTTTCACACGTTATGTGAAATTGTTCCAAATGGGGGAAAGAACCGTTTTGGATAAGGTGACTTTCATGCACCCACCAATAAGGTCGTTGCCCAAAGAGAATCCTAAAATAACAAGTTCCTGATTAAAATAATAATAATATGAATAGATACCACTGAGACTGTTGGCTTACCATTTGAAAATGAGATTGAACCAGTCACCAAAAACAGCCGCCCATATCATCTTGGTGCCCACACTGTGACTGAGGTGGAACCACAGGGGGAAATAAACCGAGAAAATATTTCGAGGGTCGCCCACGGTTGAAATGAGGCCGAGGAAGTCATGGTATTCCCCGTAGTTGTTCTGCAGATGCTGAATAACCAGCACCTCATTACTGTGGACAAAATCCATCTAAGGTTGACTCTCTGTGGCCAGGACTGAACGACCGATTTCTCCAGCACCAGTGAAGGCAACATAACGACGACACCACATCTCAGATAGTTTTATATCTCAAGCTAGAGTCATGATAATAAATCATTCTGTGGTGCCATGGCAACAACTGCAAGCTGTTCAGTTTGCACACAAGAAATCTTGTGCTCCAGAGTCATTAGCACGCAGCACTTTAACATGTTACAAAACTGTTAATGCCCTAACTGTCAGCCATTAGCTATGTTACACTTCATTGCTTTTACAATTGTTAAATATTAGCCACTGTAAACACTGAAAACCGAGAGCTAGCAAAGTAACCTCCTGGACCAGCCTCATTTATTTTCTGTTTTTCTTTGCACATCTTGTACTGACAAATAAACATGGAGGTGATTAAACATCAAAATGGGCATATATTTGATATTTATGTTTTTCTTTTCTTTTTCTTTTTAATGAGTTATACTGTTGAATAATTGAGAGTTTGTAATAACATGATACTGCGACTCGATTTGTATTCATCCATCCATCTGCTTTCCTGATAGGGTGTGGGTCATGATGAAAGATGAAGCCGTAGCCTATCCCAGCTGACCGTGGGAGAGGACTGGTCGCCAACCAATCGCAGGGCACTCAAACAAACAATCATTCAAACTTTTTGCATTCTTTATTTTGTATTCTCACGCTTTCGTACACACTTCGTTGTGAATAAAGATTATTACATTGTTCAAGAGTTAGTTGTCTGCTTTAGGGTCCACGTTACAGCTGAAGCCTATCATTACATAATGAATACATAAAGAAATATAGCAAAATAAAAGAAATGAATCATTTCTATACTTTATTGATGAAGTGCAATTTGGAAGTGTAAAAATATGAGTGTGAGGAGAAAATTCAAGAGTATGATGAATACAAGGGAAATTTAATCTAAGAAGAATTTTGAGAAAACAATCAAAAGATAAAATCACTCGAAATTAATTTGTATTTTTGAAGACAACAGAATTAAATAAAAGCATTTGAAAATCTAAACCCTTTTGTTGGTCTGATTTTTATTTTATTTTGCTTTATTTTTTAAAACAATGCAAATGTAGGCAAAAGCAGTGATCGTTCTGATCAATAGGTGGCGGTAAGCCGCTGTTACAGTTTGCAATCCGGCGTTCAATTCAAAGAACAAGGTCCCGCCCACAAAACAAACCGCGACATTTTGAAAATAACGAACAGAGGGGTACGTTCGAGTTGAACTGTTGTAATGCACATTTTATCACGTAAGTCTCACACATACGTTTCAAATACTCGCTTGTAAGTTAGTTAACATGATGAAGGGACATATCCTGAAACCGAAGTTGTGCTATTGCGCACTGGTAAAGCTAACGGCGAAGAGTTGCCATGTTCCACTAGTTTCCGCTTTTGCATTAGCCGATGAGCTAATGCCAATGATGCAGACTTGTGTGTTTAATGCGCCTAAATCTATTCCCTTTACACATGTGATTGCTTAAGTCCTGGCTCCCTATGCGTGTAATTGTTTATTATGAGTCCACCACGACTAACGTACTTCTTCTACCCACAGACGTCGAAAATATGACATCAATCGCGGATATCAACATAACTGTCATTTTTGAAAAGCAAAGGACGGAGAAGCACCACCGAGTGCTGAAAGCGTTTGCTGAACACAACGATATTATCGCTGAACTGAGCCACTGCCACAAACAGTTTGTCAAATTGTCTCGAGGTACGATGGTTGTGTTCATCGCTTTGTGCTTGTTAAACTGATATAATGCTCAGTGATGACCGTTTTCCACTTATTTTACATAGATGGAGGTTTAAAGAACTGTGCGGATGACGAGATACTGTTTGAGACTGCTGAACGGTTTACAAAAGGTGAGAGATTATGTCTTGATTCATATCCAATATGCTTGCACAAGTTACTCAGATCCAATTTGACATTGGTGCGTTGCTCAGTTTGGGTGTTTATAATATATTTGCACAAACTTACCACTCTGTAGTGCAGTGCAGTTCTACCACTTTGATGGATGTAGTTCTCTACTGACTTCAACAATATCAGAAGCACTGACTTAACATTTCCAATCTAAATTCTAGTCTTTGTTCCATGAAATTGTATGAATTTATTCCCAATAGTCATTTTGTAGTCATTTTCTCTACTTTATTATTAAAATGTCTTGCACATACAGGGTTAATGTAAAAAGTAGTTGTTTCTTTAACCAATCAGATGTCAAATGTATACTAACAGTGCTGGACCTCGAAGCCGTAAGCATTCTACCCATCCTGATTGGTTATTCAGAGAAAATTTGTAACAGCCAACTTCAGCTAGCAAAACAGTCTGTAGTGGTTTGCACACATTTTATAACGAGCATCTCCAGTTAGTGTAATGTATTTTATTTAAATGTTTTTATGTTGTTAGAAAAATATTTTTAACTGCCCCAGACGTACCTGGCACAGTTGTGTGCTGTTATACAGTATTGTGTTTTTGTATAGTATTGATGCTTTCTAATTGCAACGTGACTGGCTGTAGTAAAAGGTGGTGGTTAAGTCCCCATAAACATTGTCGAAACCAAGCATTTCATATTGATAGATTATTTTAGTTTCCATATAGATAGATTGTGCATGTGTATCTAAGGTAGAGTACTATTCGTACGGTGACTGAAATTGTGCCACATTCTTTCCTGCATTGGATTCCAATCAATGTTTGTCATGATTCACAGATTTGCAGCACATGAATGCATTTTCTCAGGAGAAAAGGCGCACTATTGCAGAAATTAAATCCAATCCTGCTCAGAAGGAAAAGCAGACTATTCTCCAGGAGATTGAGAATCTTAAAGAAGAACAATCCGTGAGAAGAGAGTGTAAGTTTCATTTAGGCATCATCAGCCTAGATTCTTTATTTATTTTTTATTTTTTTAATAACTGGCGCGTCTGCCTATTTTATTTTTTCCTTCCTCAGTAATTGAGTCCCAATATAAAGCAAACAAGGACCGACTGAAGAACCTGAAAAAAGCCAGATTAATCTTTCAGGATTATTTGGGGTTGGAAATACGAAAAATTCATGGCAAGACATTTGTTATTAATATTTCACTGATATTTCACTTTGTGTGAGTCTTACGTTTCTGTTTAAAATTTCACCAAACTGTTTTGTCTTTTTCTTTTCCTTTTTTTTTTTTTTTACTCTGCGTTACTGGGTTTGTTATACCTTTGTGAAGATGAAAAGTTGCAGTTTGTGTTCCGCTGTATCGACCGAGCTGATCTGAACCGTCCATACGTCATCACAATGGGACTCAAGAACGATAGATCATATCAAAGTAAGTGGGCGTACACCAATAGCACTTTTTTCCCCCCAGACTGACTACTGGTACTTGGAGTATATTTGTGGACTCGCCAACACAAAGGACTGATACTTGATACTGCTGTTTATGTCTTGCAATTGGGAGGAAATGTTTTATTTTAATATAATGTTCAAAAACACTAACTTTTCTTAAACATGGCATGTTTCACTCAAGTGTAAACCTTTTTGAGTACCAACTTGTCATTACTGACATTTTAACATCCAACTGCCTGTTATTTAATGGTCCCGTATTTTTGTTATTTAGACCTCCATAGAGCAACTCTAACATGGACTTAATATCAATTTCATTAAAAAAAACACCTTGGTTTTGTCATACGAGTGTCCAGAAAACCCCCCCTTTCTCTGATTGGTTGCCTCTGTGGAGAAGACCCACTTGTGAGAGCACATGTGTTTATGATGCCAGCGCTGGCTCGGAGTGGAAAAGAGAGCCGGAGATCTTCGCCAATGACGTAGATAAGCTCAAGAAATTCGAATGACCTAATTTCAGGCCTCTCGGGAGAAAATGGCAGCTGCACTAAACTGCAAGCCAGCATTAATTGCATGACAAAGCAGGTAAAACAAATAATGTAGCAACAAACAAAATACCAAGCTAACACAGATGGCGTTACCTGAAACACAGTTTCATCGGCACAACACACAAACGACTAAAATAGTTCAACACTGGAAAATGTCGCTTTTAAAGTTGACACAGATCAGTCTAGGCTAGTAACAATTAAGGTGTTATGAGCACATTACATGGTAAAAACAAAACCCAAACAGAATATGAGCATCTTTCACCTAGGCCTGAGTGATATGCCCCCCCCCCAAAAAAAATAAAACACAATGTATTTTTTCAGCGGCACAGTGGCCGACTGGTTAGAGCGTCAGCCTCACAGTTCTGAGGTGCGGGGTTCAATCCCCGTCCCCGCCTGTGTGGAGTTTGCATGTTCTCCCCGTGCCTGCGTGGGTTTTCTCCGGGCACTCCGGTTTCCTCCCACATCCCAAAAACATGCATTAATTGGAGACTCTAAATTGCCCGTAGGCATGACTGTGAGTGCGAATGGTTGTTTGTTTCAATGTTCCCTGTGATTGGCTGGCAACCAGTTCAGGGTGTACCCCGCCTCCTGCCCGATGTCAGCTGGGATAGGCTCCAGCATGCCCGCGACCCTAGTGAGGAGAAGCGGCTCAGATAATGGATGGATGGATGGATGTATTTTTTCATAGCATCCGATCTCGATTATTATACATTGTTTTAAAGCGTCTGTACTAAGTAAACTTGTTTGTTGTGTTACCCGTTTATGAGGGCACTGACCGCAGACATACATTGCACATCTTAATTTGCTCCACTTAGCTTAGAAGATACTGCCACATAACCGACGTTGAGTGACTTGTCCAAATAGCCTCATCTTTGGCGGGTAACGCCAAGTCATGGCTGACAGCTATTTGGCTGCCCTCAGCTACGCGTTTGGCTACACATTTGGTCATTATTTGCTTCTTACAATTACTTTGTTTACTTCAACAAATTGCAAAAGAAAGTAGATAAGGAGAAGGTCGACTGATTGGCTTTTGTAATGCACATTTGCACCATGTTTGATTGAGGAAGTATGCACACAGCTGATCACAGTGATCGACCTGAAATTTACCTTGATCATTTAATCGCCCACCTCTACCATCAACTATTGCAAACCATAGAAATTTTGGGATAGGTGTATTGAGTTACGAGCCTGATCACATAACAAATTCAACTATTATCTCAAGGCACCACGATACATTTTTATTATGCTTTAATATTTCAACGCGTGATCAAGATGGTGTTAATTGTGACAAGCATTTTGAGTTAATGTCCCAAAAAACAACCAAATCTAGTCTTTGTGACACCACTAGTCAACTCTCAATACCTGTAGGTTCTGTGAAATTGACTGAAATCTTCCCATTCTGCAGTTGTGTCCAGCCAGCCTGCACTCAAGTGTCTGCCCGACTTGGAGAAATGGCTCCAGGAGACCAACAATTTACCAGTTTTCCTGAAAAACGTCAGGTTGCAGTTTATCGCCCAAGCTTGATAAAAAATGATTTCAAAAAAGACAGATTAGCAGCAAACTCTCATGTATGTTGTAAAATAGAACTTGTAAGCAAAAGAATAGACACAGACTCAGGACTTGCATATGTGGATTTTAAAAATGCTTCTGGGTTGGTAAATATATAGATCTTATTCTCACTATGTATTTTACCAGTCAGATGTTTAGATACCCATTGTCAATCAATAGTGTGAGGAAGTGACCAAAACCTGTGACTTGTACTGTACATACTACTTTTGTAAAAAAAATTATATAAACATGTCATAACTCATTTGATCCTCAAAAACCTTTTTTAAATATGCATATACGATTGCACAGTTTAACAAATGGCATAAATGTACATGTACAACTGACTGACTTATTAACCAATTCAAGACATTGCCCCTACAAAGAATTATTATTTATATATATACAAATTGTACGCGTTGTTGGCTCCATTTGAAAGCTGCAGTTGTAGTCAGACTTCAGGTGATATATTGCTCAGCGCAGGCAGCTCCTCAACATAGGTGGCTGGAAAATGACCTGTCTGGCCATGAAGTGCACCAAACCACCAGCCATTCTTATCCTTTGTGTAAATGTCTAGTAGATCCCCTATGAAACATGATGTTATTTTTCATATCTCCATTCTGCTTTTTGATATGTTAGGCGAATTTATTCTCTGTCGTACCTTCTTTTAGCATTAATTCATCACTGCGTTGAGGAGTGAAGCTGTATAAGGCCTTGCATTGCCCCACGGTGCAAACATCTGGTGTTCTTTGAACTGTTCATTTGATATATGTTAGTGTTTAGTTCCAAATAAATATCTGATGTATATAAATGTCTTATTTGTACCGTGTTCTTTAGCCTCTTGCACGGGTTTTGGCGTTTGAACAGCGTCCTCTGATTCCTGTAACTGTGCTGTACCGGAGATCTGACCACTGGACCCAGGCCCTGCAGTGGGACTTTTTGTCATCTGAACGGGTCCTTTGTAGATGATGGACGCTCTCAGAGAGTGTCTGCTTCTGAATGGACTCTTGCTGAGTTTCACCGGGCGAGTCAGCTGCACCACACTGTGCTCACAGTCCTGACGGGATGATTAGCAATGCAGCATCAATAGTGAACCCCTGCCAAAGTGAAAATCCCAGAACAATTCCCCACCCCCCACAACAAGAAATGTATATGGTACTGCAATTTGCATATTGATGCCACAATATGTTGGGAAAATACTATTGTCTAAATGAAGTTCCTCAACTGACTTCAACAGTTCCTTAGCACCAAGATGCCACCAGATGGCGCCTAAGGAATACTGTTATGACTTAAAAAATAAACATGGCTTTGACCTGAGCACAACAGTGAAGTGGGAGAGAATGAATTGGCAATGGAGAATGCAGTAAAAAAAAGTATAAATATGTAGCGTTCACTGTATACAATATAAGTTTAATAAGGGCTATAGATTCCTTAGATAAATGTGTCCTAACAATTATTTGCTTCATATAATGAAGTTATGTTAATGCGGATATTAATAGGGAAGTCATAGTGAATATCTGAAATAAATTCAGCATTCATGTTTTTGTTCAGCTCAACTCCCTGCCTGCGGATGACATGGCATTTGCAAGGCTGTTTCCTGTGGAGCTGAAAGAGAGACTTACTCTATGCACTGGGGCATTAGCATTTAGCGTGAACTAAAGAAAGTTTTAGTGATTGAATGTTAATTCCTAGTTTCTCAATGTACAGCGAACTGGCTCAAATTTGGGAATTGGAGTGAAATCACTAAAATTCCTCAAATGGTAAAATGTCGAGACCTCACTTGCGTTAAAATTGTCTGCATTAAAGCACTACATGATGCTAGATGGTCTGTTGTTTTCTAAAAGATGGTCATATGAAATATCATTTGTGGAAGACCACTAATTTCCACAAGAACACGATACAACAGTATCACAGAAGCTATACATTATATTGCTAGCATGAAAGCTGTCCAGGTTGGTTCAGCAAAAACTGGACAAAATAATTAGCAATAAATAATGTATCATTTTACAAAGTGCATACCTACATATGGGGGCGTGCCAATAAAACAAATATAATAAACCAATTACTTGGCCTTAGCTTGAATTTGGACCAATTCAAATGATAAGGCTGTGACACACCACATAAATGTGATATTCCTGCATGCATAGCCATTTGTGTTTAGAACAAAAGGCATTTTACAGAAACAGTCCTATTTTAGTATTTTTTCGAGAATATAGTCAAAGTAATTAAAAAAAAATCGTTTGAGTTTTTCTCTCCCATGTTAGGAAACCAATCCTTTGGTCACATCTTGGCCGAATTATTGTAATGCACTTTGCTTTGGAGTCAGCCAGTCCTCCTTCAAATGTCTCCAGCTGGTTCAAAAATGCTGCTGCCACTTAACTGGAACACACAAGAGGGAGCACAAATTCTATTCTGGCCTCCCTCCACTGCCTGCCTGTGCTGTGCATTTGTAAGAACCTGCCTTCAAACCCATTTTTATTCCTGTGCTTTCAACACACCATAAGAGTGCACTTGTTTGAGTGTCATTTGTTTTTATTGTTTTTAAATTAGGTTACATTTTCTTACATTTTATATTTAATTTGTATTGTATATGTACAGTATGTTGTTTTTAAAGTGCTCTATGAATAAAACAGTTGAGGTAAATTTTAATATCATATTAAGACTATCTTGGAAAAATAAAATGTTATTGTCGTAGGAAAAATAACACTGTTCTCGGAGGATAACGACTTTTCATCGCAACAAAATACATCTCTGTCCATGGAAAGACTTATTTTCTTTAAAAAAAAAAATCCCGACTTCATTTTCATAACATTAAAACCCTTTTGTCTTGACAAAATAGGAATTTGTTATTGTAAAATTGCAACTTTTTTTCCTCTTGAAAATAGACAAGTTCAATTCCAATGGCATCTTGGGGCACGCACACACATGGTAGTTATGTTAAATTAGATTTAAGATTATGAGGGGATTCTTGGCAAAATTCTCTACACACTCTACACATAATGTATCTGTGTTGATTGTATTAGTCTGTTTCCAGTAATATGCGGCCAAGGGCAATGCCGAATAAAGAAAAGATCATATTCAGAGATTTTCAAGTTCAATTTTCTACCTTATGTCCCTGAGATATTTGGAGTAATTGTTTTTGTTGACAATGCACACATACCTTATCTTTCCACTTAACAATGCAGTCCCTAAATGGGTGGGAGGACCTGGGTTTCCCCTCTATTTCACACAACGATACAGAGAGTTTATAGTGCGTGGCCTCCAGGAGATCCAGCTTCAGAGTATTCTGCATGCAACATACAGTATGACACCACTTTCACTGAGCTTTTCACTTATCATCCACAAAGTCCAAAACGCATGACACGGCACGCACCTCATCGAGATGCTGCTCGGTCTCCTCCAGGTTCCTGTGGTTTGAAAAGGAAGGGTTTTCAGAGTAGGTTTTCATCAACTTTTCAATCCCTGTGACAAGAGAATGTAGACATTTTCAATTGAATTATGGCCTTCGGTCAACTCTAATACAATTGACATAATTAGTGAAGGTTGCCTTCGCAGTCTTTCTTTGCTTTTAAGATTCCTTCCTCCAAGCGATAGAGTTTAACTTTAATGGCTTCTCTTCTTCGCTCTCTGCACATCAGTGATTTGCTGTCTTCCTCCTGATGCATGTGACACAAGCGAGACCCAAATTAATCAAACTACAACATGTTATGCACATTGGACTGAGGGCTCAATTGAAAACTCAGGCCAAAACATTAGGTATACAGGCATAATACAAAATATCCAATACGGTTAAGAGATCCATCAGAAATTTTGAAACGATCACAGACTATATTTTTGACTGATACAGTTTCGGTATGATGAAGTACAGTTCTAGAGTCATCACCATGATATGACTTTAAGACTCCCCCCCCCCCCCCCCCCAAAAAAAAAGCTAAACAATTCCATTGAACTTCATTTTCGTTGTATTAAGTAGATGTTATGCTGAACAATGACAGGGTGGACATTTTTGGTTAATGTTAGCATTTAATGAGCACTTGGCAACATGATTCAATTAGGAAGCTGACTGTGTACTGATTAACAAATATATTTCAAATTTATGAAAGGTTTTTCAACCAATTGATAGTTTACTATGACAGAGTGGACACGTTAAGCTTGACAACATCCATCTAAATTTCCAAGACATGAATGTAAATATTTATGTTTATTCTGCAATTATCCACCATTTCAGACAAAATGCTGTGTGTCACTGAAAGCGTCAGTGTTTTTTTTTTTATTTATTGGTGGATTTTTTTTGTTTTAAGGGACAGTTACCCCACAATGACACGGTGGGCAGCTTTTTTAAGGTACACATGAAAAATTGTCAATGTGATGAAAATAGTAGAATATATATGATCAAGAAGACTGAGTTTATCAAATAAAAATAACACCAAAATCTCCTACCTCCAATCAATCAAAAAGAAAGACACATTAAATTAATACTTCTCTTTCTTCTCTTCACTTCTCTTTCATTTGTGTATAGTTCCTGTTATTTTAATTGTCTGTTTTCATCTCTTTGAAGCACTTTGGGTTGAATTTTCTATGTATGAAAAAGTGCTAAACAAATAAAATTTGATTGATCGATTGAGACTGGAACCTTTACATTACTTACGCGGTATCATTTACCATCAAAGAACATGCCAGTAAAGTAGAATTATTGTAGGTTGTATACATTCCAGCTTGATGACAACACATCTTGTAATTCTAAAATAAACTTAAAAAAATAATAGTAGACTTACAAAATAATCTGTCATCAAAAATTCAGCTTTGTTGTCTGCTGTTGTGATGTTGTGCTCCTCCATCAGTGTTTGTATGTCTTTATCCATGTCCACCCTTTGGACAAGCAGTTCTATCTGCTTTTGGCCCTGGAACGGTCACATTTCGAATGATTATATAATCAATAATCTTATGACAATAATTATTAACAACAGTAGTGCATATTATTACATATTACATGTTTGAGGGTCTGCCCAAAACTGGACATGTGAAGGTTGTACCGGGTCAGAATGTTGCAAATAACTTCAAGCCGTTGTTTCTCTAGCTCCTGGATGACCTGCAAAAGCAGGAAGAAAGCAGCAAAGTGACGCTTATAATTTCATTTTCATGATTCTGTGAAGTGAATACAATTACTGTACACGTCGTTAGGTACACCTGTACAATGTAAGGAGAGCCAGCACGAGGTGTGTCAAATTTGACTGACTGACTGATTGATTGACATTGTCGGAGGTATTCATTTAAGAATGTTTGTTAGTTTGTGTGTACTTTTTTTCAGTGGTGTAGAATCACGCTGCATTATAGAGAGCTGTGTCTTATATTTTGCCCCTCTTTCATGTAGTTAAATTGCTAAATGATCAAATAGAATACAGAATAAGATGACTTAGTCACTCTTGGGTGTTATTGGTGTGTGTGTGTTTATTTTTTTTTTAAAGATATGTCCTCTAAAATGAAATGAAAATCATGTTTGGGCACCTGGTAGGAGTTTTTAAGGGTATTTTCCCACTTGAGTCTCATTTGTTGGCCCTCCATGTTGATATTAAAGTATTCCTCATCCACTCGTGTCTGTACCTCTGCTGACTTGGTCAACTGGGTTAGCATCTGCAAACAAGAACAGGGAGTCAAATCGTTCCATTGTGGGCCACAAAAATGGTAAATTGCATTTCATTAATAGCTTACCTTTTGTTTGTCTTTCTCTGTGGATATGTGCTTATTACGCTCGACAAAGTTGAATAAAGTCTCGTGCTCCCGTGTTAATCCAGCCAGTTTCTTCTTTGTCTTTTTCAGAAAACAGTAAACACGGGCAATTACATAAATACATCATGATGTAACCAGTGTATATAATGGAAGTCTTTAGTTGTTTTTTAATTCATTACACCTATCAAGGTGTGTTACATGACTTGAGGTTTTAATGTAATGAGGCCTTTTAAAATCAGCATGATAGGTATTTATCTTATTCAAACAAACTAATTTTCCCTTTTCACTTTGAGGGACTAGCAGACCTACAATGTGAACTGACTGGAGACCAAACGCTTTATTAGGTACACCTGCACAGTCAGTGGTCCATGTTGCTTTCACGATTTAACAGTAATGATTCATTGCCACGAGTGCAGCACCATTTCTTCCTCTTGTCAAAATTAACATCAAGCTGCCCTTATGATCCCACTTTTAATTCACAGACAAAAATAGACTAAATGAGTGTGCTCTGGCTCCTATCCTTGTATCTATTTGAATAGACTTGACCTTGATCTGCTCTGTCCAGTTTGCCATTACAAGTTTTCCCGTTCTCTCTATAGCGTTGTCGAGCTGTAAAAAGCAGAGAGGACGTTCATCAAGAGTCATATTGGACAGAAATGTTTTTATTTTTGTATATAGTGGTAACTTGAGATATGAGTGACCGGATTTTGGAATTTTTTGAGATACGAACTGTCATTTGCCTGATGTTTTTTGCGTTGACTACAAAAAATTGTAGATACGAGCGCTGTATGGTGTATGGTTTACCGTCAAAATAAACAAAAGGAAAATTTCACATGTATTTAAAACAACCACAAAACATTGCCTTCTGCTATCTTAATGCTCACACAAAACGTAAAACGCCATGAACGCGCTAAGAAATAGCACTGAAATTTGCTGTTATATGCCTTTGAGCAACGGATAGTTCAACACAAACGGTGCTGCAACACATGTAGATAGAAAATATAAAAAATACTCACATTCTTTATCTTCGACGATTAAGAACGACTAATGTTACTGTGGTTTACTGAATAGTACAGTATGTCTGTGCTATTCTGCCTCCTGGTGGCCAAGGCACACACACCATAAGGAGCAGCACAATGTTCATTAAATTGAATCAAAAAATGTGGCCAATTTAATTTCACAACATTTGATTTGATTGTCTCATTACTGTATGTTTTTATGAAACAAAATGTTAGAGAGAGCAATTTCTCTTAACATTTTTGTTGATTTTTTGGGAGAAGGCTGAAGCGGCTTAAACGGCTTAATGACATAGACAAAAGGAAATAATTTTTTTGATACGAGCGTTTTGCGTTACGACTGTGGTCACAGGAAAAAAAATCTTATCTCAAGACACAACTGTACAGTATATAGAGAAAACAACACAAAGAACACACACAGGCCTCTTTCTCTTGATATGCTCGTCTAAGACTTGACGTAATTCCAGAATGGCCTCCTGCTGAAATGCATTTCCCAATGATCTAAAAAAGAAAATCAGTGAAGAGCTTCTTTTTGTGTGTGTTAAGATGCACGTTTAAATGGCTTAAAACAAAGACTACCTGTGCGCATCAGCCCGAGAGTACATCTCATCTGACACCTGACACCAGGCACTGTAGACAGAACTGAAAGCATGTAAAGGTTACAGCTTGTGTTTTGATCCCGTCTGCTGGGAATCTATCATGTAATGTCACATTGCACCATTATTTCTGGAAGAATTAGATTTCAAACTACACAAAAAGGCCTCCCTTACTTGTTGGTCATGCCTTTGGAAGCCCTCATGAGTTTTCCAGCCAATTTTTGGAGCCCCTTTGCATACGTGTGTTCTAGCTCGGCCCTAAAACAGGAGTCATAAAGTCAAACGCTCCTGAAGTCATTCATTTCTAAAGTGTACAACTGCATTTATTCTACCTTTGATGCAAAACGCTCATAAGTTCTTTGCAAAAATACTCGCCGTCTTTTGAAACACTTTTGACATTTTGGTACAGTTGGTTATACTGAAAAACAGCACACACAAGCGTGCTTAAATTGACATCCGCATGTTCATAAAAAAGACACAGAACACGACACAACAGGACAGATCATTTTGAAAATTAAGCGTTTGACACAGATACTCACAGAGCAGCTGCTGATATAGTCCTTCATCTTAAAGACTGAAGCCGTTTGTTGACTTTGGACCTGGAACTTTGACCACCTCTTCTCAAAGTAACTCATGCGGAAACACCCTGAGTTATTGTCAATGGACTTTTCAAAAGAAAATTCCTGCTAAGCCACAGTTATTACAGTAAGATACAATGCCATGAAAAAGTATTGACCCCTTTCTCAAATTCTTTTTTTTTTTTTGCAGTTTCCCCATTTAAATGTTTACGATAATCAAACAAATGTAAATAACAGGCAACGATAACCCAAGAAAACATAAAATGCAGTTTTTAAATGGTGATTTTATTTATTAGGGAGAAAAAAAACTATTAAAAGCTACCTGAGCCTATATGGAAAAAGTAATGCCCCCCTAAACCTAATAACTGGTTCGGCCACCCAACAGCAACAAATTAAATCAAGCGTTTTCTGTAACAGGCAAAGACTCTTTCATATCTCTGTGGAGATCCTTGTAGAATTGTTTTAATTTGGCAACAGTGGAGGGTTTTCGAGCATGAACTGCCTTTTAAAAGTCATGCTACAGCATTTCAAGTGGATTCAAGTCCAGACTTTGACTACCTGGCCACTCCTAAACACCCCTTGTTTATTTATTTTAAACCAGTCAGAAGACTTGCTTGACTTGATGGTGTTTTGAATCATTGTCCTGCAGAACCCAAGTGGGCTTCAGCTTGAGGTCACAAACTAATGGCCTAATCTCCTTCAAGATTTTCTGGTAAAGAGCAGAATTCATGGTTCCATCAATCACAGCAAGTTGTCCAGGTCCTAAAGGAACAAAGCAACCCCAGACCATCACACTACCACCACTTTGTTTGACTGTTGGTATGATGTTCTTTTTCTGAAATGCTGTGTTACATGTACACAAGATGTACCGAGGCACACACCTTCCAAAAAGGTTCAACTTTTGTCTCATCAGTCCATGTAATATTCTCCCAAAAGTCTTGGCAATATTTTTTTTGCTAAAGTAAGACGAGCCTTTGTTCTTTTTGGTCAGCAGTGGTTTTCACCTTGGATCTCTGCCATGGCTGCCATTTTTGCCCAGTCTCTTCATTATTGTTGAGTCATGAACATGGATCTTAACTGAGGCAAGGGAGGCCTGCAGTTCTTTAGATGTTGTCACTGTGCTCTTGGGGTAATTTTTCTGGGCTGGCTACTCCTGTTCACCATTGTTCTGTGTTTCCTCCATTTGAGGATAAGGGTTGGCTGGAATCCTAAAGCTTTGGAAGTGGCTTCGTAATCCTTTCCAGACTGATATGTCAATTACTTTACTTCTCGTCTGTTCTTGAATTTCTTTGCATTCTGGGATTTTGTTGCAGCTTTTTTTCATTAAAACCCACCCACATACATACAGATTTTCCATTCTGCTTGGCCTAACAGCCGAACAGGACCAAGAAAACCCACCCACGTTTTTTCAATGATATTTCATATCATGTTCATTTATTGAATAATTCAAACAACTCATGACTGCCTTTTACAAGGCCCACGAGCAAAAATGTGCCGCACGACTTAACAAAATGCTTCGACAGCGAATGCAGCATCTAGTCATATCTTATGCACACACATAATACTGTTGTTGACATCTCAAATACAGCTTAAGTGGACAATGTTAGTTCCCCCCCCCCCCAAAAAAAAAAAAAAACGCTCAAATTCCACACATCTCAGCTCACCATTTATCATTTTGGCAACTCTTTGGGGGTGTAGCATTGAAAGTAAACGTGAGAAAAATAAATAACATAAAAAGACACAAACATAGGACGCGCAGCGCACACCCCCAGAATGCCAGACGACTGTGTATCGACATAGCATGCTTACAGCGGTAAAAATTGATAAAACATATGGGGAGGATTGATTTAGAATGCTAATGCAAATATGCAGATGAGGAGACCAAAAGGAATTTAAACTGAAAACAAAACGTGCAGAATTACATCAGTGATGTTAATGATGTCTCCACACTCACACATGTACACATATGAATGAATGGTGTGTAGCTCCAGTGCTGTGACGGCTACGTCAGTGTTCATCAGGATAGGAGGCTCCTGACAGGTAGCCGTTGGTGCCGTGAGGTTTGTTGGTCCCGTTGGTGGCGCTGTTGTGGTGTTTCTGTTTGGCTGGAGGGCTGTCATCCTCATCCGAGCTGGACTCAATGTCACTGCAGTCGTCCTTTGACACCTGCACAAAATAAATTAACCTATGTCTGAGAAATTCATAGTAATAACAGAGGAAATATGGATTCTATGCTGCTAGCATGGCCAAAATTCCGTTCTTATATTAAGAAGACATCTAGAACTATGCAATGCAAAGACACGGAACTTTTTGGGCGTCTCGTCTTCCAGTCGGCCCCTTTCGAAAGGACAAACAAGTTCCAGCTTCAACTGGATTTATTGAACTGGGTAAACAAACCACTGGTGAGACTGGAACAGTCAGAACGAAAGAAAGGTCTCTGTTCACAATTCTATGTCATTGCATTAATTTAAAGTGTATGTACCAGATGTACTAGTGATAGCTATATCGGTGAGGACTCAAGACTGAATAATCGTACTGGTATCAGCCTGAAAAAATGGTATCGAACATCCCAAGTATTAAGGAAGTATACAGTAAAATCTCATGAAAAATGATCGCTAAAAAATGGGATATAGTGAGGGTGTGACTGATGATCTGCGAGTGATATAGCTACTTACATGTAAAGGATTCCATTTGCCCACCTTGTCGTTCGCAGGTTAGCAGAGAGAAAAGAAAAGGGAAGTCAGAGATGGCTATTGACAATATTTGTTGACCCTACCATGCAAGGACAAGAACAGTACGGAGGCTGCTAGGCTATTGTGATTGAGACTTTTACCTTTCCTTTGGAGATAGCCTGGTATGCGGTCTTCACTATGAGGTAGGACCAGTAGGAGTGAAGCAGCTGCAGCAAGATTAGAAGTAGGTTGAAGACCCACCAGGACGGGAAGGGCCCAACAATGTCCCAACTCTCAAACAGGGTGGTATTTAAAATCCTACCACAAAGACAGGAAGGTGAGCAGCACAGACATCTTAAAAAGAGTTGATGTATTGCTTGAGTGAAGGTCGTATCGAATGAAATCTTTGAGCTATTGATTGCAAGTGGCTGTCAAAATCAAGCTGAACATAGGGATGCCATGGCAACTGCTTTACAGCAATGGCAACTTTTACAACCAGCTTGGCGGGCGCTGAAAGATAATTACATCACAGTGTGTACATAAATGTGTTTACATTTGAAGTGACCAATGCAAAGCCTGATGAATGATTAAACTATTATCTGTTTAAGACAAAAACAAATTAAATGTATGTGTCACATTTCTGGAACTACGTCAGATAAACGCAGACTACTGCAGCTGACACTAGTCAGACAATAAATCATGTTTCATGTCAGGAATCATGTTTTCCTTGTGAAAAACAAGAAGAACACCCAAGGGAGAATGTGAGATTCACAACTAAATGTCAGGATACAACAAGGCCCCAAGAAGGAAATAAACACCTCTTTGTAATTTGAATGAAGACAAGACAAAGGAATCCTTTCAATTTGCTCTGGCAACTTGACACTTTTTTTTCTGCTCAAGCTATGAACCATAATATATTTTGTTTTCATTTATGGAGTTCTTTCACTAAGAGGCTAAAACCACCGTATCCATAGTAACTATTCCTTAGCAACAGAATTCACAGATAAGTGTCTGATGTCTTGAGAAGTGAAATCTTCAGGGGTTTAAAACATAAATGTTTCAATTCAAGCATCAAAACTTATCTTCCATGCATGGCAACATAAAAATGAAGAGTTTATTTGCTCTGGTCCGAATAACATTTATACAAAGGAGCCTTTGTCATGTATTATTATCATCCCACATGAAATGTTTGCCCCACTTGTCCAGAACGCCACAGCCAGCCATGAGCCATCAAGACCATTCTAACGACCGCAAGCCTCACAGGAAAGTGATACTTACCACACTGGGTAAACTGCCAGCCTGGAACTTATGAAGAGGATTGCAAACATGGCAAACAGGAGGTTGCACAATATCTGACATTTGGCATAATTAGCCATCTTGGCAGCCTAGGGAAAAACACAAGACTGATTAAATGAGTGACTTCTGATGTTACGGGGGGGAATGCTCATCTTACGCAATACTAGTTAAACCTAATATACCGCTTATCATTTCATACACAGTGGTGCCTTGAGATATGAGTGACGCAACCTACAAGTTTTTCGAGATAAAAAAAAAACACCTTTTGGCCAATTTTTTGCCTTGATTTATGACCCAAAACTTGAGTTAGAGCGGTATATGGTGGCAGAACTCAACACAGCCCACTTAACAACAAGTAGCAGTTCTGCCGATAGTCAACAAGTCTTCAAAACCGAAACTTCAAGCTGGTTAATGCCACTCCCAGTTGAAGTTTACTGTCAAACTAAACATAAAACAAACAAAATTACATGTTGTGTATTTAACACAACCACTTAACGTTGCCTTGAAGTCCACTAGCTTAATGATAACAAATAATAGGAATCACCAAAGACGGGCAAATGAACAGTATCAGTGTTATAACCCTTTAAGCAACAAATATTTGAACACAAACAGTGAAGCTAAACACGTAGATCGATATTACAGCAATACTCACAGGTAAATATTCTTTATCAAAGAACGACAAGTATTACTGCAGCTTACTGAGAAGCTAAGATGTCTCCATGTATATCTTTATTATACTGCACTCAGGTGACCAGAAAGAGCAGCACAATGTGAATTGAATTGAAGAAAAAAATCTGGCTAAAATTGTTCAATTTCCTTACATTAATTTTAATTATGTCATTACTGTTAATGTTTTTAGGGGCGGCACGGTGGACGACTGGTTAGCACATCTGCCTCACAGTTCTGAGGACCCGGGTTCAAATCCGGCCTCGCCAGCCTGTGTTCTCCCTGTGCCTGTGTGGATTTTCTCCGGGTACTCTGGTTTCATCCCACATTCCAAAAACATGCATGGTAGGTTGATTGAAGACTCTAAATTGCCCACAGCTGTGCATGTGAGTGTGAATGATGATTTGTCTATATGTGCCCTGCGATTGGCTAGCGACCAGATCCGGGTGTACCCTGCCTCTCGCACAGAGTCAGCTGAGATAGGTGCCAGCACACCCTAGCGAGGATAAGCGGGAAGGTAAATGGATGCATGTCTTTATCAAGTACAATAATATAGAGTGCTTATACGAACACATTACAAAATTTTTGTTGATTTGTTTGTTGATTTGTAGACTTCTGCATGGATATTTGTTTAGCATTTTTTAAAAAATATCCAGGTCAATACTGCATCTATTTAATTGTAATTTATGCTGTTACAATCAGCTTGACCCACTAGATTTAGCAGCTGTGGTAAAACAAATCAAAAATAAAAAACAAGAACATCGAATGGTTTTTCTAGAGAGTTTCATTGAATTGTCATATCCGCATCATCTCACGCTCCCACCCATACTCACCTCTATCAGGACATCAGCCGCATCATGGAGGCACAAAACCAGAGTTCCAACTCTCGCCATGTTGTTCACATAGGAGAAGGTGATGAGGGAGATGGTTGCGACATGGTGAAGGAGCATAATCAGGAAATCCTGTACATACAGATTCCAACAATGTCAGCATAAACATCACCCCATCTCCGTTGCACAGCTACTTTGTGCACACTATCATTGTGTGCTTAAAACCATGACATTTATTGATATCTTATGATAGGAAGGCTATTTTAAGAACCAACAGTTTAAAGAATTTGCTTTATATCAGACTTGGAGAGCATTTTAGTTGGGATTTAATTATTTTTGTACAGCTAATCATGGACAAATTTACACTACATGGACAAAAGCAGGTCACTGATGGTGTAGTGGTACACTCGCCTGACTTTGGTGTGGGCAGCGTGGGTTCAGTTCCCACTCAGTGACGGTGTGAATGTGGGTGCGAATGGTTGTCCGTGTCTATATGTGCCCTGCGACTGACTGGCGAGCAGTTCAGGGTGTAGTGCGCCTTTCGCCCGAAGTCAGTTGGGATAGGCTCCAGCGCCCCGTTGCCCTAACCAGGATAAGCGGTGTTGAAAATGGATGGATGGATGGAATATGATAGCGATATAAAGTATAATACCAACTTGGACGATGTGGCGTTTGGTAACTCAAGCAAGATGGCGTCTTTTAAAATTTCCCCAAAAAAGTAGTGATTTTGAAAATGCGAGGACTCCTCCCGACAGGGACGATATGAAAACAATATATACCTTCTTGATGGATTTATAAATTACAAGTGCGGCCCTTGTATACTTTGATTTTTCTGTATACAGCCTTTGGGGGAGAAAGACCACTGCGAAGTCTTGTGGAAAGTCACCCCATACAGTCGCTGCATCACATCCCATATGGCCATGTGTTGTAATACATTTGTCCATATAAATATGTCATTTTCAAAATAGCTTCCTTGGTACTAAAAACATGAAAAACTTGACTAAAAATACCACATGGAGGAAAAATGGTTAATTTGACACTAGCACTTTTGTAAACTTTGGTTATGCTTACATACAGTACTGTATAACACATAATCAAAGATTTGTGTAATTTTACTGTTCCTCTTCCAAGAGAATGACTTCATTGTGAGTTAACATTTGTATGGACTATTGGTCTATGGAAAATCGTGAACACGAGGTCCCGCATTGTAAAGCTTCAAAACGGTGACCAGCAAGAAAGCAGACATTGATCAAACCTTAGCAACGGAAATGTCAGCATTCAGAGCAACCAGAAGGAAGACGAGAAGGACAAGAAGGATGAAGAAGACACAGAATGAAAGCAAGGCGAGAGAAGTGCAGGGATAACATACTGGAATTGGCAGGGGATGCAGAGGACCTCCTCAGTGTAGTGCTGTGCATGAAAAAACTGAAAGGAGAAACAAAAAACAGACAACATGCCGAGAGTCAACACAGAGATGACAGAGTGAGGGTGTACACGCTGTGGCATCACGTGTGTTGTGTTCAGGGGGGACAGAGTTGGTGGGGGGGAATGAACTGGAGACAGGAATAAAATCACGGCTGGAAGACATGCAAGTAACATAGTGCATGAACCAAATATGTAAGCGGGCATGTTTATGATTAAAATGGACAGAAAATGGCTGAAAATGGGTTGACAATGTTCGATGCCCATGTTGAATACTTATTTCCCTGAAATGTGGGTAATTGGTACGGTCTGGCGAAGAACATGAATCTCGAGATTTGGTTGTTTTCTTTGAAATACCATACACAGGCTAACAAATAGCATCAGTGGCGTTACAAGCCTTAAAGACCCTGAAAAGTGATTTCAGTGATTTGTTTCTAAATAAATTAAATGTTTTTGAAAATAAGTGCTGAAAACTTGCAAAAACAGAACAATTTAGTACTGAATTGTTGAGATACAGCAAACTCTCTTTCACCATTTCAGTTGTCTGAATTTGTTGGGGGCGTGGCTAAAACCAAGCCCAAGTCGGCCCTCCCTCACTAAGCACTGTGAGCTGTCATTCCAGAGGACCTGGCCGGTCTGGCTGCTGGCCTACTAGCTCGCTAGCCCTCTATGTTATGTGGACCCACAGACGACACAAAACCGAGTGCGGCGGTGACTTATTGGATGACACCAACGCCCAGTAAATCAACGCCTCACTCTGTTTTGTGTCGTGTGTACAGCGACACTTCAGGGAAAGTTAACTGATTATTAAACACAGTGGCGCACCTTACTCAGCTCGTACGGACCTATTTGATTGACAGCTGAAAAATTAGTGGGGCGTGTTTTCAGTGCATTCAGTGAACAAGCCCACAGCATCTGGAGCTGGGAGGAGGTCTCTATTTTTTCGACTTTAGACCCTCATTTTATATACTTGGCAATTTTTTTATTCATTCAAATTTGGCAGGCTTGTTAACAACACTACTCTGTGGTGTCACATTTATAAGACATTTTACTTTCGCTCTACAGGGACTTTAAGCAATGGGTATTTGAACACAAATGGTGGCACAGCACGTGGAAAGCTAATAAAAATACTGTCAGACATATATTCTTTATCATCTGCAAAGAATGGCTAAGACTACTGCGGCGTACTGAGGAGTTTTGATCGCCTCCATGCATAGATATATCCGTTTGTCTGTATTATAATGGCCCCAGGTGGCCAAAGTGCGAACATGAGAGGGAGCAGCACAATGTCCATTGAACTGAAACAAAAACTGCGGTAAAAACTGTAAAATGTTTTATCTTCTATTTAATGATGTCATTATTGCATGTTTTTATAAAGTACAAAATTACACAGTCCTATTTTTCTCATGAAAAACAGGTTTCAAATGTTTTTCTTGTTTCTTGGGGAGGCTGGAATTTCCATTCATTTCCCTGGGGAAAGATGATTTGCGATACGAGTGTTTTGAGTTACCACCACTCCTACCACAACAGTGAGGATAATATAGCTGCTCATCAAGTGATACATGCAGGACCTTGGTGGAAGTATCTTATCCCTATTCCAAGTTTTAATGTGTCTACATGGCAATCCAAATATTTCGTTCTTAGTAATATTATTGTCATTTTAATTAAACTAGTAGATTTGCTTTGAATTACTACACATTTAAATTATTGCCATCACTTTAAATGGCATTTGTTTTAAAATAAACAAACACTACAATAACAAGGGAGTAATTGGACAATTACTACCTGTTTAACAAAAAACATTGAACCAAGAAAAGAACCTTAAACAGTAGAACCCATGCAATAATGTGCTCTTACCTTCCTCTTGATGTCAGTGAATTGGGAAAAGAGCAAGGACAGGTAGAAAGATAGCTCCAGTACATAGTAATAATGGATGTCCACAGTCAGTGGCTGCAAGAAGAGAACACACAAAGGGACAGGGTCAAACAGATTTGAGGTCAAATGTCTTAAAGTTGACCATTATGTGTTGTACAACTGATGTTTAAAAACCTACCTGGTAAGGATAGTTGTACCAGCATTCTTTAGTGTTCCACAGCCAGGGTGTCTATTGACAAGGAAAAGTTTTATTAATTTACTGTACCTGTATGGCAATCAAATCAAGGTACTATTCAAAATGTTACTGTACAAATTATTCGGAATTGTATTTATTTTTATTACATTTATTATATTATTATATGTACTATTTTTCCTTTTGGTTAAACAGAATGGGTGTGAAGGGTATCCACTATCATAGCCAAGTTAAAATACAGTACTGTAATTCCTCATTTAACGGCTGAGGAGGATGGGGTGGGGGTTTAATTTACTCAGCTACAGAAAGTACCCGTAGGGAAATGTGTTAATTACAGCAAAGGCCTTTTACTGTTCAATTGCCTTCTTACCTTTTTAAGGAAACGCACTCCATAGGTGAAAATGTAGAGATAAAACGTAAATCTCCACCTGAAAGAATTGTAAACAAACAAAAAATAAAGTTAGAATAAAAGTAAGTTGAATGAGATTTTCTTTTACACCACAAAAAAGGCAGATACATTTCCTCTGAAGCCAAAATAAAATATCTCCTGAAGCAAATGTAAAAGCTGTTTCCAACAGTTTAAAATAATTAAGCAGCTAAATAAGGCAAGAAAAAAAACAAACAGCTCTCAGTATGATGTTGCAACTACGAATACTACAATAATAAACAAATAGTTAAATTACTACCACTCAAACGTGGTGCAAGGGATTTTTGATACCACCCTTATACTGTATACAATATGTATATTGTTCTCAATAAGGTGATGCAGTTATACATATGGTATGTTCCATGGCAGTGGCTGGTAAAAAAAAAAAAAAAAAAGACCCAGAAATGAAAAGATATCCAAATTGCACAGTGAGACGCCACCAATGTGTCTGACTTCCCAGAGGCAAGGTTGAATCGCACAGCTTGCTCTCCACAGTATGCAGAAGCTAGCCTTGCATACCATGCATTGTCTACAGTAACTTTAGCTATACACAGGGGTATGGAAAATTGATTAGGAGGTCTGGACTTCTAGGCTGAGAACAACAAACTACTTCAGCAAACCATTTTATAAGCACTGCTAAGTGAAAATAAAACGTCTTATAAATTTGACACACGGCAGAGGAGAGTGTTGTTAACAAGTCGTATAAATGCGCCTCATTTGCTACCCTGTCGCTCTTTCAACTTTAATGAAGCCGTTCAGCGAGCTGTTTGGCCACAGTCTATATCATATCAGCCTAAAGGCTTTGCAGACTTAGTTTGTAGTGTCTTTCGGCTGGCCCTAACTGTTGGCCGTGTAAGCAAAATGTTTCCACATCTCGCTGTTGACTTTTCCTGTTGCATTTGTCTACATCCTTCATTTCCTAAAGAGGAGACCAATGATTTATGTTGCACTTTCCTAAGAACAAAAGGGTTAAGCTGTTGTTGTTTCATCTTAAATTAACTCATTCACTGCCAGCCTTCCCAGTTAACATGGATATTTGACTTCTAACGCCGTCAATGGCAGGGAATGTGTTACACTTACATGGTTTTCATCTTAACCAAAACTGCGATGAAAATAAATTTGACACCCTATTAGACTGTATCTCTCTGTTGATATTGGTTCCTGACATTCAGTTGTTACTTAAGGTGAAATTGGGGGTTGTGAGCTTTGACTGCGCTCCTGACTACCCAGCCAGCACTTTAATTGGCCTCTGCCTCAATTAATGTGTGAACGAGTCGCTCTGTGCACCACTGAGCTCGATAAAGTATTTGACCAGAGTTGATGAACTGTGGCACGTGCAGGCGATGCACATACGAGCTGGATTAAGGGACATTGTAAAGAAAATTAACTGGTCAAGTCTACCTGGCACATAGTCAAGACTGTTGCATGGCAACTGCTTTGTCAAGCCTGCCATCAGGCCCCCTTTTTTCAAGTGCTGCAGAATAGCTGCTATATGTGTGCAATCACAGTGACTCACTCACTTTGCCACAAATAGACTTTGTTTTGTTCTGATGTCAGGCATCAGATCTTTTTTCGCTGACTTAATTTTTACAGAAGGAGTGGGTGAGGTTAAACTGTGGGCTATAGGGCCTCCTGCTCCATTATGAAGTACACTTCCACACTCTAATCAGCTTCAGATAAAAAGCTGTATCAAAGAATCTGCCTTTAAAAGGATAATGACGCTCACTTATGGGTGACATTGTCAGACCGGGAAGTTCACTATATCAGATTGTAGATCATTTATGAAAGACATGCCCATCTTTGAGCAGAAAGAACCAACAAATCATGTTGGATCAGTCCAATACACTCAAGTAGCTCTTTGATTAGAAACCAATTAAGAACAATAAATGTTTCTTTTCATGCAGCTATATCTGTTTTTCTTCTTTTGTTTCTCTAATTTGATCATTTTCAAGGTTAGTAGAAGATCATCTTACAAAAAGGACTCTGTGTCTTGAAGGGAAAAAGGCTTCTACCTTCATGGTACTCAAAGCGCTTGAACGCTGTCTGTCCTCATTCACCTACTGATGACGCAGCATCAGTATCTTGCTCAAGGGCACTTTGACATGGTCACAGGGGCTTAGCATGGAAACTACAACCTTTAGGTTGAGAGACAACCACAATACAGCCTGAGCAATGCCGCCCCATAAAAAATGTTGAGAAAAATAATAAAAATGATTTACCATGACTATGAATTTGGTTTTGTTGTTGTTTTTGTGTTACATTGCGGGACTGGACAATACTCATTCTACCATTAACCACAAAAGGGGATTAAAGCAGTGATTCCCAACCTTTATTGAGCCAAGGCAGATATTTTACATTTGAAAAATCTCACGGCACACCATCAAACAAAAATGTCAGCAAAAGTGGATACACAAGTCAATTATACACTTTCTGCCATCTAATAGAAGAGCATTTATTTGTTCTGTCTGTCTTTATATGCCGCTTGCATAGATAGATGAACAAAGATACATAATTTGTTGTAAATAAATAATATTATGACCAGTTAAGTAAAATTTTATAATTTCCCACGGCACACCAGAAGAGTTCTCACGGCACACTGGTTGGGAATCACTGGATTAAACATTACAACTCCATAAAATGTCGATGCTGGAACCATTGCAAGGCATTTCACTTCATTTTCCAGTGAATAATGTATGAATGCGGTTGTCTATAAAGGTGGATAATTTGACCTTGGTGGGGCTCTCCACTCTGTTGAGATCATTTCATTCTGATCATGTCATTGTAGTGGGTGAAAATGAAGCAGAGCAGGGCATGGAGGAAGACGGGCTGAGAAAAACATGACCATAAAGAGGACATAAAAGCATGCTGTTGCTTTCAGGTTTTAACAAGGAAACATGATAAAAGGATGGCTGTTCTCATCAAAGTCAATGCCAACAGGTTCTCATTTAGTCTCACTACTTCTGATTTTTTTTTTTTGGTCAAAAATTAAATGCAATCTTGTCAATTAACGTGAAACTAAAGGCGCTTTCTAAAGCTCGAGTTCATCATAGTCAGAGAGGCGGGACGGCGACACAGGGCTCAGGTAATGAAGAGATCCTGACGACCGAGACACAAAGAACGCTATCAGTCTGGAGCAGCTCTGCACGTGGGCCTAATTACAGCAGAGGGACGCTAACCAAAACCGACTTAGCAAGTACATTGTAAAGTACAGCCAGTTTTGCTTTGTGAGGAATACATTTTTGGGTGGAATCTGCCGTGTTCAAAAGAGCATAAATCCTGCGTCAGTAAGATAGCAAATTGGAGGTTGCAGTAGGTAGACCAGCAGTGTGGATCAGGAAAGGGGGCTTTGGAGTGAAAAGAAGCCTCGGACTGAGTCAGATCTGAATGTGTCACGTTTGGTCCAATAGTGTCAGACGTGACTCCCCTGACAGCCTCATTTGTTAGCCTTTAATATCACAACTCTAAGTACACAGTAACTGATCTCCCTGATGACAAAGCGCCCCTGTGCAGATTAGCCGCATCTGTTACACTCGAGGTAGCTTTGTTGCGTCGGAAAAGTGTCAAGACTTAAGGCATTACGCAGCTTATAGTACTTTGCAAACCTGTCAAGCCAACCCCTAGTCACCCTATATAACTATTTGTTACTGTCTTTATTATAATACAATTTAAAAATAAGGGGAAAAAATAAGTTCATAATAGTAAGTGGTAATTAAATATTTAGTGTGACCCACCCGTATGCTTATGCTACACTTCACAGAATGCAGTGAAAAGCATCATGAAACTTTTCAAAGACTGCATGACTAAGTTCACAAGTGTTTCAAAACAGACACAGTACAGTCAATGCTCAAATTAAAGCATAAAAGGGTCAAGGCGCCTGCTCACTCGCAACCCTGAACAGGATAAGCAGAACCAGATGAATGAATCAAGTTAGTAAAGGCCTTTAGCACACTACATGTAGAAATAGACATTTCTGAGAAAAGCAGTCGCCGAGAAAAAAATGCCAAACTCGTTAACGCACCAATGCAAATATTCCTGTTCAGGGCAGTGCCGTGAGCTGCATGGATGACATCAGAGAAATCTGGTCAGATGCTTTGATTTTCTGGCAAATGCTAGATACAGATATACTTTTATGTTTTTTTTTTTTTGTTTTGTTTTTTTTAAGTTTTAGCCCTCCTACAAACTTTAAACACATTTACACTTCAGACACTTTTTAAAGACATGAAACGGATTTCAACACACGAAAAAAAATTGAAAACATAGTGTACAAAAAATATAATACACTTTGTAGTGTTAAATGTGTGCCTTTGAGAGACGGGGCCTGGTGGGGTGATGTGTAACGTCAGCAAGTCTGCATGTGAGTGCCTGGGCGTGAGCTGTGACCAACAGCAGGCGCCGATTTTGTTTTGTCTTACTGTTCCCCCGGCATTCAATAAATGCCTGACAAGTGCATCAGTAACTGTGGCTCACCTTTCCTACATGCGAGGGCATAACAGTATGTAATTAGGGAATCGCCATCTTCGTTGCCTAGTAATGCACAGACAACAACTTATGTGCTAACAAGAACTTCATTCATCATAGAAGTTGTTTGATACAACACACACCAACAACGTGACACTACCATCGCTTTACGACACTAACCTCAGTGTACATGCCTGTATGGACGCTACAAGTGTGCGGAAATATTTGACCAAAAATGAGACCAGTAGCAAGTTTATCCTCAAATACAATAAAACAAGTGAAATAGAAACAGTGAAAAAGAGAAAGGGTGATTTTTTTTTTTTTTTTTTAAATTTTGTTTTGAGCCTGGCTACGATGTCCCGTCTTACAGCACGCTTATGCTACGGAACACAAGATGAGACCGGCTGGTTTGTTAATGAACGACATGTGCAGGACTCCTACTAATTACAATAACTACTGTACAATTAGCGCAATGGTGAGCATTTGTTTCTATGCCTGTCCGTCGAAATATGTGTTTGTTTGAAACCGGTCCGTGGCACAAAAATGTCGGGGACCTCTGTACTGCGCTTGAACAATATCAACGACGTCATCAATTAATCGACTTCAACTAAACTTGCGTCACATTGTCGACTACAAAAACCCTTTAGTCGTTCAGCCCATATTTATATACTGCATAGTTATATCTTTAACATGCATTATCATGTGTCATAATGTCTTTCATTGAATTAAATGTCGTATTGAAATGTTGCCTTACATGCTTTCGCAGAACCGGGTGAGAGTGCTGGGTTTCTCTTGATTGCGTCTTTGTCGGAACCACCGCTGGATGGTTCGGACATCCCAGTCCAGCTGCTTGGACAAGCCTTCCAGCCTCTTTTCATCTGGGTGCTGGTTAGAAAAGAAATGTTAGACGCTTTAGACGGAGCTCAGATCCTTTTTTTTTTTAAGCACAGTATTGAAAATAATGACATTGCACAAGCACCACCTTGGTAATGGCAGTGAAAACCTTCTCCAAGATAGCGTTGGGTTGGGCTTTTTGTGGACCGTTGGCTTGTATCTTCAGGCCCGCAGCACATGGCCTTGCAAAGAACCTGAAATGGAAAGTAATATGATGACAGCATTAAAGAGACAAAAAAAGGATTAGATTAGGCATCAGCAACAGTCTTCAGCGATTCAAAAATAGAATCAGTTGTATAAATTTTTGTTGCCAATTTTTATATTATCTGAACTTGTTGGTATTTTAATCACAAATGGCATCTCGAAGAGGAAGACCATTAGAGGAAAAAAGAGAGCTGACACCAAATCAACTATGTAAAGAGAAGTGATTTTATTTATATGGAATTAATTGGGATTTATTTTTGAGGTGCAACAAATAATTGATTAATCGAAAATTAATCAATGATCAAATTAATTGAGAACGCTTTTTGATAATCAATGAATCGTTTAGAGACCTTGTTTAACTTAAAATTGTCCAGATCCTTGGAATTTCAGCCTCTCAAGAACAGATATTGTCCGATTTCTGTTGTCCTCCATGAAAGCAGTCTGATTATCTTTATTATTATCTGTTTAATCAAATTTAGACATTTGCAAACATCTGCGGCATTTTAAAGCAGAGTACACAGCAAGTTGATGATGGGACAACTACTTGGAGCTCCTATGCGGCGCTGCAGGCCTTGCAGGAAGGATGGAGCACGCCGGTGTGAGGGGAGGGGGGTCATCTTAGCACCAGTCAAGGGTGCCATTGTTTAAATCAGCAGCCGCAAATAATAATAATAATAAATAATAATAAAAAACCACGCGGACTCACCTTTCGAAGAGCAATCGCACCATGAAGATGCAGAAGGCCAAAGGGCACGCCAAATAGAGATCCTCGGCTTGCGGGAACGTCGCCTCGTCTGTGTTCTTCAAGTCAGCCCACGTTACGTTGTGGGGGAGCCAGAAGCGCTCGTTCCAGAACCACGCCAAGATACCGGCCATCTCTCCACGCCGACGGACGGACGGACAGACACCAGTTCCGATGGACGTTGACGAGATCGAGCCCTCGCTCGGTGGCTGCTGCGGCTAACGGCGGTGATGGCTGGCTGAATGACTGGCTGCTACTGAATCGGCGGCCGCCCGTGTCCGCCAAGCTCCTCCACTGTGGGGAAGTGGAACCAGCCCGCTCCTCGCAGGCGATTGGTGCGTTCGGACGTCACACAACAAACCAGGACGTGCGTGGTCACTTGTTTTTGTCCCACGACTAATCCACACGATCAACCAATGGACGTGCTTATTACGCGTTTTCACACTTTACAACTCAGTACCATTATTTGTACATAAAGAGATGGACCCCTGGTTTTTTTTTTTTTTTTTTTTTTTTACATTTATGCTTGCTGTGAAATTTAGTACACTTGAGATATGAAGTACATTTTATATTTTTGCCGTTATTTGGTAAACAGTGACACCTATCGACAGATTTGTGTATCACAACTGAATATGACGGGAAAACATTAGTTTTATGTGATGATGACGTTATGCGTTAAATTAACTGCCGTACAAAAGTGTTGAATTATAAGTGTTTACTAGAGGAATGGGATCTGGGAGGAAACCGGAGTACCCGGAGAAAACCCACGCAGGCACGGGGAGAACATGCAAACTCCACACAGGCGGGGGCCGGGATTTGAAGCGTGCCGCCGTTTTGAAAACTAAAGTACTAAAAAATGTATAAAGCAAAGCAAATTTATTTTTATAGCGCATTTCATACACAAGGTAAGTCAATGTGCTTTAAATGAGTAAAAGCATTTTAAATCGAAGCAAAAAAACAGCTTATAAACATTGGCGTTGCCATTTTCTTACTGCTGAATAACCGATACTTACTTGGAGCTGTTCCTCATGTTTTACCCCACTCATGTAGCTAGGGTAATACAAATATTATATGTTAGTAAAAAAAAAATCACCTACAGTTAAATATTCGCGTCCATATTTAAAAAGTAAATAAAATAACGAAAAACGTCACCCTCGATTTTATTAGGGAAATCGCCGTTTGCTCCATCTCGTTTGCTGTCAAAAAAAGAAAACCTGAAAAAAAACTAAACAGAAGGTGGCGCCAATGCACACCAAAGGTTGTTACTGTCGACCGTCAAGAAATAAACGAAGAAGATTGATACACCACCGCAGGAAAAAAAAACAAGCGTCATTTTGTCAAAAACTTCAAAACAAATATGTGGCCAACTTCAAGAAACTTTGTTGAAGAGAGAGGAAGGTATTGAATGTTTTGTGTTGTGCATGTGCAACGGTTCAGCCAGCCTTTAACGCTCAAGACTCGAGTGTATTGGAAAATGTTACTAGCTACAGCATTTTGTTAGTTGCCTTCTTGTATTCTTCTAGTTTGGAACATTAAAAATATGAACAGCATCTCCTGTATTCTCTTATTATTTATACATAATCTAGAGACGCCCTTTATCAAAGATGAATGAGACTTTTTCCGGGAATGTTTAAGAAATGTGCGTCAATAAATGAGTGCGGTCAAGCCAGGCTCCACTCGTAAAGTAGCAGTCAAGCCAGCCGACCCTAATTTTGTTCATAGTAGGCATTACGGTAAGAGGTCGCCAACTCGCGGCGAAAGCCACCTTCAAAATAAAAGCCTGCCAATAATACGGACGTCAGTACTCTTCGGTTAAGGAATGCAACCAGCAAGGTTAATTTGAATCTTGAGATGCATTTAAAAAATATTAGTTTATTTGATATCTTATGAAAATGGTAAATGGACTGCACTTAGATAGCGCTTTATCTACACCATCACAGTGCCTGGCCAAAGCGCTTTACAAAGCCTCACATTCACGACTGTCTGCATGTCGAAGTGTCCTTGGGCAAGACACTGAACCCTAATTTGCTCTCAGTGGGCCTAGCAGCGTCTTGCATGGCAGCAGTCGCCCATTGGTTTATTAATGTGTGTGTGAATGTGAGGCTTTGTAAAGCGCTTTGGGCACTGATGGTGTAGATAAAGCGCTATATAAGTGCAGTCCATTTACCATTTATTTTTCATAAGATATCAAATAAACAAATTTTTTTTTTTAATGCATCTCAAGATTCAAATTAACCTTGGTGGTTGCATTCCTCGAAGAGCATTGACGTCCGTATTATTGGTAGCTTTTTATTTTGAAGGTGGGTTTCGCCGCGAGTTGGCGACTTATTACCGTAATGCCGAGTATGAACAAAATTAGGGGCGGCTGGCTTGACCGGAGTAATAAATGACGATCATCAAGTCGTCATAGACAGTTCTTTAAAATCACTGTTGTTCTAGTTTTGAACGCGATGAACGCAAGCTTCTTACTTTACACCAAAATAGTTATTAAATCATCTGGTGTTTATCACTTGAAACAAATTAAGGTTTGTTGCCGAGTTTATGTCCTGTCGTTTACCTTGTAGGACAAACGGAATTGAGTAGTTTGGTCAGCTCGTCATTTTATCCATTGCAGTTCGATGATGTTTTATGCATGCAAAGCATATATGGATTAGGCTCAATTAAAACGCTAGTCGACCTGATAAAAGTGGTAAAGTTAATGCTAACGTCAATTTAAAAACATTTATTGTTAGGCTGCAGTCTTCCATTTGGTACACTAGCAAAATTTGTATTTATTAAATGTCCTTTTCTTTCGCATAATATTTGACAATGTGTGTTTGTGGTGATGCAGATATGTGGTACTGTATGTACTTGATAGTACTACGTTTATTATAGTCTTACGTTTATTATATGTTGTTTAACTTAACTGCAGCACAATAATCATAGTTAATTATATTGCCATATGAGATACGATAATACACGTGAAGTAGTCAAACTCTGATTGAAGTAGAAGTACAGATACTTGTTTTTAAAGAAATGCTGTGGTAAAGTGATTGAACTCCTTAAGTCTAGGTAAAAGTGCAGACTGAAATATGCTGAGTTCAAAAGAAAAAAGTAACTTTGGCAATGAATAACATGAAATACCAATTTTTATAACTTTTGCACATTTGTTGTCATTGTTTTTAATGCTCCCTGGTTGACATTCTTCCATGTCGCTGTTGTCCCTGGTTTTTTTCTCTCTCTCTTATAAGATCCCAAAATTTCAATCCAGATCTAAACCATGATTGACTTTACCGCTCTCTAGTTACATCTTTTCCATCACATTGTCATCTGCGGAGGTTGAAAAAGCAACAAGCCTATTTTGTCAAAGTAAGGACTAGATAGTAAGGATATTTTTTTAAATGTAGGGAGTAAAAAAAAAAACATTTGAATTGAAATTGCCATTTGCGCAAACTGAAGCTAGTAACAGAAGTGAATTTGACTTAGGCCCTTGACCTTTCGAGCGGACACAAACTGACCTCACTGGTCTTTGTATAGTTTTCAACTCAAAAGTTGCTGAATTTAATGATACCAGTTGCTCCCGCTCTGGCGTAGCACTTTTTTTCTTTGCACATTGACATTGAAAATCTTCCCCACGGTGTAGTGATTTACTTAGACTGCTGCTGTTGTTTTGTGTTTGCGTTTTTTACATTTGGTCAGTATTTATTGCTCTCCATTCTGTGTAGATGGTAGTCTATATATATATATATATATATATATATTAATAATTGTGCTTAAGTACATTCAGAAAGTACTTTATACTTAAGTACAGTGAAATATCTGTACTGGGTTACTAACCACGTCTGCTTAAGTAAAGCAGTTAAAATACTTAAGTAGATAAATGATTTGTAACTCGTTACTTTACACCACTTCTTCGGTAAAGGGTCCGAATCAGTATTTTCTACTTTTACCAGAGTACTTCTACTAAAGTTACTGAGTGCCACCCCAGGGGGAAAAAAAACAGAAAAAAAAAAGTGCGGAAACGTGACAGATCTGGCAAGACCGCTACGCGCTTGGTTTGACTAGCCCTTTTATTTTCCGGGTTGCTCGGCTGCGGCTGCCAGCTGACACTCGCTGAGGAGGGGAGGTCAAAGCTGACTCGCTCGCTCGCTCTCTCTCGGTGTCTGTCGCTCGCTCGTGTCAGCGAGAGGCGGCTAACCGGCGCAGCAGCATCACCACCACCACCATCATCATGGCGGACCAAGGCGAAGCCCCGGTTCCTGTACAGCCGCCGCCGACTACAACTAGCTGGCCAATTACCAGGGAGTCGTACGAGCTACAGGAAGTCATTGGTTAGTACACGGCGGTGTCATGGGCGGGGGCTTTGTATTACCGCGGACACGTTATACTATTATCCGCGTATTACGAGCCAGAACTGGAAGGCCCACCGGCTTCCCCCCCTTTACACGTGAAATAGCAACCGCGGATGTGAACTCATTGACAACAGGCTACCGGTTTACATTGCTTGTGTAAAATACGGTCCGTACTTGAACGTGGCACGTTGCCTTCGGTGTCTGCTTAGTATCGTGGTACTTCATACACACAGGCACACAGATGCCGAGTCGTGGCATTGAGCCCACTATGTTAGATGACTGATATAGAGGGCAGATGCTACAAGTTAAATTACATCATTGTTATCTGTGATGGAACGTAGTGGGCAATGTGCTTGCCTTATGACGTGAACATGATTGTCGACCAGAGACAAAGCGGGTAGATTCCAACCAGAAAAAGGGTTAATGTGAATTATTACAATTAATATTGTTATACAGAAATAAAAAAAAATCTCTTAAAATGACTAGCAGTGTTCATGCTAATTAGGTTGTTTGTGCACATTGGTATTATTTTATTGATATTGTTACAGTAAGTTAAAAATGAAAATTATGCTATTGAGGTAACAATTAGATTTTTCATCCCTGATGCAGTATTATTCACTACTGACCACAACCTAAAGTACAGCCAGAAAATCAAATTATTAGATCCCAGTATAAGATTTATAGATTAAAAAAATGCATTTACAAAGGTAAAATCAGAATCTACATTATAAGAGGCATTAATTGAACAGTTTTTTTGTTGTGTAGAGCATTGCTGAATCATACTGTGTTTATAACACGTTTCTAACTTTTCATGCAACTAAACGAGACCGTTAAAATACAAGAAACGGCTGTAACCGTGAGTAGATATACTTATTTGACAATCGTCATCAAAACTGCATTATATTTGTAAGGCAGCTCTTGCATTCAGTCTCAGATTTTGCAGATTAGCTACCTGCTAAGTATGAAATGCACTCTTTCAATTACATCAGTCCCATCATTTTGTTCTATAATGCTATTCATGTACTATAACAAAAGGTACAACACCTCAAATAAATGCTGAAAGCTCAAACGGAAGTTGCCAGAATCTCGTGGCAGAAGCATTCAGCCTCCAGCTGACATGTCTTATCGTTATAGATAAGCAACAGCACCACAGCTGTCCACTGCGCGCCGGGACGGGCGGGCGAAAGACCCCCCTCGCTGCCCCACGCGCACTCCCGCGCTCCCAAGCACCTCTGTTTTCATAATCAACTGGTAACCACTGAGATCACATCTGTTCAATACTTCTGCTTATCTGTCACTCACAGTTGACAAGCGATGCGTCACAGTCACACAGTGTCTCTCAGCATGAAGAATTTCACCACTTCACTGTGGTCTGATTTCTAATGAACTTCCTAGTC